>NW_020447490.1:0-91030 GCF_003343035.1 Apteryx rowi | reverse complement strand
CTGAACATGAGGAGAAACTTCTTCACTGTGAGGATGACAGAGCACTGGAACAGGTTGCCCAGAGAGGTTGTGGAGTCTCCTTCTCTGGAGATATTCAAAACGTGCCTGGATGCAATCCTGTGCAATGTGCTCTAGGTGACCCTGCTTGAGCAGGGGGGTTGGACTAGATGATCTCCAGAGGTCGCTTCCAACCTCAGCGATTCTGTGATTCTGTGAAATAACTGAGGTAGCATTTTTTCCTACTGTTAATATATTTTATTTTAACCTTCTAAATTTTTTTCTGTTCAACAAAATCAAAACATGTCAACTTTTATGATAATTTGATGTAATGTAATGGTTAAACCATAACAACTATTATGTCATGTCAAAATAACTTAATGAAATGGAATATGACACCTCATATCATAACAGAGTATTCCCTGTCATGTTTTGACATATTCTATTATTGACATTACATCACACTCCTAAGAAAAAGAAATTAAAGTAATATTTAATTGTCCTCATCACAATAGAAAATTTTCTATTAATTATCAAACAATAATCCAATTATTGATGTAACTATCATATCTGTACTTATAGTCAGAATAAAAATTTCAGCATTTTCAGCAGAATACAATTTTCAAATTTCAAACTTTTCTCATAATTTTCATAATGCTTAGATGGCCAGATACTTTAATGATCAGAATAATACAATGAGATAGAAAAATCAAATGCCGCTCACTATCTGCTTGTTTCCTTCATAGATAGGACTAGCTATTTAGAATGTTTGTCAATTTGCAATCCTTCAAAGATGCTCAGATGTTAAAATCTTTATAAAAACAAACAAACCATGGATATATTCTGCAGATATAGCAATTTAACAGCTTTCATTCTGCAGTTTAAAGTTATATTCCTCCCAGTCCTCTCTCTTTACAACACTCAGATAATGAAAAATAGCCTGATCACCCTAAGTGATTTTAGTTATTCATCATCAGATCTGTATTTATCATACACAGAATCCATTAAGGAGTATTTGTCTCTGCAGGGAAGGTCTGGGTTTTGCAGGGGTTGTAGCAACATCTGTGCAATCATCCTGATACTTCTTTTATAATGTGACACAAGCCTAAATGGTAGAATTATGTTAAGCACTAGCAATTTCAAACAAAGCCTAAAATGGTAGGTAAGAGATGTATATAAAAGCTTTGTTTGATTCACTTTCAGTTACAGCAATAAGATTGTTCTTAATGCTCACCATGAATTAGGGAACACCAGGGAGAGCGGCATTTGTAGATACTAGTTAATGAGAAGTCTGTGTTGGAGCTTATAGCTCAGGGCACATGATAAGCTAGATGTGCCACTGAAGTCAGTGTAAGAAGTTCAGAGAAGTTATCAAAGGAAGGAGCTCATGTGGGATAGGGAAATAAATTTCTCTCTTCTCTTAGGCTATTTACCATCTGTTTCCCTCACAGGCAAAATTGTTACAATGCTCCAGTACCATAATGTTCCAAAGCTGTTACATTTCAACCCAAGTTTTTCAAGCCCTAACATCCTTAGAGAAAGAAGAAAACATTCACAGCTTTGGTGCTACGTTGACTTTATATAGACTTAAGCAATATCTCAGGAAACTACTTTAAAGACTGGAGCTTCTCACAGGCCCTGACTTATGACCAGTTTCCAATATCTCTGTTCAGACGGAGAAATATCCTGTCAGACCAGAGTACTAGAATCAGAGGAATATAGGATTAGGAGAGATTTTTTTGGCTCAGTGAGCAGTAACCAGCTATCACATTATGCAATTTTCTTCCTAAATATACTATATATTCTAATATACTCATTAGAAAAGATACAAGAACAACCTGAAGGAGTTGCACAGCAAGAAGAGGAGGGAACTGTAAGAGCACAATTTGAGAATTTAATAAGGTCTTGTAATCTGCTGTGCCATTAGTATCTTCACATTGATAAGAAAATTGAACGTCTTGATAGCATCTTTTTAAGAAATTACAAAAAGCTTTAAAGACAGCATCTTGGATCTCTTCCAAGATGAGTCATTATCCAGCTATTTGAAGAAAACTTTCTATTTTGTGTTACCTGAAACTGGTGAAAATGACAAACATAATAACATTACCCTTTTTCTTTACATGTTTTGTTGATGATAAAAACAGCCAAAAGTTTAGTGATACATGAAAATATTTTTTCATATACAAATTACCTCCATAAAAGGAACAGACAGGGTTGCCATAAACTAATAATGCTAACAACCTTGTTCACCTGCCTCTTCACATCTTGAACTCCTCTGAGAGTATTCAAAGAAATGCTGTTCATGTAGATTGAGGAAAACTTTCTCATTGACTTTACTGAAAGTATGTCAAAGACATAAGTCATATCTTTAATGATAAAGTCTAGCCCTTTCCTATGGCTCCAGAACACATAATAAGAATAATATGTATCTTAAGCTAGTATACTTGATGTTTGGGGCTGTTTGAGATTTTTGGATGAGGAGAGAGATGGTGAGGAAAAGACAAAAAGCTGCTGCTCTGTAACAAAAAGCATAGTTTCCCCTTTCCCAGAGCCCTGAACACCAGAGAGAAATGCCCGGTGCTTCAGGCTATGTGGGACTTGTTCAGGCTCCGTGGTTTCTTCCCTTTGCTAAGAGTTACTTTTTGAAATGGCTGGAAGAGAGTAATTGCAACCTTCTTATTGCAAAACCACAGTTTAATATACAATCAATATTTATAAACTCTCAAAATAAAGGTAAGAATTGTTATATTCAAATCTAGACAGAATGACTCTAAGAAGTAGAACTTTTCTGGAGGGGTGCAGTCAAGTGCTAGTGTTAAAATACAGATTCCCTACTATTGCATTTCTCATCTGTGTTTTTTTGATGGTTTTCTTTAGCTAAAAAGAAACTGGAAAGACAATGTGGACTTACGTACAAGCAATGTCCAGATGACTCAAAGCTTTACTCATTGCTCACCTCTGACTCCCTCACCGTTCCATGAAGTTAACTACTTAGCTGACAAAACTGCTCTGCAGATTTTATAGTCATGATGCAGACCCTTGGTCTGAGGGTTCAGCTCCACAGTTAGTCTGTTAAGTGGGTTTCCTACCAACATTAAGGTCTTACATAGCAACAAGCAATAGCCACAAATAATTGATGTTTTCTGTCTCATCGGGGAGACCATGACTAGGGTCATTCAGCATGTTTTATTATCACTGCAGTGTATCTTCTCAGTTACTAAAATTATTGCAAAAACATAAGTCATCCTCTCTACGCACTGTTTTGCCATAGAAAAGGTCTGTCTTGCAAAGTGCCAACTGGGCTGGACTCAGTGATCTAAACAATCACTAAAGCTCTGGTGTGAAGTTTGTGATCAATAACCTTTCTAATGGGGAGCCACAGACAAAAAGTGAAGGCCATTGCTACAGAAGCCAGTTCTCTCAGGGCTTACCGTGGAAGTAAAAATAGACCTGAAGGCCCATGCAAGCATTTAACAAAAAACAGCATCAGATCCATAAAAAAAATCACCTTGAACAAATAAATCAAAACAACTACCAAAGTACTGTATCACAGTCATAATTCTTCTTTATGGGGAAAGGAAGAGAAAAAGACTAAATCTTACATGATGAGCACCAGTCATGCTATTTAATTTACTGGTTTAAGGTACTCACAGACACCATCAGGACATCAGCAGCATAAGAATCAAGGTAAACTAGAAAGTCCTTTTCACTTCTATTAACTTTCACAGGTACCTCCTTTTAGCATACCTGAAGTGTCGTTGCCAGACTTCTCTGCTTGCTACAGTAATTTTACTTTCTCAGACATAAATAAGATTTTTGCCCTGAAAAAATTACTGTATAATTAGAAATGACAGGCAAAAATATGACCACAGAATTATTATTAATTAAAAATAGTATTAATAAATAATTGTTAATAACAATTAACATTTGAGAAGGGGAACAGAGCCACAACAGGACTTAAGGGTTTTAAAGTGGGATTAAGGCACTTAAGTCTGAAAGTAAGAAACACTTAAAATCTGTAGATTCTCATATTTTAGATATTTTAGTATTTAAGTTCGCTAAATGTACTAATTAGCTTGGTAGCTCTGTAGCAACCTAGCACCTATTTCAAGCCAAGTTCCATGCTAGGGTTTGTAAGCAAGGCTTTCTCTCTGTATTGTCTGAAAGGACTAGTCTAGCAGATATTCTTAAGACTGCCTGTTTCTTCCCCACAAGATCAAATTCTGTAAAAACACAAAGGCCAGTGCCCTGTCAAGACAAAACCACTTGGTTGGTTGTCCTCAGGTTGTACATTATGTTCTTTTAAGACAGGGGTCAGGAAAGGCCTTCTGGGGAAGGAGATTCTTTGTTCCCAGTGAGCAAAAGATTCCACGGACCACAAGGTATAGCAGGCAGGCAGGTGAAGCAGTGAAAGTCACAGCAAGGAGTGGAAACCTGAAACATAAGGAAATAGGAGGAGACTGCAATGAGAACCAAACTCAGAGGGTCAGAGGCTCTCCAGGCCTCACAGGCAATGGAAAGATCCCTTCAAGGCACATTAAGGAATGGTGAAAATTAACTGATATTCAAAAAAAACATATTGTTACTGTTAATACTACTGCTCTCTGAGAAAAATACAGATAAATCTTAAGAAAAAAAAAACACTCAGAGGTCACTTTGTAGATTCAGATTTTCAGCTTGATTCTGACAAGTCTAGTCTTCAGATTCAGCATGCAGAAATACATCAGAACTGTTAGATGCTTGAGTACTCCATGGATAAACCATGACTGTTCCACAGTTGTGAAATACTATGCTTTTTTTAATTCCTCAGATCTTGTTAGTGATTTCTGGCAGAGGCCCCAGGGCTAGATATGTTCTTTGGGATGTCACTGTATGTATACAGCTGGTTTTCTGAGCCTCAGGAAGGTAGCCCTGCCTGACTGTGCCCTCTGATATCCCAGAGTTGTCCGCCTACTGATCAAGATGCCCAAGCTGGAGAGGTGGGCAGAGAGGAACCTCATGAAGTTCAACAAAGGCAAGTGCAGAGTCCTGCACCTGGGGAGGAATAACCCCATGCACCAGTACAGGCTGGGGGCTGACCTGCTGGAAAGCAGCTCTGTGGAGAAGGAGCTGGGAGTGCTGGTGGACACCAAGTTAAGCACGAGGCAGCAATGTGTCCTTGTGGCCAAGAAGGCCAATGGTATCCTGGGGTGCATCAGGAAGAGTGTTGCCAGCAGGTCGAGGGAGGTGATTCTCCCCCTCTACTCAGCCCTGGTGAGGCCACATCTAGAGTACTGCGTCCAGTTCTGGGCTCCCCAGTACAAGAGGGATGTGGCACTACTGGAGCAAGTCCAGCGAAGGGCCACAAAGATGATTAGGGGACTGGAGCATCTCTCTTATGAGGAAAGGCTGAGAGAGCTTGGCCTGTTTAGCTTGGAGAAGAGAAGGCTGAGAGGAGATCTTATCAACGTGTACAAGTATCTGAAGGGAGGGTGTTGAGAGGATGGGACCAGACTCTTTTCAGTGGTGCCCAGCAACAGGACGCGAGGCAACGGGCACAAACTGAAACACAGACGCTTCCATCTGAACATGAGGAGAAACTTCTTCACTGTGAGGATGACAGAGCACTGGAACAGGTTGCCCAGAGAGGTTGTGGAGTCTCCTTCTCTGGAGATATTTAAAACCCACCTGGACGCGATCCTGTGCAACGTGCTCTAGGTGACCCTGCTTGAGCAGGGGGGTTGGACTAGATGATCTCCAGAGGTCCCTTCCAACCTCAGCGATTCTGTGATTCTGTGATTCTGTGATTCTGTGAAAGCCCATGTTTGACAGAACTGGACTGCCAAGGCACCATTCCATGTTGCTGTCTTTTGGATCTTTCTGCACTCCTGGAGAGCTGCACTGCTGAGACCACATCTGGACTGCTGGGTCCACTTCTGGGCTCCCCAGTATGAGACGTGGACATACTGAATTGAGTCCAGCAAAGGGCCTCTGAGATGATTAAGGCATTAGAGCCAACCCTGACATGTGAGGACAGACTGAGAGAGATGGGACTGTTTAGCCTGGGGAAGAGAAAGCTCAGGAAGGATCTTATCAGTGCATGCATACCTGATGGGTGAGTACAGAAGATGGAGCCAGACTCTTCTCAGTGGCATCCAGTGGCAGGACAAGAGTCAATGAGCACAAACTAAAACACAGGAAATTCCATTTAAATGTAAGAAAAAGCTTTTTCAGTGTGAGGGTGGTCAAACACTGGAACAAGTTTGCCAGAGAGGTTGTGGAATCTCCATCCTTGGAGATATTCAAGACCCAAACAGATGTGTCCTGAGCAACCTGCTGTTAGGTGATCCTGCTTTAAGCAGGGGTGGTTGGACTAGACAATTTCCAGAGGTGCCTTCCAACCTTCCGTGATTCTGTGATCTAAGTCCTGTTTTTAGGGCACAGTGAAGGCCAGGATGGGATCGCCCACAGCAAAGGAGCAGGGTAGCAGGGGCAGCCCCAACCTGGAGCATCCATGGGAAGAGGATGGACCAGGCAGATGGCCTATAGGTCGGGATCAGCAGGACCCATGTCCAGACACTGACAGGGCTAGGATGTGGCGGGGGCTGTAGCTCCAGTGGGGACCAAGCGCCTCAGCTTCAGCTCAGAACAGCTTCTCCAAGCTGGGGTCAGCCCTGGCCACAACTTCCCCTCAGCACCTCGGGGAGCCTCTCCCCATGACCACCACAGGGAAGGTGACTGCCCTTGGTTGACTCAGCTCTGAGCTGCCCCGAGCCTCAGCAGCCAAATCCCAAAGACTCTTACACCTGTGAAGTAAGGGAGGGCTCCTAGTGCGTCCTTGGTTAGTAATCCAGCAAATAATAAAGCTATATTTGCATCTTCCCAATAGCTAAGTGCCAATAACTCTGGTACTATGCTCCCAAATGCCTGTATTATTCTCAATAGCTTGAGGGATGAGAGTCTCTGCTGTGTCTGAGAAACTGTAGATCTCAGTCAAGAACAGTAACGGGAATTCACAAGCAATACAACAGTTCTATAGAGATGAGAAAAAAAGAGATGGGCTGAAAGAGGGTGAGAGACAGGTCAGGGGTATTATTATACTAGACTGGGCAGGTCAGGATGAGACAGGGGAGTCCCTTAGGTAAAGAAAGAAAACCTAAAGTGCTTCCTTTAAACATTAAAGGGCATTTGAGTGAATTGCTTTGGGACACTGAATGGGTCTGCCTATATACACTTTGGGAAAGGGTTACTTGGGTAAAATGAATTCAGATCATTGTGTTTTGCACTCAAAAGTCACGGAAGTCAATGTCACAGCTTGAAATGGGACTGAGGTTTCTAACCAGAGAAATAATTTCAAGATGGAGCTTGCTAAGCTTCAAAGTGCATCTGCCTAAGACTGTTGTCAAATGCTGGCAATGGACTAGACCTGCCCATTCCAGGTCTACATTTTTTACTTTTTCCTTTGGAGAGAGCTGCCAAAAAAAAAAAAAAGAAAAGAAAAGCAACAAATATAAGTTTTATGTACATTTGAAAGAGGTTGCATAGCAACAACTTCAGAGCTATCTTCCTTCATCTTGGAAATTTATTATTGTCAGGGTGATTGGTGGGGTTAATTACCTGTTTTGCTATTTTTTGTTTGTGTGTGGAGTTAAGTCTCTGCTTATCATATACTGTGGGCTTCATATCTGGAAGAAATGGGATTTTTCCCCAAAATATTTTCCAGTGCTCTTAAAAAAAAAAAAAATAGACCTCAGCACATTAAATACAAAGTAAACCATGCCTTAGATGCAGATGCTACAGCCATCATTCTCCACTGATGATTTTAACAGTCACCTGGAACACACAAGACCGAGCTCAAGTCCCTGTGGTAGCCCTGAGTATGACTTTTCCAAATTGGAGGTGAATAATACATTAAGTAGACTACTGAACAAGGCAAAGCAGGGATATAACTTCCCACAAACCATATGAGTACACTGAACTGCTTAATGATTAATGATTGCACTATTACACTGCTACCACTGATTAATAAGGAAGAGGTTTTTCTAAGATTTTCCTCTGAGAAAGCTACCTACCAAAACTCATAAATACCTTTTTTTGAATAGCCTATTTCAAAAAGTTTACAATTTTTGTGGGCCTGGGGGAGGAAACACAAACAGTATAATACCACACTGAAAAATTCTTGTCCATTTTACAGAAGATCCATTCCCAAGTCATAACTGAGAGTAAACTTAGGTAAACAGAGTTTATACATGCCTAACATGGAAAATACAACATTTACTTGCTTCTTACTGTCTGGAACACCATGCAAGTGAATTTACCAAATTTACCTTTCATTAATTACATTCTATCGTAACCACCATAGGGAAATACTCAGCACTGGAACGTGGGACTTTAAATCTCTGTCCACACACTGTTCACATTCAGATGCCCATTCAAAATAACTTGGTTTTAGCTACATGAGTAACTCTGAGATATGGAGACATCTAAAGCAAAGAATATCCTTATGTACCTTATTGAATAAAGTCTCCACTTCATCATTCCCAGGCACTAAGGTTTTGGAAGGATTTTGTCACACAGTGCAGAGATTCTGGAGTTAGGCTATGACTAACCATGATAATTTTCTCTAGGAACTACTCTTCATGCCATAGAAAATCCTGCACCATGGACAGCAATCAATGCACAGAGGATTTGACCTTTGGCAGTACACTTAATTGGTTCATTCACTTTATGAATAGTAGTTTTTAAAATACAATAGACAACAATGAATTTTTAAATTCATTATCTTGGTATTCCATTATTTTTTTTAAATACTGGATAAAATCTATGTGAGATGATAGACCATTTATTTGTAAAGGCAGACTCATGTATAAAGGAGAGCAAGAAAAAAAGAAGACTTAAATCATGATTATTAAAAAAATTATCATTTGAACTCTTTCCAAGTAATTCTCTGCCAGAACTACCATAAACTTTTTTTTTTGGTTTAAAAAAAGAGAGCTTTATATGCAGAAGTATGGCACTGTTCCATGAGAGCAAAATATTCCTAATTTAGAGTTCAGAGATACTGTTCACCTCCTGGTATTGTATTTTGTAAGTTTTCTGCTCTGGGTTGCTACGGTATGAAAGACAAAGCAATCTGTGTGATTTACTTGAGATAATTCTTCCTGCTTTCCTAACATCAGCAACACCATCTATCCCTGTCCTAGCTGGTCAGCCACTTGATCTTTTGACTAGTCAAAAGTATATCATTTGTCTGAATCTTCTTGCTTTTCCCATTTTTCAAAACAAGCTTAACACATAGGCTTGCCTTAACAAGCTTTTCAATGACATTTCCAACCCAAATGTTATCTTACTGCTGGCTCCCTTCAATACATCTTCTGGGATATTATTCTCCTCATCTAAAAAGTTCCTCTTGTAGTTGCTTCATGGTTCCTTTTTAAATTGTATTCAGCTAAATACAGCTGTGTTCTGTATCCCTAAATGGGCAGAAGGTAGACTTGAAACACAAATTCAATAGAAATTTTTCTAAAATAATTTTCAAAAAGAGAAAAGGTTAAGTAATTTAAAAAGAGCTACAAGAAATATCTGTAAAGAGCAGTCCATGTGAAGTGGGCAAAGAGGTAATAAAGTTATATCTGGTTGCAAAAGATACCATAATGAACTGCTAAACCCCAAATCTCTTTGAAATTGTGTTAAAAGAATGCTAACATGTCTTCAGAATCTAGAATTAGACTTACCAGTTCTAAATTGGTTTGCAGACAACACATTTTGTCTCCCCTCACCTCTCTATGGCTGTTTGTTCTATTCTTGCAGATTTGCAAGGTTATACAAGTTAAATGTATCTTACTCCCTCTTCATTTAAGCACTGGAGAACAGAGAAGATGGCAACGTGAAATTTAGATTCAATGACTTACATTTATAAATTTCAGATCAGGACAATCTTTCTCAAGTATTTAGCATGTCAATACTCAGGGTTTGGTGTTTTTCCTCAGACTAATCTGGATTTTCAGAATGAGATTAGTCCTGTCTCCTGCACATTCTGATCAATAGTCTTACAAACACTGCGTAGTGTCACAATAAGCCAGAACATGGTCATTAAAAAAAACATTAAAAATGGTCATATACAATAAATGCAGCTAGTGGGCAAAAAGTAAAAAGTATCATGAACTTCGAGTCTTGCAAAGGCTTAAGGTTTAAGTATGGGAGAAAACTCTTTGCAGGATCAGAGTCTAATACACTCTCCAGCAAGTATTTAAGTGCTCTCTCTGCATTGTTCTTTGTATTCACAGTGACCTATGAAGTGCTGAGAACACAGGAACGTATATTAACCAAGAGACTTGTTAAGCAATAAGACACTGTGGGACATGAATAATGGCATTTTACTTCTTGCCTGCTTGTTACGGGTGAGTGCCCTTGGTGCAATGAGGTGTGAAATAATACATCATAATTCACGCACAGGAGTGCTTTATTCCAATTATAATTTTGTATTGTAACGGGTGATTTTAAAATATATTTGTATATGTTAAGTAATGAGGTACATAAATTCCAAACAGTTATTTTTATTACCATTAGATCATTCATTTTTTCCTGCCTAATTTTAATGACAATTAAGCATGCCTTTGATTAAAATAATGCATGCAAGACTCAAGATAGTTCTGACTTCTAAATCTTTTTAAAGAGCTTTGGAAATATTTTTTTTCATTTCAGTGGCCATTTTTTTCCTTTCTAAAATGTTAACCTTTTTTTATAGCTTGTTTTTCAGAATTATCAGTTTCCTGATTTCTGATCAGTTTAAGACATTCTTGTCATTGTTAATTACATTTGTCTAAGCAGTGGGATTGAGGTGGATCATGTCTGCATCCTTCTATAATTGCATGTATGGAGATAATGATATTTAGGCTCAGTCTTGAGGTGATCAACTAGTCCAAGCCACTTGAGCCTAACCTCGGTACTTATATCACATCAAATCAACCCATGTTGTGCTTTCTGTCTCTTGAGCCTGACACAGAGCTGTGCCTGAAGTTTCCTTGAAGAGCTTTCTAGATAAAAATCTACTAAGTACTTGTCTGTCACTCCTTCCAGATTTGTTTCTGCTCACAAGCAATAGAAAAAGTGAGGCACAAAGGGAGGGAAGTCAAAACAACAGACAAGTCTGTGCTAGCCAGTGCGTGAAGACTGCTCTCCATACACTCCCCAACCACATACAGCGGGGGCCGGTTAAAGGGTAGGCAGTGAGAAGTCAGGCCCGGGGCGCGCCGGGGCTGCCCGGGGGCAATGGGGGGCAGGCAGAGGGGGAGGGGGATTAGAAGAGTTTGGGAGTTATAGGAGGGTGTTCAGACATTTGTAGGTGTTCATTAGCATTTTGTGAGTGCCTAGTATTGAGATTTATCTGATGTTTTGTAGATCCTGAATGTACAGTTCACTGACTCCCAGATAATTACGTGTCATTAATAAACCAATAAATGGCTTCAGTCCTCATTTGATCTGACTACATGAAGTGAGCAGTTTTTCCCTGCAACACAACCAGCTGGTAACCAAACTGAACACACGTGACTTCTATCAAACTAGCCTGGCAGCCACGCCATCCAGCCGGAGGATTTTGGTCAGGCTTGACTGAGAGCGCTAAGCACTGCATCTCCACCCCTGGGAATTTAAGAAAAAGGAGATCGTGCACAACAGAGAGTTGGGAGGAAAGTGGCATTGGGCATGAAAGGGAGGACTGAAGGAGAAAGTAGGATACGGGTGTGTAGGAAGGGTTATAAGAGAGAGGAAAAAGAAATTAGGTAAATGAAAGGTTATCACAGAAAGGGAAAACAACAGTGCTATGGTAAAAAGGATTCTTATTTTTTTACGGGGGAAAAAAAGGAGTACCAGTAAGCTGTCATCTTTAATGGCTCACCTGTTCCTTGAACCCAGCATTCTTAGAATAGCTGTGAGTCTGAGGAAGCCAATGAATTCAATCCTTATTAAGACTCTGCAGATTTGGCCCAATGTCACAGTTATAGGGAGAGCTGAGCATCTATTTCTTTTCTTCTCTCCAAGAATCTCAGAGAAGAGGAGAAAGTCTTCATCGCTTCTTCAGAGAAACCCCAAGCCTAATGATCTGGAGCAGCACTTTGGTATCTGGTGAAATAAATTAGTGCTGGTATCCTCGATTGCCATTGCAAAAAGTATGTAAAAGTACATGGATGCTTGACACTTTTCATTCGTAACGAAGCACTGTTAACATGACCATAGTTCTCTCGTTTGTATCATCCTATAGACAAAGTGCAGCAGCATAATTATAAATCATTAACTTTTATCTTATCTGTGTAAACAGAACTTGCATCCCATATTTATGCCAGGTGAGATCAGGCTTGACTTCACAGGGATGTATCTTGCAGAATTATGCCCAGGTTTGTATAGAATAGAGGTTTTCCTTTGGGATATTTAATTAGGTTGAGTATGACTTGAATTACAATAAAAATTCAAAAGAATGAATTAATTTAGTTCTATTTCTAACATTTTCAGGACTGTACTCTGGCCTGTGAGGTCTACATTGAAGTAGTAAAGAGCATGGGACTTGTAAGCACAGCTTTACTAAATTATAGGGAGAATTATGTGTTTGAATTCATACAATATGAATAGAAAAAGTTTTTTCTATAACTGTCTTTATAAACCTTGGAAGGACTCATGAGGACTGTTCAGCTGTTTCATGACAATGGTTACTTAGGATGTTTCTCTATAGCTGGAAATTTATGCACAAGCTTGAATCAAAATGACAAGAGAGACCCTTGGGATATTCTTTGGAATAGATTTTAATAGTACAGTTACAGCCAGCTTTGCATTTAGAACAATATAACGTTGGAATGATTACTAAATGAGGCATTTTTCATGTACACAACACAGCAAATCCCTTTTAGATTGTGTCATGAAAGCTAAAGCTGGACATTTTATTGATCTAAAAACTTTGGTAAATGTTAGAGTCCTACATAAATCACATTTTTCCATATTATCCCTATTACAGAAGGAAGATGAAGAACTGCTTTGAGTAAAAGTGTTTGATAGAGTATAAATGAAACAAAGTGTACATTTAGGCTAAAGCTATTTTGATTACCCCAAAATGAGACATGAAATATTTCTCTTAATGCACAATAGATATAACAAGCCTCTTGGATGTTTCTACCTCCCAAGCAGACAGGCTGGATTTATATTAGTCAGGGGATTTTATCCATTCACCTTAACTTTATTGCACAGGCCTGGAAAAAACTGAATATCTACAAGTGTTCTGAAGAAAATTTTTGGAGCCTTAGTCTGTCTCCTCATTCCTTAATTTTCATGTAGCTTAAATGAGAGGTGAGACGCTCCTATATAATTATCACTTAATTATATTGCAGTCTTTTGACTCTCATGGGTCATATTCAATTTGTGCAAGAAATTGATGGCCATCAGCAAACAGATTACATACAATAATAGCTGGTATTTATTTGCATTGTGAAGCTGCAGTTAGTGTCTCATTTTTACATTAGTGAGGGCTTTTTCTAACGTGTACATGTGTGCGTATATATGTACACATATGTAACAGTTGAGATCTCACCAAGCACTTACTACAATCACTAGTCATATAAACATATGCATATTTATTGCTAAAAAAAAAAAAGTGAAATTAGAATGTATTTTAAATAAATATTCACTTCCATACTTATATACTTGTTATATACCTAACACATGAGCGCCTCATCTTGGAAAATTGCCATATACTTAAGACCCTATGAATAAGACTATTGCTGTCATAGTATTTTCTGTGGTATTATCTCAAGTGTATATGTATAGTAAGAATGTAGCCCTTGTTTTCTTTCCTCTCCTCCTCCTGTTTTTTCAGTGAAATATTATTTTACAATAAAAATTTATGACAAGACAAACTAAACCTGTTACAATCATTCAGGTAGTTTTCTGTGCAGTTTGATTCTGTGTTTGAATTGATTAAATCAAGTCATGAATCCCACTAATTACACTGTGCAGTGTACACAGTTAGCTAATAGAAAAATGTTTTGCTGCACATCAAACCAGTATTCATTTTCAGACAAAACTTGGATAGTCTTACAGATGCACAAATGTTTTAATTCCAGTTAATCACTTTGCCCACAGTCTTATTCACTGTTAAATCAACATATATTATACAACTTTTTTAGCAGTTATATTTTGAATCCTAGTAGCTACCCAAGTAAATGAACTTCTCTTTCAACATGTCTTAATGAAGGGCGTGACTAGACTTTACATTAACATATCAGGGGTGTATTAAATATTGATGTCCTAGTGTGCTGGAGCAGATCATGTGCTCATTTAATCAATTATTATATTAGCTCTTTATTTTAGGATTAATTTTTCAGAGCACTTGAATACAGACTTCAGTGTAACTAAACCATTTGTAACTTTTTTTTAAATGAGAGATCAGGCATCAATAGTCTATCTTTAGAGACCTAAACCATACAACATTCGTTTCTGTAAAATTTGCAGACTTGTATGTTTTGTATGCAAGCTCAAAAGTTTACAGTATTATGAATCAAAGACACAACAAAATATTTTGGGAGACAACTGAAGGATCCCACACTGAAGAATTAGGACTAGATTAGTGACATGACTTTGCTAAACACTTTGAATGTTTGATGAAGAGAAAAAGAGAAATCTTTTTCCAGGAGTCTGTTGACACAATGATCATGAAAAATAAATTAGAAGTTATCTTCAGATAAACTGCTGCAGAACTGAGCCTACGGCTGTTCAGTCATATTTGACCAAGTTCTTACCTCCAGTACTTTGCTCCCAGTGGCTGCTTCTCTCTCTCCCCCTTGCCAGGAGATTTGTGCCTGCCTTCACCAAAATCATCCTATTGAAACTGGAAATCTGTCTCCCTTTAGTCCTTTCCCTTTTCCCCATCCCCTTCTCTGTGTTTGGGAGAGCACAAACTGTGCAGGTTTCCTGACCTTGGCTGAACCACCACAGTGCACACCTGAACTGGATGATGCTGAAAGGACAGCTCACTCGTGACCTGACTAGAACAGCATTCCAAGACACATATGAAGTGTTGCTGTAGTAAATAGCTCAATAGCTCTGAAGTACTTTCTGTGAGTCTTGTAATGCTGGCTATTTGAGGCTGGCTTTCCTGGGTTTTTAAGCGATCACACCACATGATTGTATGTGCATACGTGTGTCTGTAGCTATCCTTTTCTGAATAGCTTTTGAATTTGCTGGTATAATTTAACCAGTGACATAGAGGTTTCAAAGACCATACCCTCTTACAAAGGAAATGAATGGCAAGGAAAAATGCTAATAGACTCACTCCGTATTGGACATATGAGAATTCACAAAAGAGATAGTCCTTAGTGGTCCTGTTCTTTACAGTACTACCTGTTCTTTTCTCAGTTCTTCTTACAGGGTTATTTTTGTTTACTACTTAGGAAAAAAGAAATAAAAAAGACAGCTCAAGTCTTAAAATCATTTGTCACAGGACGACCAGCTACCTTACAGTCCCAGTGGGTTTCGTGTGGCACAAGGGAGGGGAGGAGGGGGAGAGGAGATTTACTGCATGACTCCACAACTCGTTTTAAAGATGAAAATTTACTACAGAAGCCTCAACGGTACAAAGCAACAATTCTTATTAACAGAAACTTAGCTCAACTAGAATACTTATTTCTAATTACACTAAGAGTTATGCTAACGGTAACTACTTATTAAACAGAAAAGGATAGCTAATTTATACTAACTGTAACTACCCAAACAAATGAACCAGGCAAACCAATTCTGATCCATCTTACCCACGCATCGCCTCAGCTGCCAACATACACTCAGTCCCAGGGAAGTAACTGCAGGAGGGCGTCTCCATCCCAAGGGACTCCACAAGTTGGCAGACCCGCTGTCACCCACAAAGAGCCCAAGGCAGCCTCCAGGGCCAACCTGTTTATACCCTTCAGGGGAAGGTGGAGGTAGAGCTGCTAGGCCAGTTGCAGTTCTCTTCACGCAGGCGCAGTCCCAGGCTCTTGGCCGCTGCGGGGTTCAGCTCTCCTCCGTCGCTGTTGTTATGAGGATCGCATCCACAGTCATGGGTTGGGGCGGGTGGCCGAACACCCCCAATAGTAGGCCAGCTGCCTCGCGCACTCTTCAGCACTGAAGAAATGAGTTGGAGTGACTGCGAATGACTGCTTTACTCTTGCAGTGGGGGTCCCAAGGAGAGATTCCCATAGCTGGGGTAAGAAGAAGTTAATTCCAGTCCGCAGTGGGGCCCCAGCAGTGAAAGCAGGTGTTATCTCTCAAAGTTCTGAAGAGACAGTCCTGACCACAGCAATTAACTCTGCCCCAGCAGTGAGAGGAGGCTTTTGTTTCTCAAGGTCCAGGCACTGAAGCAGGCCTTATCTCAAAGTCTTGGCATCCTCCCTTTTGGAGTGTAAAACACAGGAATTCAGGCTACTTGTAACTGGCACCAAATGAGTCTGTGTGCAGGGGGGGGGGGGGGGGGGGGGGGGGGGGGGGGGGGGAGAAACTGGGAGCATCCCCCACACCACTCTTATATGGACATCTTCTAAAAGAATGTATTAAACCAGCACTTCAGGAGCCAAAGAGCCTTTCCACCTTTTATACCTTCCTGACAGTGACCTTAAAGAAAGAATGAGAATCAAGGAACTCAAGGAACTAATGGACCTGCCAGTCCTTTGAACACCTCTAAGAACCACCACACAGACAAGTGATGAAAAGAGCGAAGAACAAAGCACCAGAGAGAGGAGTCCCAAACCACTTCTGATATATTTCAGCATTTTTTTCCTTTCTCTTTTTCTACTGTGTTGTTTATCTGCCTTTGTCTCTTGACTATTTGTTGCAATTCAAACCATTTACCATAATTAGCAGAGGTTATTCTAATTAAATTGTGAAAGGATCGTGTATCTGTGTTTTTCAAGCTCCAGCACTCAGTAAAACACTGCATTTTTAAGTCAAAGTGCATTGTGATTAAGGTATTATAGAAGCCACTCCACAATCTATTTCCACAGCAGATGAAGTTGCTGCTCCATTTCATGAAGAAATGGAGAAAGGGTGGGAGATTGGAAGTTTTTGTCTTTGTAGAGCAAAACAAGTACCTTTCTTTGCAAGGAACATTATGGTAGAGTCTTGTAAGGGCTGATATCCTTCAAAGTGCTCCAACACTAGCTCTTGCAAAGCTTTCCAACTCAGTTTACCATATTGAAGCATGCTGTATGCTACCATGTTACCTATATCATTAGGCTAGCCTTCAGCAAACGAGCATAGGCATTATGATGCTGAGCTCTGCAAAGCCTAGAGGTAGATACCCTAGTCTGGGAATGAGACATCTATGTTCTTCTCATATTGTAAGGATGAGAGTTAGGCTTCTCATTAGGGAACCCCAAGAGTGAGAGGCTGAGTGGAGGATGCCTAGACTGGCCAATAAGGAGCACCAGAGAGAAGTGTATCACTCAACTTAGACAGAGCTTTTCACTTTTAGAAAATCTTAGAGACCTCAGAGAAACTGCAGTTCAGAACCTAAAGCTATTTCTCACACTCAAGTCCCAAATTTTCCATGAGATTAACTGTCTTGAATGAGGAATCCTGAGGTTTTGGACCCCAAGACTTGAATTATTTCCATTTTTATCTAATTATTTCCCAATACAAAATATATACACAGTTCTAGGAGCAGGACCAGACAGTGGCTACTCCCATTCTCAGCTGGGTGCCCTAACTACTCAATGAAGAAGTCAAGGTCTTCCTGCACGCTTCTGATTTAGCTCCATTAGCCTTGCAGTCGGACTGCACAGTAGTTCATCTTCAGCAGAAGGGACAGAGAGTATTTCCATTCAAAATCCCACAGTCAGGTTGTTAATCCAGGCTGTGCAGGATCTGTAGGTTTAAGCAAAGGAGAATCTACAGCCTAGATTTCCCCTTTCCTAAATTAACACTACAGTCATCTGGCTGCTAAATAAAAATTATATGTTCAAATGGATTTAGGAGTTTTCCACATATCACTAACAAATCAGTTAATCTGGAGTTTAAGCTCAAGAAAGTCCATTCCCTGCATTCCACAGATCCTCATGAAGGAGTTAGCCGCTGTCATAGTCAGCTCAACAAAGAAGGAGATAATACCAAACACATCAGTTCCAGCCACCTCATTCATTTACCCTTGAAACCTTTGGTAAGTCAAAATTAAGTTTGGATCTTCTTGAGTTTAGGCCTAAATTAGACCATCATTTTGCCTTCTGTTTCTGGAGGCAGAAGAGTGTGCTTGTGTTCTCATTTTCTGTTCAGAGTACCTGGATGAAAGCTCAAAAAAATTGTCATAGAATCAACAAAAAGACTATTAGAAGGAAGTTTTTGCAAGAGATCTGAAGTTTACATATTTCGGTACCAAAAATACACTTCTATTCTAATGATGCAACTTATATCACTGTCAAATCTTTGTTACTTTTTCTAGTGAATGCTTTAGTGATGGGCTTGCACGAGCAGTCTTCTCTGAAAGCCATTCCTCAAAGTGTACTGTACTTCGGGCAAAAAAATGGCATTTTCTTCACTCTGGGAAGCTGCTAATAAAATAAAGGAACCCAAACTACAAATAGATGGCTTCTATCTCAGCAAAAACAAATAAAAAATATAGTAACTATACTGCCAAGAAATAGAAATGTACTCTTTGTTATTTCTCTTTTTTTTTTTTTGAATAAAGAACCTGTCACTAAAAAGTTTTCTTTTTCTCTCATTTTCAATCTTATTCCCACTGTAATTATCTAATAATTATCTAATAATTATGCTAATGATCTATTAGCAATGATATTTCTGAAGTGCAGCTAAGATTTATTCTTGACTGGATTTAGAACTTGGTCCCCCAATGTTAGATCTTCTTCTGTTTAGTAGTCCATTAAATGCCAAGATATGAAGACATCACTGTTATTCACACTGTTGGACACTCTGTACATCTTAGAACTTTTTCAAAAACTTCTCATCTGTATCAGAGAGGTACAATCTGAAGATTCAAATGAAACTTTATTTAATTTGAATAACCCATTATAAACATTGACTCTGCATAAAATAAATTTTCAGGGAAGGAAGTGTCATCCTTACTAAAGACAAGCTTTTAAGCCTCTTTACTTTATTTGGTCTTCTTTTTGCAGTATCTCAGGCTTCATTTTCAATGCTAGGAACCAGATCATTTGTGTCCTTGGTTCTTTCAAACTCTGTCCATGCATCCTGTTCTACAGGACACAGAATACTGAATTCTGATCTGCTCTGGAGAACATTTCTCCAAGCATTAATCAAGCCTAATCATAAGATGATAGCATCAGGATTTTATTCTTATTGATCTGTACCTTGAGATTTCACAAGGTGATGGGGAGAGTAGAAATCTGGAAGGAATGTGGTTGTGGTGAATGGCTTTCAGCCACTTCTACAACCATATGGTAATTACAATATATGGCAAAACTTGTGCTTAGGTTTGACCTAAACAAATTACAAGACAGTAAAGTAGATGAGCTACTAGTCATCCTTCAGCACCTTAAAAGAATCCAAGTAGTGGAGATCAAGTGCTGTGGGAAAATGAGTGGATGGATAGCTGAAATTTACCCTTGCCTCAACACCTTCTCAAGCCTTCAACGCTTACAACATCTACAAAAATGTAAGATGAAAAGAGATAGCGCAGAAACCTAGGGAAACCTTCCATCTCCTTTCTTAGCAGCATCAAGCAGGGAGAGAGAAAGACAAACTGAGGGAGGAATAGCAAGAGAACAGGAAAATGGAAGACAGACAGATGCAAATGGAGCACGCATAACTGAAAGCAGTAAACTGACATCTTTCAATATGTGTGGAGGATTTTCAAACTGCCTAGAAGAGGTCTGTGGCAAAACAGAACTAGTAGAGGCAGGGGATGAAACAGACTTAACACACCAAACAGAAACATCTCACATAAGAAAAGAGATTAGAAATAACAAGGGAAAAATATAATTAGAGCCCAGAAAAAGAGAAGAAGGGGGAGGGGGGGAAAGATGGATAGAAAGAAAAAGAGAAAACTGGGAATAAAAAACTAAATGAGAAAGAGAGAAAAGATCAAACTGGAACATTCAAAGACCGAGGACAAAAAAGTGACTGGAAGATAGAGTTGTGAATATGAAGAAAATAGTGGATAAATAAGAAAAGGTAAGAAGAAAAGGTGTTGTAGAACAGAGTTAGATGAAAATCTAAAGGTCAAGGCAGAGAAGGGCAAGAAAGAAGAAAATACTTTTTAACAAAGTAAGGGAATGCTAATTATTCCATGTGCTGCCCAACCATTTTCAACACCTGACCCTGCAGTATTCAAGCAACAGTATTTTGAGCCAAAGTAGGAGAGAATCAGGGCTGAACATCCAATGGACATTGAAGCAGGAGGTGATGGACTTCATCTCAGGAAAGCAGCTATTGATGATTTCTTCTCCTCCTCTATCAGACATTGATTCAACAGTAGTGAATAGAAAGGAAGGGGGAAAAGAGTTACAACAGTTGATAGAAAGGTATTCTTACTTCTCTTCAGATATGTCACTGGCAGCACTTGAAACTCTAGGGAAATTGGAAGTTTTCCTCTTCATACAGATCTGGGTTATAGCAATGCATTCCATGTATAGGGCATCTGTCAGCCAAAGTCCTTTCATCTTCAAGGAAATCTGAGAATGTAGTAGTTGCCCTACAGGCAAAGGGAGGAGAGTGGACCAGTGCCATACCAATTATACCATTTCTCAGAGGGATCCATTACAAGCACTTAAACTCCTTCAACTCTGCTTCACAAAGGCAGTCTGTGTCAAAAGCTGAAAGCTACTAGATGAATTCTGAGCTGCAGGTCTTCACTTTCAAGGATCTGGAGGAGCAGAATATGACTGATGATTCCCATAGTGATGAAGAAACTTCTTTGAAATGTTAACAATCATGCTGCTGTTCCCATATTTATCTGTTTGTGCACAATTCTTATGCAGCTAATGGTGGATAAAATATATAGGGATAAACAGTTATAGTAATGCTTTCTCTTTGGAATCACATTTTTTTTCACAAAAAGAGAAATGAATAAAGTTGATGAAAACATTTTTACACTTTACTTTGGATTTAAATTGCTTTCTTTTTTTTCGCTTCCTGGGATGTGCTCATTAATAATTATGACTATCTGCTGAAAATTAAGTCTTTGTGGACTCTCATACATGGCTGTCGCTGAACTCTTGGCAAAGTAACATTGGGGATTTTATGTGGGACACTAGCCAGGCCTTGCAGGGAGGAAGGATTCACTCTGAGTTCATGTGTAGCTAGCAGCGCTACTATTCTGTCCTTTACATGGCTAGGAAAGAGGTAGAGAGGTCACACTACAGCACACAGCACTATAACTATACAATCATGGAACAGAGAAATTTAGGCTGGAACAGACCTCTGGACGCCATCTCATCCAAAACCTCTTTGTGAATTTTTTTTTCCTTCCTTGCTACAGCTTCTGCCCATTTCCTCTTGTCCTTTCACTGTACATTTCTGAGTCAAGTCTGCCTCCATCTTCTCTATAACGTCTTGTAGTGTGTAAACAGCGGAAGATTGGTGAGGAGCATATTGGCTGATCAATTATTCCAGCTGCCAAAACATTTGATCTGCAGAACCCATAAGGAATGGCAGGTCGCAACCCTTAGACTTGCGCCCCATAAGCCTCAGTCTGGACTTGTGTACTCTTAAAGAATTACTGTTTCCCTTGTTATCTGTATAATGAAAGAATTATCGCTTCCCTTGTTATCTGTAGCGCATGTGCAGTACCCCATATTGTAACCTATTAATTTGATTTAAACCCACACCCCCCTGAACCTCACCATGGGCAGATGCTCTGCAGTGCCTGGAACAGCCCTGTTGCTTCCCTGCAAGGTTCCTGTGGTTTCCCTTGTGTTTTGGGGATTTCAATGTAAACATCTAATAAACTTACTCCAGAGTGGTGTCTTCTACCTCTGTGTATTCCAAGTATCAGTTACCGCCATTAACACCTCCCCTTCAGTAAAGACAGTAATTAGGTCTTGTCATCTCCAGACTGAAAAGAATCAGCTTTCTCAGCCTCTCTTTGTGCATCATGTGCTGCCCTAAGCATTTTGGTAGCTCTCTGCTGGATTCACTCCAATGTCTTTCTTGTACTGGGTAACCCAAACCAGCACACAGCACTCTGGATGTAGCCTCAAAAGTGCTGAATAGAAGGGAAGGACGTCCTCCCTTGATCTACTGGCTACCAGTAGTCCAGTATGTGTATAGCCATCCTTGCCACAGCGGTACACTGCTGGCTCATGTTCAACTTGGTGGCCAACCTGGCTGTACTCTTGCTTGAGGTTATTCTGTCCCAGATACAAGATTTTGTGCTTGTCTCTGCTGACCTTTGTGACGTCTGTCAGCCCACTCTTCCAGCTCATCCCCAGGTCTCTTTGATGTCAGACCTGCCTTCCAGCATATCAACCACCTCTCCTGTCTGCAAAATGTTTCTGCTATCACATATTTTCTAGGCACTGGAAACACATGATCACAAATTCCATTAGGTTTTTTGCAACCCCCTTTTGTGTTACCTTATTCATATAGCACAAAACTCCCTCAGTGGAAAGTCTGCAAGGAAGAGCTCATGCTGTATAGGGTCTGACTACTGGAAGGAAGCAGTCATGCAAATATTTCAACAGAGCAGCCCCCCTTAATCTATAGGGAACTCTGTTCTCAGATGTTGTAGTTCTTGCCTCTAGATACCACTCGCATTCGGACTCCTTACAGGGGTGGAACAATCTGGATACACATTGTTTGCCCCGGAAAGATGCAAATAACAATGCTAATGAAAGAGAACAGGGATATGGAACAACTTTGCATTAGCAAAAGAAGACAAGGTCAAGGAGGAACCTTCCCCATGGTTTATACCCAGGGCCATAAAACAGGAAAAGGCATCACCTTTGGCTAAGACCATACTACCTGCTTAATGGTCCACAGACAAATTTTCTATATGTGAAATTTAAAAAATGTTAATTTAGAGCTACTGGTGGTTTCCAAAGTTAAACAAATTTCACACAGTGCGGAAAAAAAAAAGATTATTTTCTACAGAAAACAGGTGCTTTAATAAAACTCAGAATTACCTCCACTACTACTCTAGGTTCATTGCAGGATAGGCTGTGTACTTCTACTAAAGCTCTGGTCCTGGATTTGGGATTCACATTTAAAGAGAGGGAATGCAAGAGCTAGAAAAACAGACAGCAGGGATGTCTTTGGGAGGAACACTAAGCACAGAGGCATTAGTGAGAGGACACAAAGTGTCATGAGAGCCTGAGGGCAATGAAATTGATGTATGGAGCTCAACAGAGGCAGAGGAACTGCTTGGAGAATCATCCAGGGAGATATCTCCGAACATCTTTCAGTGCCAAAGTTCCAGGAGAAAATTTTCAAATATAGAACCTTCCTACTGCAGATTATAATTAAAATCTGTTTCTGATTTTAGGATTCTTCCAAATTACTCTATGCAGATGTGTTGCATTTTAAGGGAAGCTTAATTAGTCAAATCGCATTGAGACTACCAGAAATGAGATGTTGTTCTGCCTATTCAAGTGAGAGCAAGGGAAAAGAAGGAAATAGTTTCAGCTGTATGAAATACAAGTAAAACACTGACAGTGGAAAAATATATTACTTATTCTTTTTATTCACTGGTCATCTTCTTTTCTTTTTTTCTTTTCTTTCTTTTTTTTTTCTGTTATATTTGCATTTAGTGCCAGAAAGTAAGGGGCCTGGTAACAGAGAAGAGAAATCAATGAGCACTCAAGGCACCATTCTAAATTGGATGCAAATTGATAGAATAAAAATTAAGAGGATGCAGTCATGCAAATATTTAAACAGAGCAGCCTGCCTTGATCCATAAGGAACTCTATTCTCTGGTATTGTAGTTCCTACCTCTAGATGCCAGCTCTATATGCTTTGTTAACTCTGAGCAACTGCAAAAAGAAAAAAAAAATCTATCCTTCTATTACAGACAGAGCATACTGGCTAAACCTGAATAGAAGAAAAAAAAATTATACTTCACCCAGAAAAGGAGAGCCTATTTTCTTTTTTTTTTTTAACCAAACCACTGTTCAAAATTATTCTTGAGATGTTTTGTTTACTTCTTTTCTCCATCCAGAAAACCCATAGAGGTTTACTTATCAAAAAAAAACCAAAAACCTGTTTTCACCAAACAATTGATAATAATCACAATTAAATTGAACTTGCAATTTGAAGTAACTCAAATGATGCCCCAAAGCTCTGTGGCATGTTCACTGCTGCTCCATCAAATTTCATTCCTCATCAAACCTTGAAGTTTTAAATTCCCTTTTGATTGCATTTTCCTTTCTATCATCTCTTAATGTTATGAACACTTCCAATACTACAGAAGTAAATAATTTGCTCATTAATCAGTTTCCCCTGAATACCAGCTTTGTTTGTTTAGTTCTCTTGTAACTTGCCAAGACATGATTTTTATTGTCTTTGTCAACATGCATTTACCTTGCAAATATTTAAAATCAGTTTTGTTATTCCATTTTCTGGTCTCATTGTTACATGGTGGTACTTCTTATTGAATGATATGAATGCAATTTCCATAATGAAAGTATGAAGACAAATTAAGTGTAATTTGTTAAACATATGCAATATGGCAGCATCCTGCAGAAACCACTGCACAGACATGAAGCCAATTTAATTATCAAGATGTTATTCTCCCTGTGAAATATCGAGAGTTGCTAAGAACCAAGACATATACTTGAAGTCTTCCCTTCCTATTTCGCCTTCATAAACATCACATGCGTTTAAAGGTAATGAACACGGGACACAGACCAAACAAGCTGACTCAGCCCTTTTCTAGGATGAATCTATTTAACCATGGTGTTAAATTTATGTAAATAAAATTTTAATGGTCTTCAGCTATGTTACAGATAAAGATAAATCCTCTATTTCAATTTGCCAGTTAGAACTATAATCTGACCAAAATTTCATTTCCAAATCAAGATGTAATCTCAGTGAAAACATTTCTTTTCATTAAAGAGCACATATGAAGTTCAGCAATGATGTTATTTTCAAAGTGATAACACATTTTTATATCAAAGCAGTTAGACTTTAAAGATGAGAAGTGCAGAGAGCATACACAAGGCTCTACTTCCTGCTTGTGTCTCACCTAAGTGGTCTGAAAAGGAGAAGGGAGGGAGCGCAAGGTGTATGCCTCCAAATTAATTTTGTTCATAAATGCTTTTACTCTAACATTTATGACTATAAACTATATAATAGAGATCTACAAGAAAATGATGTCTTCTTATAGTGCAGCAAGCATATTTTTAGGAAAAAGGCAGTAGTTCTCGTTACAAAAAGCAGATACTGGACCAGCTTACTCTGAAAAAGATATCTTATGCATGATTCTTTGAGAGTCGTGTTTAAATGGGTTTTGCATTTCTGCTCTCTTTGAAGTCCCAGGACAAGTAGCACAACTTCCAGCTCATGGGAAGGCAGTGTTAAGGTACTAGGGAGTTGTATTGATTCACTGCTACCTCCTGCCCACCTTCCATTGCTAAGACTATCGAACTTCACTGCAATTTAAAGTTGGCTTCTTATTGTTTGCTAATTGAGACCAACTGGAGCGTTCTGAATGGTGGATTAGGAATAAGAGAAGTCTTCTTTTTATGCATTTTTTAATGAATTTCAGCTCGGGTTTGGTTTGGTCATATGGCAGCTACAATTAGAGCAAGATGTTGCCTTCTTTACTCAATTCCTAGGCAATACATCAAATGTAAATGTAAGCAGGAAAGTGTCTGAGAAAGGCATTCCTGAGAAAGAGACTTGTAATAGCTCAGCTCTCCAGATTTGTGTACGTTAGTTGGAGTGTTACAGGCCAGACCTTCAGCTGGCATTTCAGCTCCATTAACTTCCAATGGCACTATAACAAATTACACCAGTTGACGATGTGCCCCATGATGTTTAATATCTGATGTTAAGAGAAAAGTGGATTAAAGCAAGATCAAAGGCATGCAGGCTCCTAACTCTCTGTGTATTTCCTTGTGAGTTTAGGCTTAAATTTCTTTGTGGGTTTCATCCTTCACTTACTTTAAGCATCTTATTCAAAAATGGTGAAATACTGTTTATCTGAGATTGGGAGTTAATATGATCATGCAGTTATAATGTAATGCCATGCATTAAATAGTTTCCTACTTCCTTTTAAGAAAATAATTCTGTTTTAGGTTGAAACTTAAAATATTTTGTGTTAGTTAATTCATCATCTATATATAAAACACTCAATATGTTTGTATTGTAGTTAAAGCCATTTTTTGCCACTTGGAAGGATTATATGTATATATATTCCACTTGAGGATTGTATGTATAAAACTTGAACTATATATAGTATAAAACTTCAGCTATGAACTCCATAAACTTTTAGTATGTTTTTATAATCATTTTTGATGACAGAGTTAGTATCCTTGTATTGATAGATTCTCTATCAAGCTTCAACTACAAAATTTCACATACAGGAAGTATTAACACACAGACTCACAAAAACATAGTAGAAATTTAAATTTTAAATAATGTCTGCCATTTCAAAGTACTTTTCTTTCCAGAATCCCAAAAGCAGTATTTGACACTGAGAAATATATCCTGTTCACAAAGTGAAATGATATCCACCTTCATCTAAGATTTTCTCCACCGGAGAATTTCAGATTTCCAAAAAAGAACGCCTAGAAGTCATTTGATGTCGAACACAGTTTCTAGCAGGCCCAAACTCAAAATATGGTAATATGACTCAAACTCCTGAAAATCTTTTTAATGAACCCAAGTACTTTTCTGAAACTATATCCTTGCATGTTTCCTTTTCAGTAATTTGAATATAAATAAAGCAAGAAAGACTTTCCTAAAATGTGCTGAAACCAAGAGTAAGAGCTTTGTTAGCTGAACTGTTATCTAGCTATATATTCAAGGCATAGTCCACTCTGTTTTCATATAGTTGTCATAAACAACGTCTGTTCATAAAAGCCCTGTTTTTCAGGTCATGACTTGGAACCAGGTATCCAAAAAACTTCATTTGCTTTAAAATGAACTACTTCAAGTAAAATTGAGATGCTTCTCTATCCTCTATCCTTTATTGACAGCAATTCAGTATGCTACAGAGACTGTGCAGGATTGTCACACGGCAGTTTTATCCTGGATTCTTTGAAGTATAATCAGTGATTTTGCTTTTTTCTAGCCCATTGACTCTCTTCTATGTACTAACAAGTATAGCAGTCATTTACTCCTGCTCCATTCAGGAATAACCACCAACCCAAAGAGCTGGATTGTGTCAAGATACACACCAAGCTCCTCACATTTAAAAGCAAATTCAGTGATATGAACGACGAAGAAAAAAACTCTCTCTGAATAAAATGAGAAAGCTGCTGTGCAGTCATCTTGCTAGTACCGACTGATAGCAAGATGAAAGCCAAGCAGCTTAGTGACTCACATGAAACAAAATCACTTAGATGTGCTTCCTCAACTACCTTCATTCTGTTTGCACCACATTACTTACTATATATCCTATTAATAAGAAAGCGGATTAGAAAAAAGGTTTGGGGACCTGTTTCATTGTAGAGAAGATTATTTCTAACAATTTATGTGCTTAGATTTCAGTATCATGAACATGTTTCTACATTCTCCTGCAAGTATTAGGAATAGACTTGTAATCCCTGTTTCATGTTACAGAAAGTCTGGTGGGAGAGGCAGGAGCCAAGATAGAACCGATACATTAGCATTGGTAGCATTAGAACTAATATGTCACATAGGGAAGTGCTGGAGCAACATTAGCTTTTGGAAAGTGAACAAAATGATGGTGACTGAAATGAGTCAAAAAAATGGTTCCAGTTTCTCCTTCTAGATTGTTCCCTCACTAAATTAGTCTTTATCAGAACTGTGTCAGCTGAAGAAATTAAAGTAAGCCAAAATATGAATCTTTACAAATGTTTATTATAAACATTCTATAAAGAAATTACATGGGAAAGTATTAATGATTCCACAATTATAACACAGCTTAATCCCATGAAGAAAAAGAGGTAAACTGATTGAAATCTAAGGTATAACAACACAACTTGGCCTAACTCAACCAGTGTTAACTGCAACACTGAATTCATGGGAATGGAGGGAGGTAGAGGGACAAGAAATTTGAAGCTGCAAAGAACTTTTTATTTTTTTAGCTACATCTGCAAGAAATTTGCTTTGAATAATCTGCCTATTATAAGATAAATTTTTTAACTCTGACATGATTCTTCACTATGTGACATTGCTGGATGCCATGTTAATACTTTAAGACAGAAAGGCTTAATCCAAGCTTCTTTCTAGTACGCATACAGTACACTTGAGGAAAATCGGAAGTAGATGATATCAGCAATCAGAGGGATTAACTACAATCCTCCTGTGAGAAAAATTAATGGGTGTTTATATTTAAGAAAGGAGTGGAGGTCATTTATCTGAATAATGCAACTATGGCAAAAAATTAATTAACAAGTCAAAAACACATAATAACGATTTTTTCACTCCCTTATGAATTAAATGTTGATGAGACTGGAATAATAGTTTTCAGATATATTCTTTTTCAGCTGTACTCAACTTCCATTTGAAATCCATGCGATTGCCCCCCCCTTTCAATCCTCACTGTTTCAAATAAATCTGCAGCAGAGTTGCACACATGCCTAAACTGTTCAGAGATTCATAACTCCTATTATTAACACAAAGTTCTGTATAGTATAATTAATGCATTTATATTGGGGTCAGAAAAGTCACTTATTAGGACACATTTTATATCAGACTGAGACAAGTTAGTTGAAAACAATTAACAAAACCCATATTTTATTACATAGTGTTAATAATGAAATGGAAAATTTATTGGTCTTTTCCCTTTTCCAGTATTATTTTGGCTCATGATAAGAACCTCTGAAAATATGGTCTTTTTATTTAGATGGCCTACATTTCCACAACTATGCTTAGTAAAAGTGATGAGAATGTTCTTGGCATGCTATTTCCAAAGGAAAAAGGAAGCCTGATATTTCAATATATATCCAAAAAATGTCCTTGGAAAACTGTCAGTTTTGACATATATCAAAAGAAGATTCATATGTCATTATGCTGGAAAGCATTAAATATGAATTTATAATTCTAAAAAGGAAACCAGTTTGTTTACAGGCTTCAACATTGGCTTTCTGTAGCACATATGCAGTATCATAAACTAAATCTCTTCTCAGCAAGATCACTTTTCACAAATGGAGACATCAAAGCTAAATGCACTTCACAAATTTATTTTTAAATACATTTCATGATTTGATAAAACATGTCTTCCTCCTCTGAACTTCTATAATGAGACAGCTTAAGAAATGTTCAATAACATTTTCTTGTAAAGAAATTATTGCTCTTATACAATTCTACAGTTACCAGCTGGAATATTAAGAACCCAAGATAGCTAACTTTTCAAACTACATCTAGTAATTACTAGATATAGATCCAAATTCTCCTGAATCCTAAGACATTTTAAATACAGATCTAAATGTAAATCTTATATCTTCATTCCTTCTCTGATAATTATATTTATGCAGCTTATACTGCTTTAGCCTGATTTCATAAATCTGGTGGTGGTCTACATAAATGTTCATAGTTAGAATCCACTAAAATAAATTTTACAGATATAACTGAGCCTTTGGCTTTTTTGTCAGTGTGAATGGTCTTCGTCAGACCAGTTCCTAATGTAGCAGTTAGAGGGGGAAGGAAATATCAGTCCTACTTGGCTTCCTTTAAAACTCCACCATTAATCACTTTGCCATTTCCAGCTAGCCCCAGTGTGTGTTTCCCATTGCCAAACCTTCCTTATAGCCGTAGTGATGGGATTCATGCAGGAAATCCCAGAGAAACAGCCGGGGAGTGTCTCTCTCATGTCACTTCCATCCCATCTTGCAGGGTGACAAATGTCTAGTGAAATTCTGCATCCTATATGCACAGGCTATGAAAATAAACCCAATGATATTATTTGTGTTATTTATATAGAATGAAATCAGGGTCATACTGAAGTTAAACGGAGTGTGCCATCAATATCAATTAAGTAAGATTCCATCTAAACAGATAGTGCGGCCTCCAGGGAGATTAAAATAAGGATCTAAAAGAGTGCCAGGAAAGTTTATTGGCCATTCAAAAAATATTTGCATGTGCATTTAATTTTCTGCACTTGAATAGCTTCACCAAACCTGGGGGAGCTATTCATGATTATGAAGTTAAGAACATGTGTAAATGTTTGCAGAATCTGTGTCCATATTCTTTACGTTTTTTGCCATTTAAATAGTCATTTTGCTGTTATTCAGAATAAGCAAGAATTCATAGTCAACATAATGATGTGAATAATTTTGGGGGAGGGGATCAAGATCTTTTAGAGCACAAAATGCATCTTACATCAAATGTTGGTGGCTTTCTCATTTTTCTGTAACTAAAATATGACTAATTCAAAATGTTGTCCAAAATCTGTCATCTGGACTGAGAATATAAATGGCAGATTTAAACCCAATGAGGATTAAAATGAGATTTAATAATGGAAACTCTGTCAGATCCTTAACTATAGCAGAGCTTCCAGGCACAGCAATAATGCTAGCAACAGTTGTTTGCAGATGTTCTTGTCATTTTAATCATCCAGTTAACAGAATTAGCAATGATCCACAGTTGTCTTTGGTATTCTGTTTGCAGACTGCTACATTATGAAAAGATGAAGAGAGTCATGACAGTTTAATAGAAAAACATTAGCTCTTTTTAAAATTTATCACTTACAGTATTTAAATGTGGAGTGCTGGTAAAACTCTTAAAACTTTTATTTCAGGAACATTTCCCTTATTTTTTTTACTGTAATTTTTATCTAAAGGAAAGTTAGGCTATTTGCCTTCTGTCACTGTCTTGCACAGTAATGCCCCACGTAGCACACAACGTTAGCTTATCCATTATATGCATTGCAACCCTTACCTTTAGTGTTATCAATTACGTATCAAGCACATCTTAAAAGCCCTATCAAGATGTAACTGAGGAATGAAAATAGCCTCCACAGAGTTAAATAATAGACAAAAATATATTCTTATAAACCCAGATTTTGTTTCTTCAGTAGCTCTGTCTATTCTGTGAAGATATCATTACAGCTTGTCTAGATTTATTCTAGCTAGTTTTGCTCTAGATAAGATCAAGTACTAAAGGATTCAGCTATGAAAGGCACACGTAAGGTGCCAGCCGAGCATAGAAAGCTCCAGTTATCATGGCTAAATTGCTGTCTGTCCCCAGGCAAGCCAGTTTTAAAACAGAGTTGGCACGTTTACATGTGGTGCAGTCAAGTCACTAGACTGTAACGCAAACACATTAAGACTGTGCTGTAAATGAAGAGAGAGATCATATAGCCTAAGAATTATGGCCATACTTTTATGCTTCAAGATATCTTCTTAAATACTTATTACCATTAAAACAGTGCCTGCAGCCCACCCAAGAATGAGACCCCCTGTTGTGTAACATGGTGTAACCACACAATAGGACTGCATGCTCCTTGAGGCAGGATTTAACAATATCTCTGAATTTGCAGATGATACTGAGCTCATTTTTATCAGATGGCAATGACAACACACTCCAGAAGGACATTACAAAAATGAGTGGGTGAAGGGTACCATCAGATGATCTTCACTGTAGATGAATATAAGGTAATACATCTAGGGAAAAGTAATATCTAAACCATGCCTACACAATGCTGAACTCAGAAGTGGTAGTTGCAATTCAGGAAAGAGATTTTGGATTCACCAACAGTTCCCTGAAATCATCAGTTCTGTATGCAGTGGCATCCAAAAAAGCCAACAAAATATCAGGAAGAGTACTGAGAACAAGATGGAAAGCATCATTTTGGTGTCTCATAAAACTGAGAAGTGCCCATATCCTGACTAGTGTGTCCTGTTCTGATCTCTGCATCTCAAGAAATCCATAGTGAAGTTAGAAATAACTAAAATGGTGGAGGGGATAGAGCAGCTGCCTTACAGGAGAGTAAAAAGGTTGGGACTCTTCAATTTGGAGAGGAGAAGTATAAGAGATGATATGATCAAAGTTTACAAAAAACATAATGGCAGTGGTTAAGACAAATACAGAACTATTTGATATTCACCATATTGCTCGGTATGGTGGGTGCTAGATAAAAATAATAGGAGATCAATTTCAAACAGATAAAAGAAAGTATTTCTTTACACAGTGAGAAGTGAATTTCTGGAATGTGCTGCCACAGGAGGTTGTGAAGGCAGACAGCAACAACAGGAACACAAAGGGATTTAAAACATTCATGAGCAGCAAATCCACAAACAAATACTGAAAAGGAGTAGTCATGGACATATCTTCTACCGTCTCTAACACAACTGTTGTGGATGCCAAGTGCATACATGGAGAACAGACCACAGAAAGTGGTAAGACTCATTTGTTCTTCCTAAATAGCCTGTCTTGTTGCCACTACTTTTTTTCCCACTTCTAAAAGCACTGCAATACCAGCAGTACCACAGACTATATGGAGCTAGCTCCCACCCCATGTCCCAGTGCCAAAAATCTAGTTTTCTGGAATTTTGGAAATTAGACTTTCATAAGTGCTTGGTCTCAAATTTACAAGGCTCATATATTTAAATTCTGACTATATTCTGCAACATACCACTGGATTGCAACTTAAACCTTAGAGGGTGAAAATCCTTGACAAGGTGCAGTTGCAACTATATGTATAGAAACGCTGACTTTGATGAGATTTCTCATGTGCCAAAAGTTTCCCACATGCTTAAATCCTTTTTTGAAGTAAAGCCTTAGCCTATTAGAAAGTCAACTGTTTGAAGCATTGATCTTTTGGAATGAAAACCTCTATAATCTCTTTAAATGGTTATACACTTGAGCTGATAGAGGATTTATGAAGGAAAAGTGTGGATCCTCCATTACACTGGATTTTTTGAGTGATTTTTGTGTGATTTTTGCAATTAAAAAAAAAAAGTGTCAAGAAGAGGGATTCTTTACAGCACTTCCCATGTCCTACAAGGACAGCTACAGGCTGATGAGCTAAAATTAACTTGAAAGTAGGCAGAAGTTGAATTAGATGGTACACTGCTACACACATATTTGGCCAATTATAAGTACATTATGTGCTTAAATCAAATATAATTTTTCCCTTTTCTTTTTCTTTTGATACAGCAAGTCAAGCAATCTACCACTACCTTATTATTTTACAAATATGTTTCTAAGATCACTGTGCCCATCTGTTAAAATAAAACTCCAGAAGGAAAGGCATGTTTTGTAAGTATTCAGTAGCTCGTTAATACATTAGTTAGCTTATATATGTATTATATTATTAGTATATTTCCTAGGCATACGTAAGGGAGAAAACATGTCTTTGACAGTGTATCTGTAGCACAAAGATAGCAGACAAGCTTCTCATCAGTCAGCATTCTTAGCAGCCAGGAAAGCAGATCCCCTAAGAAATGCTGGAAGAATGACCTCTGCACTTCATTAATTTTAGCCAGCATCTAACACAGGATAAAAAGTGACTCTGCTGTTACCTCCTTTAAGGAAGCTAGCATCCCAGCTAGCTTCTGTATTTTGGGCATACAAATGAACAGCCCTTGAAGAAAGTCTTTTCGTACCTCTAAGCAGTACACACTCATGCCTTAAAGTGGCATAAAAGGATTGTTGCTTTTATTCTCTCATCTGGGAGGTGTGCTCCATCCCTGAGTGCAGGGGAGTACAGAGGAGTGCAGCAGAGTGCAGGGAAGCCAAATGTTCACTGCCCTTGGATTGTTTTGTGAAACTACAAACTCTTCAACCGTTCTTCAACTACCTTAAAAAAGAGAAGAAAACCATTTTCCCTTATAAATGGGCTTTTTACTTTCTCTTGGCCTATCTATAAACGATTCCACACCATCCCCTTTTGACTCTATCTTTGCATTTCTGCCAGTGCCAATATCCTTTCTACCACTGCTGTAGCAATGCCAATGCTAAACATTTGAAGAAATCATGATTTTAATTATATAATATATTCAAGCAATTTCATCTACTAAGTTTGTGTGTGTTATGATAGTTCCTGAGTCTTCAGGATATACTTGGATAACATTTCCAAGCAGTTTTGTGTATCTGCTGGAGTGAGAATCTTCTGTAGACTAGGAAGACACAAAAATAGTGTGAACACCAGTAACACTGGATCATCTGAATTTCTGTACAGAAAAGCACAAAAAAATCATGTTCCTTAAAGAGTAAGAGAGATTATATGTTTATAATTTTATCCCATTTCCTAAGCTTCTTTGCTGTCCTAACCTCCTTTCTGAACTGAAGCTAGTAGCACCCACCATAGAAGATGTATACAACTTATTTGAAGGTTAGATTGAGTCTCACTATCAGTATTATTACAATAGTTTCTAGAAAGCCTAAGTGAGATTCCCACTGTGCTTTGATACATATAATAAGTTAATCCTTAACCCAAAGCATTTACAAATTCAACAGACAAAAACCAGTCAAAAGATGGGAAAAAGAATACTTTTTATTGAAGATGAGAAGATGGGGCACAGAATAATTACCAGTAAGCCAAATTCTTACATCTCTGTAATTGCATTTTTAGCCCCACAGTGCCCTTTTTTAGCAGATGGGGTGTGCCAGGCTCCTCTAAACTTGCCTGGCAACAGAGCTCTTGGCAGAAGAAACACTAATCTCCCTAGAAGAGACATTTCTGCGTATTCACAAATGACTGAAGTCTAGTGAGTCTGATGCATACTGAGCCTGACCAAGCAGATTGGAATGCTGTCTAAACTTAAGAGGATTTTTAGTTTTCTATGATCCAATTCTGGTAGGATTTAGGTAGATTTGACCCCATCCATTGTGTGGTTGCAATGAGAGAGTCTAAACATGACTGCTACAGCTTCATTCTAAATCAAGTCATCATTTTTCACAGAACAATAAGATATTTGAACAGCAATAGATCTCCAGTCATTTCTTCTTCTCATTCTTCAAATAGACTGGCTCTTAACTTTAAAAAATGAAGGGCTGCATAGCACCTGGGAACTGCATTACTAAACTATTATAGCCTTAATTTACAGATTATCCTACCGAAATACTAAAAAAATATTGTAGCAACAATGTACTTCAGAAAGTTCATATACTTCATTAGTTAACTACAAACATTAGTTATCTTAAGAATATTTCTAGGAGGAAAGGAGCTATTGTTGTCCTTTTACAGATGTGGAGCTGATGCACAGAGAGATGTAGTTACTTGATTATGTTCAAAAAACTCCACTTTAATAGAAGTATTAAGCAATGTACTAATTTAAACATATAAGTACTACCATTGAATTGGCATGTGCTAGATCAGTTGAGAGCTAAGCTAGCTACCTTTTAGCCATGGAGATGGACTCTTCTTTTTTTGGAAAAAAGAGATATAAGAGAAGTTCAAAATAATCATGCCACTATACAATAGGTATTAAATCTTGGCTTTGTTAATCTCTAATAAAAATATTCGTATTTATCCATATGGTATTGCCTATCATTTACAGGTTTTTATTTGCTTTATTAAAGAAAGTGGTCTTCAATTTGCATCTCCAAGACTGTATGGTTGAATGCTGTCCTTTGCTTCTATAATTTTAAGTTTTCCTAACTTCATCTTTAGCCTGGAGCTTCTGAATGCCAAGAATCCCAAACCTCAGACTGAAACTCTGTTAAGCCCGTTAAACTTCACCTGCTTGAAACTGCAACCATGATAAATTACGAATTTCACTTGACTTCAGTGGAAAAAGCAATAAATTGGTTCAAACAAACTAGAAATTTAGGTTGAATTTCATGCTCCCTAAAACATACAAAACCAGAAGACTCTCACAAAGTTCCAGATTATTATGATAATAATATGATTATTTCTGTATTCAGTTCTGTTTACGAGGCCTTTACATACTGTGTATGTTGCCTTAGTTCTTTATCCTCAGTGTCCTGCAGCAATAGATCATATAAAGAGAAAATAAAATCTTCCCAAAATGATCAGAAAGCATTCATGTTTATGCTATAATGATACTAAGTTGCTTAATTTCTTTTGCCTAATTAAGTTAAAAATATCTGTATAAAAGATAAGCATTTTGTTGCTACCATAGCATTATTCAACCTGACAGGTTACTACTATTGCCTGCAAAATACAACTATTTTTACTCATAGCCAAATCATTGGCCAGGTCATTTAATTATTAAGAAGACATTTTATTTCACCAGACAGAGTTTATGTGGAAAAAGATTTCCCAGGGCCTTGTCTTATATCTCATGAAAATATGAAACGTGCTTTGCACTTCGATTCAAATACAGTCCACGGCTTACAAGACATATCACTGTTTAACAACGAATAACGTGATGGAAAAGATAAAATAATGTTTGTTCTCTGACCAATATTAGTGAATTAGCAGATAAGACAGCAGTGATACACGAATCCTCCTTAATCTTATAGAAAACTGCAGCTTGATAGAAAAGGATTACATGACACAAACACATTATCAGACATTTACTTCTGGTTTATCATAAAATGTTTGCCCCTCTTGTATGGAAAGAGTTGATCCAACCCGCAGCTAAACAGGCAAAGAAGGTATGAAAACAGTTCCTTTACACTTAAACTCAGCACAGACATTAAAAACAGAATACCACTTAAATAGATTAATTTAAACTAATTAAGGCATTGTTATCTGTCTTTGTGTTAAGGACACTGTGAACAGAGTTATCAAGTACACACAAAATCTTTAACAGCACTTATGGAAATTCACAAGCATAATATAGTAAATCAACTTTTGTAAGAAACTGTAAAACTACAGAAGACCATTATTTTGGAAAAGAGCATTAATTTCTCAGGTATGGCAGGGAAATCTTGCATTGTATCCCCTACTCTTCATTTATAAAGATACCTTTCCTAATTGATAAAAATATATATATTTCACACTTTCTATGCACTTGAAACATTTGTAGTTTTAAACTGTCCTCTATTTTCTCCCTGACTAATTTAGTCACTAGCAGCTTTTATAACAGCTACAATAATAGATTCTGTTATTCTCATTATTCTGTTTGCTGACACAAATATGAAAATTCAGATCAGGTGCATGTAAGATAGTCCCTTGTTCTCATCTTGCATTCTTAGATTTAACCATTGCATCCAATATCTGATGGGGAAGGATGGAGAAAGAAATACTTACCCAAGAGGAGAAGGGTACTTTTCAATTGCCAAAAAAAAAGGCTAAAATGAGGGCCACTGTACATGCATTGTGGGAAATTATAGGAAATAAAAGTATTTCTCTGTGTGATGTCCAATACAATGCAGAAGACAGCCTCTAACCTCATGCTGTCTCCATGAAATAATCACTTGGGTTCTGTAAAGTTGTGCACGATCTCTACTGTGTTCCCACAAGAACAGAGAACATAATGCCAGAAAATAATTCACCTAAAAATAGAGATGTTTAATTTGAAAAATACTTTTTTGAAGCAATTAACCAGATTTATAGTTAGTCAGATAACACTGACGAAGAATGCGTTCATTGATGATAGTATTTCTTGTCCTTTAAATCCCTTTTATGTATTTGCCCAACTCTATGAAGTTATGCTTTTTCACAATATTAATAACTGTTGTTATTATTACTGTTAAACTAAAAGACAGTGATACTATTACAACATTATATTGTGTGATCTCTAATTCCAACATGTCAGAAATACATCATCATGGACTTGATCCTGCTGTCATATTAATCAATGAATGGGAAAACTCCCATTGATTTCAGTGTCCTAGAAAACATAACACTGAATGAAATTCAAGAGTATGTTAACCATATGTTTAAAGTATCTATCTATTCATATGTATGTATATCCATATATAAAGAGAGGGAAAAAGCAATGACCTAATAGGTCATCTACCTAACAGGTCATCACCCTCTAAAGATGAATTAACTGTAAGAACATTGTCCTATTACAGTGTTTAAAATTTGAACTCATTTGAAACAAAACAAATGACTATGTATTGAATTATGGAGAAAATAATTCTTTGGCCAGGACATATTTTCAATACCAAAATTCCTTCTGGCTGCAGAAGCTTTAGAAGGCAACTCAAAGACCATAGATAAATCTAAGAAGATGTTATTGAATTTAACAATACTTGCTACAATAAATTTTTCTTCCCCTTCGTGTAGGTAATACATGACATGGCAAACTTCTAAACCCAAAGCAGTCCCTATATTTATGTGAGAAAAGCTTTCAGCAAATGATTCAGTTCCATATCCAGATATTTGAATATAGATTTCTACAAAGTAATTGTCTTTGTATGTTCTAGGCATCTGAGGTCCTATTACAAACACTAGAGATCTAGATCATGTAGTCAGTGCAGTCTAAAAATCTATTTTGCTCACCCTGAAATAGATATCTACAATGTCTCAACTGGATTACCATCTAGACTCCATTTATAACACTGATGAGGACTTAATTTAGTTGCACACCTGCAGGGCATTTAGTACCTTTAGAGATGCCCTATAACATCCTCCTTGCACTCCAGCTGCTTGCCCGGAAGAGTACAGTTTCCCACAGGTCTTGTGTCATATCTGCCAGTTCCATGAGGATGTCTCAGATACCCTTAGGTGTCTCAAATGGCATTATATGCTTGGGCATAGGCAACTAAACTGAGCCTTAACTCTCAGTTGAGAGTAATGGAAAGCTATATTCCTTGCTTGTATGAAGACCTCAGTGCTGTAGACAACTAAATCTGGATGTCTGAATGTGGAGCTGAAACCCACCTCCAATTTTTGGTCTCTCCAAACTTCTTTGAGGTTGCAGGTGCACAACAAGGGTTTGTCTGTATCACTGAATTATTACTGTTTTCATTGTTGCAATGAAATCACTGTGTTGTGTACCTGCCTGCATTGCTGAAATTCATTGTAATATTAGACAAGCATTAAAAAGACAACACCAAGCTTTTATCTACTAAAGGATTAAGTTCTAGACTGAAAAAACTGAAAATGCTGTAATAAATTAAAGAATAGACTAGGAAAATGCAAACCTAGAATATATCTGAAACTAATTCCTTTCTTTGTGGTCACTTAAGATTCATCTGAGACTTAAATTAACTGCAACAGAAAAAGTCCAGTTCATTAGAGACTCAACTCAAGGGACTTCACAGAGGACTGGTTTGAGGTATCCTTTGACCAAGAAAATAATTCAATTGCAATTGCTTCTGAATTATGTCTCAGAAATGATATTGGAACCTAACTTGGAGATGCAGCAATTAAACTTTGGACCAACAAAGCCATCTGCTATAGAGAGGTACCTGTGCCATTCTCTCCACTGTCTCTGTGAAAGACGTATTCTCCTTTCTCTCTCCTGGTAGCTTTTTCTGTTTTGTTTTGTTTTGTTTTGACTTCGTGGGCTCTATTCTGAGAAGACTGCAACTTTTAATTTATATCAGAGACAGCTACCATCACTCAGTTCCCCCACCCCAGTTACCTAGGATTGGATTTCGCAGCATTCCCAGAAATTCTGACTGATCTGGCTTTCTCACTTATCCATGACCACAACAAGGTTTTGGATTTCATTTCTCACAAGAGTGATTCACTGTAAATGTATTTCATCAGATCCCTTCCCTTTATTCTCATTAACTCTTCATGTGATTATAATTATCAGATTAATAATAAACATGGCAAACTTGACATGAAAAGTACTTTTCCACATGACTTCCCTACATAATTTACCAATTTGGAGGTTCTTGGTTTCATCATATTACTCACACCAGTAAAAGCAAAGAATGCTATTAAATACCACTGTGATTCAAGATTGTTCACCAGTTAAGTGATAATCTATCACATTATTTTGAATGACTGTAATTTCAAATTTTATGGTTACAGACCAAAATTAATGTTGTCAAAAAGCACAGCTAAAACTAAGTACATATTTGAATCCATATTTACAAAAATAATGAATAGCATTAATCCAAAAAGATTTACCTTTCTGATGAGAAAGTTTGATGAACATGATTTAAATAGCAATTTTTATTATACAGAAAAAGGGAAAGTCTTAATTCAAACACAGACACTTTGATCCTCTTGAATAATTATTGAGGTTCCATTTTGAATGTGACAGTTGGCTCACAAGCATTCATGATGGCTTTCAGATGAAGAGTTAGAGATGATTGACACATGCTATCACAAATACACACATTCACAAAATGCATTCTTTCTCAAACTGAGCAGAAGGCAACCCTCTGGCCATAAAACACTGAACCTTTAACTGGATGGCATTCGGGAGGCTCAAATTAGAATAGGAAAAGATAGAGAGACTGCCTGATTCACACATGCTATCAATCAGGTTAAACAAAAAGGAATATCAAATCAGAATATAAGATCAGCCCCAAGGGGTTGGACTAGACAGGTTTCCAAAAAGGACACTTACAAAAATCTAATAGCATCCAGGCTCAGGAAGACATTGACAATGTGTATTGATGAAAGCAATTTTATCTGTTTTTTATTACATTCTTCTGCTTTAAGCATAGAAAGTAAAATATTTTCACACTTATTGAACCTGACCAGATGCCGATATCCTTATTCACCTGTGAAATACACACCCACGTTCAAAAAGAGTTCTCCCATCAGCACTGGGATTCACGGAGAACAGTGTGACTCATGGTGAGTGTGGGTATCAAAATCCAGTCTACAACTCTCATTGACCTCTTTTTGTTCTCCTGTAATTTTGTAATTTAAAAGAAAAGCCCACAAGCACATGCTTCCCTCAAGTTATTCTATAAGTAGCATGTTATCTCCAAAAGGGGGGAAAAAGTTAAAATGGTCTCATAAAGAGGAGCTTATTCAAAACAGAATTTTAAAAGCCTACTTTTCTCAAAATAGTAACTTTAAGTAATCTTGACCTGTAGCATTCTGTATGCAAAAACATATGTATCAAATTGCCTTATGGTATGAGCTTCTGATGTGAAAGTGATGGAGTTGTGCATCATAAAATAAAAGAAATACAGGCAGAAGGGGAAAGTCCTTTTTAATATTTTTTTCTGTAATGCTGATACATAGTTGACTTTAACAAGCAGCAGGTGTTTTCTTATCTTTCCAGGATAATCAACAAATTACTTGCAACATGTATCTGTCAGCTTTGCCACCAGTCTTTCAGTGTCTATTGTTATTTTATACATGCGGGGGCCTTTAGTATAGGTTAGTCTCCTGACAGCTATTACGGCCTCTTCTCATCACCTTTACTTTCGCAGTTTTCAAAAACATGGAAGTCAGATCTTTTATTTAAACATGTTTCCCTTTAGGAGAGTAATATTTTTTTTCCTTAGGAAGATTAGAAATTTTGCTGACAAGTCTAGCGCATCAGGACTTTAGATAACCTGCTCAGGGTTGTGATTTTGTTTTTGTGTTCTGGTGCAAAATTTTTCAGCTGCAGAATTATTATGACATGCTAACTAAAGGTGCCACATTTCTTCTAGCAAAAGAAACAACACAAGGCTAGGAGCCCAGCAGAACCAAGCGTCCATATGTGTGGGAATGCAGAGGAGTGAGGGAGGAATGGCATTCCCTTTCAGGGAAGAGGAAAGGCTTCCAATCTTAAATTCATATCTCTGCCCCAAAACAAGGTTCAGATTAGAAGTGCCCAGATAGAATGAATCAATTCTTCCTGACCAAGGAAGTCCTGAGAAACTTGACCTAACACCAAACCTAATAAAGGGTTGGACAGATGACCTCTGTAGGTCCTTTATAACCTAAGTCGTTCTATGATTCAGTTTTTTGCTCTACAGTGTTACCATCCCTTCTGCTCCTGAAATCTGATCCCTGACCTGCCTTGCCCTACAGCCTCTTAGCGCTTCTCCACCTACAGCCACCATTCTTCATCCTCCTTCAACTCAAAATGTCTCCCACACTAGCATTAGCACCTTCATTTTCACCAAATCAGTCTGCTCCCCCTATCCCAAACACACTCACACTTCTCTCACTTTTTCCTCAAATTCTTTTATTCCTTAATATCCTGATATTATCCTACATCCTTCCAAACTCTTCCTCCCCCTGAAAACCTATATCCCACCTTGTCCACGCCTCACCTCTGAGCCTGCACACCCCTTAGGCATTGCTGGCTGGTCGCTCTTGCATCAAACTTGGTCATTCTACCTTTCAAGCCCATTCAAATCTGTCAACATCTTCATGTAGACTGCTACAGCCACACCAGCCGGCTCTTTTCCTGACTCTCCCTTCACACATACCACCCAACAGTTGCTATGGCTGGTATTTTCTAAAATCTGGGTACAATATTACACTTCTTAAAAATCTGCTCAAACAGTGCTTTGAGAGGAGAAAAAAGGGGACATGACTGGGAAAAGTGGATGTTTCAAAACCGTAGTTCCACCTTCATTGCAAAACAGTTTCCTTGCTATTTACTTTTTTTTTTTTTTTTTAACATATAGGGCCCTGATTCTTCAACACCACCAAAGTCATAGACTTCTGTACCCACGTCAGTGCCTCATAGAAGTACAAAGACTACATTAGCTATGCTCTCTTAAGATAAAGTCAGGCTGACAATTTATCTGATTAAAGATAAGAAGACTTAACAAAATGCATGAAGTTTATTTCTTCCAGTTGTGCATGTCCCGTACATAATGAATAAAAACACATGGATAAATATGTGAGTGTTACACTAACCTTTAATTTAGTTTTGGATTCTTCTAATTCTAAAAGAAGATGTAGCATAGAAATTTTAAGTGTGTATGTGTGTGTGTAAAGGGGAGACCTGGCTTCTTTTTCTAGATGCAGAAAAATGACTTGTTTTCAGGTTTTACAGGGGTTGTAATGGTGTTTTCTACTCAATAACATCCCTATTTACACCAAAATGAAACCTGACTTGACAAAGCTTTGGGAGAGAGATGACTGCAGAACTGTGCCCTGAATATTTTACTGTAAAACAAGGATCAGCTATTCAATTAATAGATGATGGGAGCCTGGACTGTTGCAAAGCCACTTTCTCCATTAGAGTATTCTCTTGGCTTTAATAGAGTTATATCAAAAAGAAAATATCTGGCTTATGCAGAAATTAAGAAAAATGTATGTAAGCAATTCAGTCATGTATATGTTTCTCTTTCGGAACACATCTGATTATACGACAACTATGTTTCTTCAGAAAAATCATAAAAAGCTTACAAAGAAAAGATAATAGAGTTTGAAATGTTAATGGTCAGCAAATAAAATTCTTCTAAATTTTGAATTTTGAGATGAGACAGAATAGATTCTGCGTAATGTGTACTCTGGACTAAAATGTAACTGCTTATTGAAAAGATAAACTGTGTGCGAGGTTAATTACAATGGAGTGACTTGGCTTTTTATTGAAAAAAAATCTCATAATATATTTCATCTCTTTTATCTCATTTTCTTTTTCACAGGAAAAAATAAATCATCATTTCAGAAGTTTTTTTTTTTTATGGTGTCTTTTTTCCTGCAAATTACTATAAAATCCTATTTTTAATGATGAAGTAGTTTTATTTCCCTGCATTGTGTGCAGGACTTTTAACTATTTATATCTATATTTTTAATTAAAAATGACTGACTATATCATACTGAACCACTACAGAAAAGGAGAAATATTTTCACAATGATTGTACCTTTTAAAAAATATTAACATTCAACTTTCCAGCGACTCTTTCTATTCCTTGAAACAATTGTTAATCAATGCCTAAATAATTCTCCTATAATAAACTGCAGCACATGGGTGGCAAGGTCAGACTGAACATCTAGCTAAACAATCCTAGTGCTAATCATTTGTCCCTAAAACAGTTTAGATCTAATAAAAAAGGCTACATGGGCACACATTTGCAGGATCAGCAGTTATATTTCACTTAAAGGGGAAAATGGCTGAGTGCATGTTGCTTGGGTAACTGAAGGGTTTTATCTATTACTGTGAATAAGTTTCTGTCTGTTTTTGCTGAAGCCATAACGTGTGCCATTAAATAAAATAATGATGAAACCTAAAACTGAAAATGGTTTTGAGGTATGTGGGATTATAAATACACAATATCTGACTGTTGTTTTAAATTTTACTGGTTACAACAGATTTATGGTCATTACAAGGAAATGGTATCAATAAAAGCAACCTGCAAGAAACTGAGGAGACTTCTGTGAACATGCAGAGCTGTTCCAAAACAGAAAGAAAGCAGCAAGCTGCAATTGAAGTTTCTTTTTTCTTCTTTTTTTTTATCAGTAGTAACAAATCCAGAGCTGGTATTTACTCAACAATGCCAAATACAACAGCTATTAATGAAGGACATTTACATTTACAATTACAAGATCTGCATCTGCCCATGTCTTTCAACAATGATAGACAGTATGCAACTGTCTGTAAAGCAATAAATTATTTTAAACAATGAGGGTCCACTCTGATGTGTGTAGATCAACATCTACTCAACTGGAAGAAAAGCAGTATTTTCTCTTCCTCCTCCAGTCCATCTTGATTTTGCCCAGACACCTTCTTAGCTTTCACTAGTCCTTCCTCTCAGACTATCAATTCTAGCTCAATTTTTTTTTTTCCCCCAGTTTTGAACACCCTTCTGATTCCACCACCCACAAGGTCTGAGATGAAAGCCATCAGCTTCTCTCTACCATTTTGACTACAGAAAACACAGCAAGGACAGTTCAGTTATTAGGGCACCAGCCTGCTCCACCATGGACTTTCTAAAGGCATGTCGAGATGACAGGACAAATGCACTTTTCTGGGTGCCCTGTCATCCTGGTCCAGCAGACACCCAGACTGAAGGAGGTGTTGAAGAGCACCACACCTCCCTCCCAGCCCTCAGGCTGGCATTTCCTTCCTACACACAACAGGAGGGTAAATCATCAGGCATAGATCTGGCCTTGTTCCTGACTGACTTCGAAGATCATGTCTTATTCCTAAAAGTAATTTCAAGTCCCTTGGATCTTAATGTGAAAGGACACTTTAAAACATACAGATGGAAAGAAAAAAGCCAGGGATACACAGCAAGTGTTATATTTAGATTGAATAACAGATATTCTCATCTCAAACTTTAACCTTTGCAAACATATATTTGATTTTTGCAAGTGATGTCCACGCATATTTTTCTAATAAATTAAGATAGATTCAAAGTGGTTTTAAAAATATCTTCACACATTTTTGTGTGCATTCCTGAGGGAAAAAGCACTGGGGCATTTATGCTTTAGTGTATTTGTTGATAATTTATCGGAACACAACTTGCCACTGGCAACTTTTTTCTATTACTGATTTTTAGATAAGTAATCAGCAGAGTTACTTTTTAGATACACACAATTTTTCATCCACATGCCTTAAAATCTTTTAAAAAGCAAGAAATTGTTTCTTGCCTTTCATATTTTTCAAGGGGAAGATCTTCTCTAAAGCCAGTATGCATAGGAGCATCCAAGGTTTGGATATTTGTCATCCTGAGTTCATAAAGCTTTTAAGTAGCTGTCTCCACAATCAACCTTCAGTATTTGCCTTCAATAAATAAATAAATAAATAAATGATTAAATTATGCAGAGATCTCAAATCATAGAAATATTTGTTTATACTTATTTCTAATTTGTGGTTCTAAAAGTTGCTAAGCAGAGTCAGCATGTGTTACACTGTGTATCTTACTCATACTTTACAGCTTTGTATGTCCTCAACACAACAATGATTTTCCTGCCACCAAACTTCACCAGGTTGTCAGACCTCTCATTTCATTTCTGAGGGCAAAAGTTTCTTTTTTCAGTAAATTTGGTTTGCACCAGGATGAAGTTATCTTAATATTAACAGATTCTCATTTTGTTTAATTTATTTAAACAAAAAATGTGCATGAATATTTGAGTAAATCTCTAAACAATTTCTAACACTGAAATATTTTTCCCAATATCCTGTGGATCAGCCAAAAATCTGGCATAAATTACTGGCAATCTCACCTTCACTCTTTAGAAATATAGGACAAAGACATCTTAGGCCCTAGTCTGCTTTCAGGGAAATGATCAGAGTCATGAACACGTTTTTGAGTTGACAAAGAGAGATATCAATGGAAAGCAATTATAATTCATATTTTTTAAAAATATTAACATATTCAAAATATTTTAAATGCAAGATAATTCTTTTCTTTTTAAGGAACCCTTTCTTTTCTTCTTTTGCTGAAACAAAAACAAGATTGGTCCTATAATTTATAACCACGACTGGATCACTAGGCAAAATGACTGCCTTGATGAATTCTTTCAGGCATTCAAGTAGCCGCAGGTTACCCCTAGGACCTAAATGAGCAGATTTTTTTAAAACATTTACAACTTTTTTTTTTTTTCCTGAATATTAAGCATCTGGTTACATGTTTGAGACATCAATACATTACAAATGGCACAACTCTATATGGTCTAGATGATTATCTAGAACATATTCATATGAAATGCATCTATTACATATGCTTGTGAAGGTTAAAGTCTATGTCTGCTAACATTAAAATTCTGCAGTTTCTTAGTTATATATTTACCTGTCTATTGAAACAGGGGCACAACAACTAGCATTTCTTAAACAGACTGCTTTTTAAAGCCATAAAATGTTCAAAAGACCAAACTCATGACTGGGGTTATTTCTTTTTTCTTTTCTTTTTTTTTCTACAGAATTATTTTAGATCAAATTTGGCCTAGTAAAAAGTTACACTTAGGTGTTACACTACATGAAGAACATGGTCACCTAAAACTCCATTTTTATTCTACTGAACATTAACTCTCAAGTAAAAACTGTCTCTTGAAACAAAAGGAGTAAAATTCGTCAGCATTAAAGATTAATTAAAGATTCACTAGATTCATGAAAGAGTCAAGCCACTCATTATAAACTGATTTCTGTTATACCAAGTGGTACTATTAGAGTATTCTATTGGAACATTCTTAGGGTAGCCTAAGAATACAAGATTTGTGAGGCCATGAAATTATAAAGCCTTGTAAGATGTGAATAATAGGCATGTTCTGTTTTTGCACAAATACTTCAGGCTGAAAAAAAGTTTACTTCTCAGTGAGACTTGATTCAGTGCAAATAAATTGTACTCTGCTAAGATCTAAGTATGTGTCGTCCTCATGATTTAATCCTGTGTTCGACTAGATTTTTTTAAATGTGCATTATCTATTAAAATAACTGACATTTAGTTCATTCCCCAAGAGCTCAATATAACAGGACATACAGACCAGAAATGGAAAAGGCTCAGGACGAGAAGCTGGTATATATCCTTATCCTCCAGTTCCCAGGCAAGGAATGGTAAATGTCCAACAATATACATGGGATCAAAAATCAACTGGGCAAGCCAGGGATAGCCTCAAGGCAAAGCAAGACTTGTAGCATCTCATTACCTATCTCAGAGGAAAATAGTAGTGTTTTCTTCCCATTTACACTTTAATCTCTTTCTAAAGCCATTTGAGACTTGAGCTCTTGGATCCAGCTGCCATCACAAAGCAAGAATAGTTCTGCTGGCACTCTTCTGGAAGGGAGCAAAAGAGCCTTGGTACACAGAGAAAACGTGAAGGCAAAGGACCATCACAGGGATGCCCCCAGCCAGCTTTCAGAATTCAGAGTTCTTGGAGGCAGGCCCTGAAATTGTTATCTAGCAGGGGAAACATTTTGCCTTTTGAAGGAACGAACAGGAGAAAAACTTCCCAAGAGGAAATTTGCAGGGATAGTTTCAGCTTTGCATTGTTTTCTCCATTTTTCCTTGAAATAGGGAAGATCTGACTGGATACCTCAAACGTGAAAGAAGATACTCACTAAAGTCATTATAAGGTTGTTTTCCCAAAACCATAAGGGTGAATTCTAGTGGCACTTGATACATTTCAAGCTATACAATTATAGCAATAAAGCATCCAACCTTGTTAAATCTGTTAGCTCCTCCGAAGTGTTGCTGAGCTCTTCTAAGTGGATGAGTGCAGTTAGTGATTCTAGGTACATTCATTATACTTAGAAATTACAGAAATTGCACAATTATAATTGATTGTAAAACAGAAAAAAATGGAGAAATTATTTAATAAGGCTATACATTTAGCTGCTTACAAAATATCATCCACTGTGGATCTAATTTGCTGAAATGCTGACAAGACTGGGACTAAATGACACAGCACAGACAGCATTAATATTGCAAAACAGATGTTGAACAAGTCTCTATCTAGCTTTGTTTTTTTCCTTAACAATCAAGAAATCGCAATTGATATGCAGATTTTTGTATAGCAGAATCCCAGTTGTGCATAAAATTAACTCTTTAATGTACATTTTATTCAACAAAATTGTTACATATTGAAGGATAGATGAATCATCTGCTAGCTGTTCATTGTTCAGGATCATTTATTTGGTTATACTCCAAGTCACATGTCAGACAATATTTGAAGAAAATTCTTGTTCTAACATTCCTGCAAGAGTTGTTTTAGGTTTTCATTCTGACAAAATCCAATGGATTTACCTGGGCAAGTTCCAGCAGCTCTTCTGGATTTGTTCGATCTTAAGCTAGTTCAAGATCTAGACAAGTTAGCCTTCAATCTGCTTCACATCATCATAGTCAATTCACCTGTAAGTACAGACAACCCCAAAGGAGGTTGTCATCAATCTTAAGATCTCAGGGAGAGAGGTGAATGGAATATGAAGGGAATGTGGAATGGAATGTGGAACACCCTGGCTTATAATAAAGGAAGAAAGATTCAGAATTCTTCCCCCAAAAAATTCTGCTGTAAGCAGAAACCCTGTAATGTGAGCCAATGAACACCCACTCCTTGTTATGTGCTTAATTAGCCTTAATGGGGTATAGAGGCTCTCTGGAGCAAATAAAAAGGAGAGAAATCCAGTCCAACAGCCAGACCACTACATTGACTCCCACTACTGAAAGAACACAGCTTAAAATAAGGGTGTTTCTATCAGGCTGTCTAAAGCAACAGTTCTTTAACAAGTGATAATATTCTTCTGAATTCTAGTAACATAGGAGCCACTCTCTCAAGATGGTTTATCAACAATCCAACAGTGCCATCTATCAGATTTCATTAAAATTATATTTTTCCTTATGGCAACACAAATGTACATGTCATTCTCTAATACTAAACACTTGCAAGGTTTAAACTACCGAAAGTGTACAAAAAACCAAAAACATTGATCATTCATATACTAAATTCATGCATGCAGAGCTCTAGCTAATCATAATGGTACAATACATTTTACAAAAAGTACAGAGATATTCTTCTTTGTTCTATCAGGAAGTCAAAAAGAAAAAGCAGTTTACCTTTGCTTTTAAAAACTGTTACTTCTATTTATAGAGATCAGTTAAATTCTTTTTCAGCAAATGGGTTATCTTCTCTTGTTCTAGTGACATCAGTTGATTGCCAAATGGTCATTTGGAGTTAAAAGTTTGAAATCCTCTCTGAAACTTGCAATCTAGCAGCAGAAGGTACTGAATCAAATAGGAGTAAAAATAGAGTTTGTAACATTTAATATAATGGAGAAAGAGTTAGCACCATAAACAAAATAATTTTTTAAACTTAATTTCTAAAGAAGTTACCATTAGCGAAAAGTGTGTTTTCTCTTGTCCTGAAAAGCTGAAGTCAGCAGATGCAGTGGAATGCAATTAGAATTTCAGAAATAGGAGACACCTATGTCTTACCTGACTTTCAGCTTAACCTGTAAATTTGTTTCTTCTCCTTAAATGAGTAAAACTACACTGCAGAAACCTAACGTAATTTAAACAAAGGAAATGTAATAATTGCAGACGATTCAGAAGATAGGCAATACTCCCAACACAGACTCAGGTAGGGAGAAGTAAGATGTCACCTGTGCATTTTAATAAACAATATTGCTTCTTCTTAAAATACATCAAGGAAGAATGCAGTGCTACTTTTCAGAAGTCAAGTGGAACCACTTTCTGTTAACCCAGACCAACAGCAGCCCCCTTGTCGATGTACAGTAGTAAACACAGTCACAAGACGGTAAAAATCACCTCTTTGCAGATAGCTCTGTTCACTACCATACAAGGATGGTCCTGTCCCCAGAGCAGTAAGCATTATGGAGCTATAAAAGATAGATATGCAGATTTGGGTAATTCTGTGATGGAGTGGGACCAAAAATTAGATGTTTCTAGTCTTGAATTTATGTGATGAGTTTTATTCCAGTCCACAGCTATACTGAAAAGACCTATAACTGGATCCCAGTGAGCAAATCAGATTAAACACTATTTGACAAGTTATATGAAATTCATTACATAAATTATTCAGTAATATTTTTCCTCCTTTTTCCAAATTTATAGTTATAGTAGAACAATTAGTAAATTATTCAGAGATGAATGAATCTTTCTTCCAGTTCATTGGCATTTAAACACTCTAGACTGTATGCAAAATATTATATTCATCAGCAAAATATCTAAAGTTATTTGCAAATTAAGCCAACATCTGAAATTTATGACCAATCATGTATATGTTTAAATTGACAGTATTATAAATCAGCAACTCAAAATGTAAAAAAGTATTTAAACAGAAATAAATCTTTTACAATGAGTAGAAAAATTAATTCTGTTATTAACTATTAAATAATTGCTTCTTCTGTTCCTTTCTGGGCAACCTCAGTAGAAAGATCTGCTTGAATAGTCTACTGGCTAGTTTTGACTTAGACACCTAATTTTTAGATCTGATATTGGGCAAGATGAATTTTGTCTGATACTTTGGAATCAGTGGGCTGCACAGATTCATGGTTTAATCAATAGTCTGCATTACGAATAATCCAATAGCATCTTAAAAATGCATATAAAGTGGGATTTTCAAAAGCCAACAGTACTGGCCTATCTCTGCCCCCATTAAAGTCAATGGGAGTTTTATCACTGACTTATGGGAGCAGTAAAGAAGCAAAAAGGGGATAATCTGAAAGCTTCTGATATAGCAAATTTGGCAACATCAGCTCAGGGCTGAGCACTTTAAAAAGTCTCACCCTCTATCATAAATCCTCAGACTTAAATATACTCTTAGCTATTGCCATGCATTCCCAAAGTATGAAACTGAGTTGCATAGATAAAACTAATTTGGATCCATATGTTTATTTTGAACAGTTTTAGACAGATATAGGAAAAATAAGAAAGCAGGGTTTTCTCCCATTACAATCTCTAGTCAAGAAATTAAATTTGTTAGAACAACTGTTAAAATGTCCCTCAAATTTTTATTTCATTATTTTAATTGATATGAAAGCTTGGATATCATAGACTAAATCGAGGCAACACTAGTATGCATTAATGCGAGTTTAACATCACCATGTGCCTGTATTCAGCACAGAAACAGAAACTGCTTGTGCAGTTTACTCCTACCAGGGGAAACTAATGTTTTTGAGATGAAGGACAGAGGTCACAGAAAATATTGTTAAACCCCCAAAATACATTTTAATCAGAAATATTTTCTGTTACAGCTGGAAATGTTCGTGAAGTCTACAATATATTTTTGTCCTTTCTACCATGTTCCAGCATATGAAATGTTCTATCATAATGAACATGAATTCTGTCATCTTTGGGGAGGCCACAACGTGGGTCATTCAAACACTACCTTTACAATTCCTCTGTTTAGAATCAGCATGTCTGAATAGACGTGTACCCAGATACAATCTATAACCAGGGATTGACTTTCTGTGTTAGTGTATCTGCAGCAAAGAAAACAGAATTCTGCAGTAGCATTTGATAAAAAACAGTGTACTGTTTTACATGCTCCGAAGGAAAAATTCTTCAGCAAATGCTAATATAGATATGCAACAACTACAATTCTAGCACAGTGCAGCAGTCCCCTGTTTATAACCAAACACATTGACATTCAGTAAACAGTGCTGCATAAAATTCATCTCCCTGTAGGGAAAATTTAAACTTACTTTATTATTCCTTTGAAATATTTTAAATGAGAAAAAAATGAAGATAAAGTGCAGTTGACCCTAGGCATTATAAATGCCATTAAGGCTCTCGCTCTGCTAGGCCCATCTGTTGCTTTTCAGGCCAGCTATTCATTAACCTTATTAGCACCAGCCCCTATAGCCTTGAATTGACATTTCCCTGGTTAATATGGAAAGCCCATCTCCTAGCAGACACGGAAAGGTTGATTAAAGAATTTGTATGAATTGTCTAATAGATGCAGTAGGATAGAGCAACAACTGGTCTGCGGTCTGCCAGATCCAACGTGAAATTCCAGTCTTTGGGCTTCTAGTGCACTACGGTGTTCTTATATATTAAAATGCAGCTTTGCACAGCTACTCTCCTAATCAAATCAGCAGAAAATCAGTCTTCTTGGCATCAGTAATAATCTCTATCTGTTGCAGCAATATAAATCCTACTGGTATACTATCGGATTTTGTACTAGATTTACTGATGAGCTGAAAAAACAACAGCAAATGTATTCATTCAGCTGATATAACCATCAGCTTAAAATGATGTGAATACATAAACTGTTTATCAAATTTAACCCACTGATATGAAGTCACAGTAAGGTGAATGGCTTGGTTTTTAATCCCAGTGCTTCTTCATGCCGAGCATTCATGCAATTTTTTACTTCCATAAAGAGTATTGTGAGAAGTTTAATCTGAGGAATGAGTTTAGAAGGAAATGTTTTTCTGTTTCCATTTTAGGCTTGGTATTGCAGTCATAAACATAATTCCAGATATTTCTAAACTTGCACACACCAGAACAAGTGTTTCAGAAAGCAAACAATATGAATTCCTTACATGCAGTAGGTTTGGTTTGCAGTAGGTTTGCCAGCAAAAGCTGGCAGCATTTCACATAATAAAAAGGAATGATCAACTCTTTTCTGTCAAGAGGTTGTTTGCAATTATTTCTAAAAAGCCTAGGAGTGAAAGTAAATGAACTAATGAGTTAAACTGGACAGGGAAAGTTCAGTAGCCTTTCTCAGCATCCCTTTGGCATTTCTGGTACTTCTTCTGTCTGTGGCAATACAAGGTAATTTTCAGATAATTTTTTGCCATAAGTGGAATGTCAGGATAATTTATGGAGGTGCCCTATTCTCTCTTACTGGTTTATTTAGTTAGAAGGAAGCCTTTTAGGATTTTAAGGCTAAAATTAAGATTGTCCTTCCTAAAAACACCCAACTCAGCAATTCAGCAATGTAATTAGTTAAAAATAGGATCTGACCCACAGAAATGACTGCAGTTACCGTAGGTAGAAGGTACTGGAAAGCATACAGCTGCCCAAAGCTCTATTTTTCCAAGGAGATAGTTATCAAGTATTCTACCTCTGTTAATCATTCTGTGTCTCTTCTTGTGAAGTTATCTGTCTCTGCAATACCTGTCCTAAGCCTGGGTAACACACAGCCTCTCTTTTCTCATTTGAATCCTTTTCAACCATCTCTTACAAGACAGCATTAATTGATATGAAAAAAAAAAAGAATAATATATGCTATAGAATAAATGGTACAGATATGACCCCAAGCCCAGCGACATCAATGGAAAGATTTGCAGAAGCTTCAGCTGGTTTTGGAATAAGAGTTCAGCGCATAAGGGCGTGCGTCGCTCATAACGTTGCCTGTGCACACCTCCTCCTGTTGCCATCGCTGGTAGGCTGTCAGCCCCGTGTCCTGACTGGACACTGTCCTGTATATAAACACAACTGAGGACCAAGCCTGCGTCCTTATTCCCTTAAAGAAATGTTGATACTCCCAAGTGTTAAGTAACCAAAATGTTAACTCAAAAGAGCTGTTTAAAAATGCTGCTTTAATACAGATAAGGAAAAAGCAGTGTCTCTTGGAATTTCTAACACTGATGCATAAATTTTAAAGACCCAATTCAAGTCTGATAAAAACCCCAAAGGCTGGATGCCTATCTGAAAGTTATTGATGAAAAACTCCAAATGATTTTTATCTGCTCAGTTTAGCTGGTGATTTTAGGGAAAGAACTTCTCTTTCTAGTCATGGCTACTAGATATGACTGAGGAAATGCAACGGTAAACATTAAGTTTAATGTCAACAAAAAGAAAAAGGAGAAAAACAATGAGATTTCTTCAGATCTCAGAAACAGATTTACTTCAGATTTGATTTGAGAAATGGGTTAAGAAATGGATTGGCTCTTATTTTATTTGAGTTATCATTTTTACTTGTTAATAATTATTAAAAAAAAATACAGCACTTCAAAAAATATCCTTAGCATTTCAGTGAGACACACAGAGAGAGGCAAAAAAGCCAGAAACTGCCTGCCTGCTTTTCCGCCTTCATCCCTCTGCAAAATGCCAAGCTGCAAGCTGGAACTCTCTCCCGCTCCGGGTGCGGCAAATGTTTCTGCAAGTGCTTAGATTCCTGGAGAAGCAAGGCTGGAGATAACTACATAAGCTCCCTCTTCCTAACGGAACAGCATGTTATCCAGCAATCATGAAGAAGCCTGTATGGGAGATTTCACATAAAAATATAAGGTACCAAAAAGAGAAGTTTCACACCTAGGAAGCTTCTGTCTTTTTGTCAGGGTAATTATTTCCTTTTTTTTGGTTCCTGCATATTCAGCTCTTCCAGCTTATGTTGTCATAACGGTACCTTTACCAGTTTGCTGTCACAAAGCTTGTGCTTCCCCTTAATTTGTATAATGCCACCTCATAATACAGTTCCTAATTGAAATCAAGATTCCTTTTAAAAAGCCCTGTATGTACAGAAGAAAAGTCACTGTCCCTTATCCTTTATAACTGAACAAAGGTAAAATACAGAACGTGTGGGAAAAAAAGAGACATTTTCAATCCCGTTATTTAGGTGGCATTTTTTCTTGTTCTTCTGCAGTCCTTTCTGTGCCAGCAGTGAGGCCAAGCACAAAATACCACCCAAGCTATCTTTGTTAGTGCTGTTAAGAATTGCCTACGTAAGTATTAGAGGAGAATATTGCATATTTTTTTTCCTAGACAATTAGAAGAATAGTCTGGTTTTTCTTCCAATAAATAGAAAGAAAAACCCAAAGATCATGACTCAATTTCAAAACAATAGTTCACAGAGTTTTGACTCTGCCAAAAAGAATACCAGAATGTAAATATTTTCTTGGGGGCAATGGAAATTCATCTTGTATCCAGGAGAATTTAATGCACATTTCTTAAATAATCTATTTGAATGCATATTACTCAAATACCAAAGAAGCTCTTTCCATCTAGAAAAAGAAGAGGGTATGTCTTTCAATCTTAGAGTAATTGAAGAGATGGACTGTCAAGGTTTTAAATGTGCAGGGAGCAGGTGAATTTGTACTGCTGATAGCAAAAAAAGCAACCCAATAACAACTGCAAAGCCTTCCTTGTGAGCTAAGTTATGTAAATTGAAGAATGCCCTTACTGTCAGCAGGTGTATTATTTCGAAGAAGACAGACAACTGTGTTAATCTCCCTTCTGCTTAATCCCTGTCTCTCCACAAATCATCATGTCGACAGTTTAAACAGATTTAGATGTGACTGAAATCAAGAACAGGAGATAGTCTCAGGATGCTGAGGCTGATGCAGGCCTCCAAGAGGTAATTTTGTTTGTGGTAGAGAGAGAGTGCAGGAGGGAGAGTAAATCTAACAAATCTAACAAAGCAGCCCTCTGGCCCAGCCCTGAGGATCAAATCCAATTCTACCAAGATACACATTAAGCCCTGTCTATCACAGCTTTGCCCTTGAAAAGACAAATAATGATGAGATTCACTTTGTTCTGCTTGTCTCTGGAAAGAAGAGACAGAAGACATTTAAGTAACCTGAACTATTGCTCATTTTGAATATCTTTTATTATTTAATTCTTATTACGGTTAACTCTGTTAGTCGTTTTAACCACTTGCTGTCCCTTAAGTAACAAGAAATAATCACTAGAATAACAGAAGCTTTCAATAACTGAGAGTGCTGTGGTCAGTAGAACAGTGTCTCATGCATTATGCATCTTGAGCAAATTATTTATTGCAAACTACAGCTTTGTATTTCTCCTTTTAGGCAAAAAGGACCAATTTCTATTTAATGTTGTGCTGAAAAACATTGTGAAAAATGTTCTGAAAAGACTACGCAGAACTGAAAAAAGCCCCAGTGAAATTTTGAATATTTAATTTATTCTTTTTCTGATAGTATAAAAGTTAGATTCACTCATTTTCTGTCTGTGCCTGGACTCTGTCAAAATCAGTCCTTTAGCACTATTTTTCAGTACTTAATAGTCAAGTTTTAGATGAAAGAGATTCTTTTTCAGTAAGGATTACTAACATGCTACTCTTGAAGTTTTTACAACAGAAATTCTATCGTTTAATCATTTTAGCTTTAACTCTTATCTGATTAAATTAGCATTTGCAAGGCTACACCTAAAATAACAAAAATAGTCTTTGAAATTATCTTCAATACAAAGAAAATTATAATTACTTAGGTGGTCTGCATGATCACAGCTTGCAATTCTATGTCTTAGAAGAAAACCAGAAAATTAATTAGTTAATGCTAGTGATACTCTTTGAAGATGAAAAGCCCTATGAGAGTGCTCAGAATTATTACAGTTATTGGATAGCACAATTAGCCCCTACTCAATTAAAAAATTGAAGTAATTTCGCTGAACTAAAGAAACTGTCATTGTTTCAACTCCTTGGGCCAGAGCCCCAGGCCCCAGCTGATGGGTTGAGGGGAAAGCAAAAGAAAAGCCAGGCAAACCTTCAATGTACAAGGTTGCGGTGCCCTTTGAGACCAACCCTACGGCTGCAAGTTTCAGCATCCAGCAATGGCCACGAGTCGTTCTTTAGCTGGGGGCTGCAAGAGAAAAATCCTCTCTGTCCCATTCTGCTGACAAGTACCATCTATCTCTGGTATTGTGGGGTCTCTCCTGCCCTAGGAAGGGAATACAAGGGGAAGAGGTGGGGAGACGTCACAACATGGGAAATGGAGCTTGTGTTTGTACTCTCCTTGGAATATTCTCCTCTGAAACTTTCCTAGTCAGCTTAAGTTGAAATTATTTCTGAGAAAGACTTGAGTTTTGACAAAATAACATTTTAGCGTCAAAAAAAGATTTTGTCAGAGGTGCTCTGACCTATTCTACATGTCATACTTCAGTCCCTGGACCCTGAAGGTGCCTCTTTTGGCATGCCCTGCCTCTTTGCAGAAAATGACTATGTTGTATTTTATCACTTTTATCTGTCTGTAGCTTTCCCTTCATTGTGTCCTGTGGAATATATTTTCATGTTATTCAAACACGCTATTACGTGGTAATTGCTACCTAGAGATTTTATGTGGGTTTAAACTGAGTTTACAACATCTGCTATAGATTTCATTCTCAACCAAGTCTCTTTACTGATGAATTATATTCTTTTAATTTTTGAAAATATTTTGAGATCATAGGAATGAAAGAGTTAAGGAAACATGAGATATAATATACAAATTACATATAATAATATTAGTATATAATTCATTGAGAATTAATTAACAAATTTAGCTTCCTCTTCTTCATTGTGAGCCACCTTTCCTGGAACTATTCATAATTCAGAGATATTAGAAGAATCCTTAACTATGGTATTTTATGGACTGTTGAATATTCATAATTTAAACTATACATTTTTTTAAGATTGCTCAGAGGAGCTGCATGGTGAAATTTCTGTTCACTGATTGCTTCAGAGTACATGAAGAATTGCTGGTGTTTGCAAAATCAAAAATAAGTTTTTACTAGTACTTTCTCATCACTTTTAAGATTTGCTTCATGAAAACACATTGTTCAGTGAACTACATTGCCTGGATACCTGCAACAGTACTCTAACATTATTGTGCAAGTGAAAAACATCTGCTGGCATCAAGTTTAAACTAATTCTCTGTCATGGCCACCTTGAACTTTTACTGACTGTGTGTGTGTGTGCGCGCGCGCACGCGCATGTGTGTGTGTGTGTGAGAGAGAGAGAGAGAGAGAGAGATATTAATAGAAGTTTATGGGTTTTGAATTAGACTTCTTTCAAAAAGTGTAAAAGTTATGAATGCTTGTGCATATGTGTTTCCTGGGACAACGTTTTAGTCGCTGCACATGCAGAGGGTACCGAAAGCCAGCAATAAGCAAAGGAAGATGCAGACTACTGAAAAGGAAAAAAATCCATCCTGGCAAGGGAATTAGGGTTTGCAAAGATTTAGGAATTTTAATGAGAATTAAACACAACAATTGGAACAGACTCAAAGTTAACTATATCACTGGAAATATAGAAAAGATCTGTGACAACCCTACAGCTATTTCTCTCAAGGAAGAGTCTTTGCAGAGATATCAAGTGCTCTAGATAGCAGACTGTATTGCTCTGGGGAGACGAATTAAGGGTGATGGCCACCTTATCTTGCCTGTGCAAATGTAACCTCTTTAGAGACTAAAAAAGAAGAGAGAGGTGGATGTCTGCAGTGGCTGAGCCATCACAAGCCACGGAGTGCCAAACAGCCATGCTGTACAGGGGCGGCACTGGACACAAATGCCTTCCTGGGGTCACTAGCCACCCTTGTTGCCTTCCACACATCTCAGCCCTGATGCTACATTTGCAACTGGACACTGAGTGTGAAAAGGTTAAGAATGCACCTTTCCAAATGCAAATAACAAAGATGCTGCATCCAGCTCAGGGCCAAGGTGCTGGAGCACAGCATTATAATGAAACCTGAGCATTTGCTCTTCGTGCTGCCTCTTCTTCAGCCCTGCAGTCTGGTCCTCATGAGGGTGACCACAAAGGCTGTGGCAAGGGGAAGGTAGGTACAGTCAGGCCCATTCTGTGGAGCAAGATTTTGGAATCTTCTGCTAGGCTGATAACATTAACAGGTACTAAATTCACTGAAGAAGATGGATAAGGAAATGGCACAAAAGATATTCTAAAGAATAACTTGCATATATATAACTATATCCATGTGTCACTAAGGTGTGATCACAACCAAATATTGCATATATCACCATCTTCATTTCATTCCTTTGCATCATTAAATATTCTGCTGCAATTCTAGCCTAACATAAAACTAAATAAAGGCAGTGGGCTGGATATTGAGGTATTAAGCCTTGCAGTTAAGTTGCATATTACTCCTGCTGTCTGGCACTGACTTCTTTAGGGCAATCGTATGTTATGCACAAAGTGGAACTATGTGGTAGCTGAAATACAATTTGTTATGCCTCAGGCCTAAGTTGCTTTTATATCTTATGAAAATGTCAATTGCTAAGTAACCATTCTCTCCCACTTTTGAATTAAATGATTTTCTAGGATTTTTTTTCTTTTTTTCAGTATGCTATGTACTGAATCTCTTTAATTACTTACTTGGACTAAAATACTATACAATCTTTGTGGCTTTTCCCCTTTTCTAATATTTCTAGTCTTTATTTCTCCTCCATATGCTATTTGCTTGGTTTGGTGGAAAGTGGTCTAATTTACTATAGTTATTCCTGCTATCTAGAAGGTACTAGTGAATGACAAGAATCATCCTACACTTTTCTGTTCTGTCAGATTTTTGGCTGAACTTTTTTTGATGCTTGCTTCCTTGTTCTGGTTATTCAAATATCCTTATGGAGGCAAATTTTAAGGAGAACAAGCCCGTTTCTAGTATCTCAGTGAAATCTTCATGCTTTTGTTTATTACACCATAGTCTCTTAGAGAAAAAGAAAAGATCACTATCTAGAAAGCCAAGTATCATTAATAGAGTGCAATGGGCATACCACAACTTACTATGGAAGCTTTTCTGATTTTGACAAAAATGACACATCTAATCATAGACTGCTGAGCTCTCTTCACTCCCACCAAAGCCCAGGTGCTTTAAACAATTCAAACTTCAGAGAAGTCACTGCTGCTTTCAGTCTGCAACGCACAAACATACCCAACCTATGCACATGTGCTCCAGGAACATATTTGATGTAGCACATTCCTTTGCCATTTGTAAGTCTAACCCTCCCAAGGTTACACACACAAACAATCAACATGAGAAGCAAGTCAAATTATGCTACAGAAGGAAGGAAAAATATACCATGTTTCTAGGCAATAGCATTCCCCAGCAGAAACAAAACCTGAGAGGAATACGAAGAATATGTCTTGCACTGAAAGAAATTCTCAAGATAAGAACTGTCAAATTTCCTTTGCCTGATCCTCCCAGCAGCTCTTGAACATCGCACTGATAAATTAGTTCACTCACATGTTATGGCAATGAGAAGGGGGGGCTGAAATCCCAAGATTATCCCATTAAAGAAGCAGGTTTTCTGCACTGACCAGAGTATATAGCAATGACAACCTAGTTCACTTTCACGGAATTAATGAGATTAAGAGGAAAGGACTTTTTCCTCTCATGTGTGATAAGAAAGACTTAACAATGTCTTTTTGATGACATTGTAACTCTTAATAAAGTGATAAAAGTAAGTGCATGCAGCTGATTAATATTGTTGATGTAATGTTCTTGGACTTCTGTAAGGCCTTTGGCTTAACAATATTTTGATTATGAAATTAGAGCAACACAAAGTCAGTGTGAAACCTATTAAAGGATTAAAATGGGCTGATAGTTGCATAAAGGGTATGAACAGCTCCTGCCTTTAAGCCTCTACCTCAGCTGCTATTTTCCCTTGGTTCTCTCTATAAGATACAGAGAGAAAGAGAGAGAAACTCCTTCAGAGGGCAAAAATGTAACTTGCATGCCCAGAAGCAGCTTCTGGGAGATCCCCTCACTGCAATTCCATAAGGAAATCTGGGATTCTAGTTACAGAGATAACTAAAGCTGGATATGTGCACTTCCCCCAAAAAGAAATGGTAAAAATAAATATTTTCATTTGCAGCAGGAGCGGACAGGAGTTAGTTTTTAACATACACTGTATGAAATATCTGTGATTAGATAAAAGTAAGCACATTGCTAACAAATTTGTACAGGACATAAAAGATTGTGTGAAAGCTAAATGATGAGGACAGATCATTAATACTAAGGTTGGTTCACTGCTAAAATGAGCACCAGTAAACATTCAGTATGGCATTTAGAATTTTTAATGCATTTAATAAGGCCAAATACAGCCATACTTGCAGAATGGGAGAATCTATCTCCCATGATAGTAACTTATTTGAGAACATAGGGGTCAAGAGACCTAATCAGCTGAGCACAACCTCCAAATGAAACAGTTTGGTCAAGACAGGTCACACAAGCCTCGGATGCATAAACAGGATGGAGAGTGGGGACAGGTAAGAGGTCTGTTTTCTTGTACTTGGCGGTGGTGCAAACACCTGCTGGGATATTCTGTTGTCCAGCTCCAGGATCTACAGTACTATAAACATGTTATTAATGTGGAAAAAGTTTATATAAAGAAGATCTATTGATTGGAAAATACACCTCGCAATAGAAGTCCTTAAGTAGTTCGATCTGTCTCTGTACCTATATGACAAAAAGGCACTTCATAATAGAAGAATCATCGATCTAGCAAGTAATTCTATAATTAGATGCAATGATCTAGATGAAGCAAGCCAAATTCAGATTGAATATAAAACACTAAAGTTAAAGACTAATAAAACATTAAAGTAATTTGCCACTGATTATGGCAGTCTTATCTCTGGGGACACTTTCAACAAGATTGGATATTTTTTCTAAATGGAACACTCGACTTCAAACAGGAATTAATTCAAAAAACTCTGATGGACTGTGTTACGCAGGAGGTCACACTAAATGATCACAGTGGTTCCTTCTGGTTTTTATAATCTATGGATCTCTGAACTTGGTTCAATAAAACATGAGTATACCTGCCTCGCTGCAGGCATAGCGGGTAACAGACTAAGCTTTCTCCTATTCCTACCGCTGATATGTAAGCTCCTGTTCAAAACTCCCAGCAAACAGACCGCTGAAATAAATTAATATATATCTCAATAAGGATGGCTGACTGTTTTGTGTTTAGGTTTCTAGGGCCAGAATTAAAAGAAGATTTAAATACCTAAAAAGGCAATCTTCAGGATAGGGTACAGCTCACCAATGACTAATCAGTTCCTAACCTAAGCGAATCACATAAGCTTTCTCTATAATTGTATAATAAGATGTAGGCATCCTGGTAGGTGTCCAGCACAGGTGGGATGCCTTTCTCCCTCACTGACTATGGTGTACCATAAATGCCTAGCGTAGGCTAAATGCCTAAGCTTTAGACAACTAGGCAGGCTAAATCCAAGAGCAGGTGATTTAGTGCAAAATTCCTATTCAGCCCCTGGATGGCTGCCTAATACTGGTGTTGCAACTGAAAACACATGCATATATACCAGTTAGGGAGTTAGAGATCACTGTGATGGAAACATTTAAAAGACTGGTAAATCAGGGCAGTTTCACTTCAAAACAACACTTTACTAGACTGACGAATTAACAATACATATTCCCAGTGGTTAATTCTTACTCACTATCAATCACTGCCATGACATGTTCAAAGCATTTGATCCTTAACAATCATACCCTAGATGCTGTGACTACACAGTGCCACAGAGCTGATGAGGTTCAGCAAGCATGGATAGCTACGGTCCTTAGTAATCTTAGCCACCAAGATCAAGGCAACCAGACCTGAGAGCTCCTCAGCAAAGGAAGCTGGAACCAGAGGAGGTTCTTTCTGCTTCACTCACCCATCCTTGGTGTTTTATGCTCCTTGGCATGAAAACTACTCCCTGCTGCACCCGATTCCTTGAGTGCAACCAGACAAAAGAACAAGCCAAAAACCACAGCAATTTCCACACTGCAGCCTCTCCTCACCTGGGGCTTCTCACAGGGATAATGCGTTGCAGCTGGACCTAGGAGCTGGTTCCTAAAGCATTTGTGGTCATTTGCATTTAGTGAACTAGTTATTTTCAATTTCCATATAAAATGAAAGATAAGCCCAATTGAACAAGATTAACTCAATCAACTCTATCACATAAGAGAGATAAGATTACAGTTTTTATTAACATATTAAATGAGGTTGTATTTTAACTCACACAGAAAGTTTAGGCAATTCATCAGCATAAAATATAAATACCTATAGTAAATTTTAGAACACTTGAAAACAGTCATCAAATATCTACTAGGATTTTAATATACATATGGTTTAAGTTCTTGACAAAGGTATTAATCTGAAAGCATTTGACCCAGAACTTTTGTTTAAAAAAAAAGTTATTTATTGCAATTTTAAAATGTTCTTCTATTACACTTAAAATCTTCTGATAGGCAAAAAATGGGACACACCTCACAGCTGCAGCCAAGAATTTATTATCAGTCTAACTAAAATCATAACAATTTTGGCACTGGTGATGGGTATCCCTTCCTCCTCAATTATAGCCCAGTAGATAAAATTTTGCCGTTGGCGGCGAGAGGCGGGAGGCTGCGCGGGCGCTGAGCGCGGCGGCTGGGGGCTGGCGCGGGCTCCCTCCCCGCGGCCGGAGCCGGGCTGCGCTCGCTGCCGCGCCGGCCTCGCGGCCAAGCGCCCGTCGCCTCCGCGGCGTGAGCTCGAGCTCTGCCAGCGCCGCCCGCGGGAAGGGTCTGGCAAACCGCGGGAGCCGCTGCGGCCCCCCCCGCCAGCAGCCCTGGGGCCGCTGAGCCGCCCCGGGGGGCGCCCGGNGCCCGGGCCGCGCTCAGCCCTCGCCGCGCAGCGCCCCGCCGCAGCACCGCGGGCGGGCGGCGCCTCCGGGCGGGCGGGAGCCCAGGACCAGGAGGGAGCAGGAGCAGCAGCGCTGAATTTCTCCCAGGGAAGGGCGGGGGATGCTGACGCCTCGCTGGGACACCCCATCACCTCTCTGCTGGAGAAAGGCTTTCTCCATTGCCCGTATTACCCGGAGTGATATTGGAAGTGTGAGCACAGGCCCAGAGAAAAGGAGTAGATATTACTAAGTTTTCTTGTGTAACAGTTTTAAGGATATCATTATCAATGAGACATTTCTGTAGTAATTTAGACTAAATTAAAGATAACTGTTTGCTGTATTTTGATTACATTACAAAGACTTTAATCAGGCTAACAGTTAATTCTTGAATCTACATATGAAGCGAATCCTACTTTTGCTCATAAGATTTTGAGTTCAACACTTCTATCAAAACTCAGCTCTTCAACTACAGATTCATGGCGAAAGATATGATTCCTCAGGTGACATATTATAAGAAGCTGAAAAAAGAAACTGGAGAATTACCCTGTTTACTCGTTACCATATAAGAACTGTCCTGCAGAACAGCCATCAAATGAGCAAAACATACCAGTTTTGTTACACGCTTAAGTAAGCAACAGAGTATAGTATCTGGGCAACTCCAGCCAACTTATTCCCCATATGTTACTTGATTTGTAGATACTGTCATTTACAATGTAAATGTAAATTCCAAAGACTTCAGACAATAGAACACTTTCTATTGACTATAGTTACCTTTGAACCACTCCTTAGTTCTTAACTCTATGCATAAATGAAACCAAAACCAACAGAGTATTTTTAAATGCTTTTCAGCTTTCTACAGTTACTACATTGTATTGCTTTATGTTGACCCAGGTAAGCAAAGAACTTTCCAAGCAGATGACTTACATGTGCCACCTCCGGTGCTATAACTGCTCCATTTCCTGCTAATCGAAAACTTAAGAACCAGATGTAGGGAAGAAATTCCCTCTAGATGCAGAGTTTGGTTGTCAGGTATCACAGCAGCTCTTCTGAAGAGCAGAAAGATGTCTCATTTCTGCAATATATATGACAGTCAGGGAAGGTAAATCTTGAGGAACAATAAAGTTGCTGTGTACTCAACACTTTTAAATTCCAGACCATAAAACTGAAATCTAGACCCAATAGGATCTGATGGATCCCTGCAGCAATTAAATGAGAAATCAAGAATGACTAAAGGGTCTTTGAAGGCTGTAGGAGGACAACACTGTATGAGCAGAGAGGTGCATATTCCAAGTTCTCAGCTGAGTTAGAAGACAGTTGTTCATCAACATGATGAAGGAAAGGAGAAGTCAGGTGAACTAGAAGGAAAGGGAGCAATCCACTCAGCATCTACAATATCATCATCAAAATGATAGCTGATGCTCATAGCATCAGGGATGTAAGGAAGCATCTTGGCTTCACAAGAAAGAAAGCACAAGATGAGATAAGGAATGTGATAAAGACATTAGAAAAATCCTCACAAAAATAGTATACCTTAACTAGGTGATCTTGAGATTCAGGTTTGAATGCTTGAGTCCAAGCAACCTGAGAAATTATAGAAACATCCTAGCAACCAGTTGAAGAAGCAGAAACTCTCTGATCTATGTCTAAATGGAATGGACATACTAGTTGACTAAATCCTTTCAGTCCTGGTCACTTTTCACAGACTTAGTGAAAAAGAAGAATCAAGCCTTCACATTCATTTTTATAATGACGTTTGAGCACTGACAAAAAAAAAGTAAAAGCTAAAAATTTTGCACAGGCTACTGCTTTCCCCAAACCATAAGAAAACTGCTCTTACACTGGATGGATGGATGGATAGATGGAAGAGAAGGCAAGAAAGAGAGGAAAAGAGAGGGGGAAAGTAGGAAAGAGGGGCAGAGGAAGAGAGGGGGGAGAGGAAGGAAGGGAGAAAGGAAGAGAAAGGGAGAAAGGGAGAGAAGGAGAGGAAGGGAGAGCAAGGGGAAGGAAGGAAGGGAGGGAAGGAGGAAAGAAGGGAATGTATGTGTGCATAGATGCATGCATACACACCACTTTCATGTGTATAGAAGTATATATATTTATCAAAAAGTGTTTTTGCTACAGACAGAGCTCAGTTGAGGCAGACCCCCAAGGGAATGCATTCAAAAATAAAAAGGAAAAAAGTGTTCCAGTGAGAATGCTTTTGAGCATCCTGAAGTTAGCTGACAAACATCCATTTCAGACAAATTCAAACACTGCGGCATGCAAGAACAGTAGACAGCTGTGGAAAACACTGTTGTGCAGTAGTGTTTGCAGTAATAAGAAAATCCAAAGCTTTATAGTAGAAAGAAAATCCAATGCTTTATAGCTAAGGTAACATTTGTGAAGTTAAGAATCAAAACAAAGAGTTTAAAGAAACAGCAATGAAATAGATGCAGTACAGCATACATGGCTTATTAAGTCAGTCACAACATTTCTGTTTGTGCTTTATGTTGCTATTTTAACAACAGCATTCCAATTTTTAAACAAAGCCTCCTGACTGCACGCAGGGTTAGCCTCAATTTTAAATTCTGATAAAGGCAGTTTCATATGTCAGAGAAAACTCAATAGATGGAAAATAGATTGTTTTTCTTCAGTGATTATTTTATTCCACAGATCACAGAGTTGCTAAAGGCAGTGGGACGCTCCCCTGTGGTGCTTTTTGCTTGGTATTTGTCAAGTGAGTTGCAGAATTGTTCATCCGGTACTAATAAACAATCTCATTAATGTTGTCTGAGCCCTACTGCCTGCTCCAGCAAATCTGTCCAAACCTTCATAGACTAGTCACCTTTACTTCGATATACCTTCTCCCTCGTGTATGGGAGAACTCCTCCTCTGCTGCATTCCTTAACTCCCAGAATCTCTCTTCATGGTCCCAGTCATCAAATTAATGCAAAATAAATGATGTAGAAAAGACAAAATACCAACTTAACAAGTGTATAATGCTTTCACAAATTCCAATACATTATGCAATAGAAACCATATGATCCAGGGTGCTGATAATTTTTCCTCCCATTATTCATGGGCGTTTTTTACTCAATGCAAACAGTCCATTGAAACTGCAGAGAAAATTGATTTAAAAGTAAGGATTCACAACCCATTCAAGGATACCTCAGGTCATGGTCCCCTATTTAAGGAAATTAGTTATCCCTAATGTCTGATTAGACACTCATCAACTTGGTAAAACCTTGTCCACGTGGACAACATTTGTGTGGTGAGTCCCCAGTAATTTCTATTCCAGGTAGAAGGAAGGTGAAATCACGAGTATTTTGCTGAAGAAGGTCCCTTAACTACCAAAGTGGTCAAGCATTTTTGTATCTCTGAATAGACAGGTAGTTAGATAGCCAGTTCTATTTTTTTAAGAGTCAAACCTTTTGCTTTGATAAGGTTAAAATTTTTAGCTTGGCTTCTTTTTATTCAGTTATTGTTTTCATTGTATGTGGAGTCTTTACAGAGTATTTGTGCAATAGGTTTACAGTTAAATAGGATATTTATCTGAGTTATTCAAGCATGTGAACAAGAACCACTAATGGCAAAATGACAAGCCAGACTACTCTTATAAGAGAAGGTCTGCAGAAGTAAAGGCACTGAAAAAAGTGTTCGGAGAGTCTATGCAAAGCTACAAGATTTGAAGGCTCTGGAGCTCCCAGAGCGAACAAATCCTAAATAAGCAACATCAAAATAACGAGAAGCAGTTACAGAGAATATTTCCATGCGGTTAGAAATCTCAGCTCCTCTATTTTGAGAGTCTACCTACAAACAAAACATCCAGGTGACAGATTTCTTTGGGATCAAGGGCAGGCATTCATGTGTTTACAGGTCACATCATCCCTCTGCTGAGTCCATTTGGGGTACTGAAATATAAGAATCCTTCTTTTACAAAATTGTCATTCCTTTCTGAGTGAGATGGAGCGAATTCACAAAAGGTGATAGTGCTTTCTAAAGGAATAGGAAAATAACTGCTTAATGAGGAGCTGGGTACCATAATTTTCCCTTCAAACCTTGCTTGCAACAACATCCAGGGCATCTGGATTTTTGCAGTCTTGCCCAGAATTATTCATGCATATCGAGAAATCTCATTTATTTTATTCTTTGTGAAATATGCTTGGCAATTTACTAATGCCAAAAGGGGGAACAGAAGATGATTCTTCAGTGTTAGATTCAGAGGCTGCTTCTGAACTGAAAAGCAGACAGATTTAAAAGTGGGCTGAGTTCCATTAGTGCTATTTCATAAACTTTCCACCTGCATTCTCTCTTGAAACTTTCCATCCACCCTGCACAGCACACAAACAGCCATCATATGAGAGTGACACAGTCAGTGCCATGCCTAGATGTAAAAACACCCTCTAGGAATGAAATGCCTCATGCTCTTCTAGCCCTGCTTTCTAACATCCAGTTTCCCTTTCACTAAAAATGTGTTAAAAAATAAATGGTTTCTCCATATAGGTATGTTTTAAAGGAGTAACTACAAGTGTAAATGCATGACACTTCTCAGCAATTAGTACTTAATGAATATATCTCTCCTTGAAATATGAGAGAAAAATTTTGGTGAAATTCAAAACAATTCTTCAGTGCCTAAAAGTCATCATGAATAGAATTTATGTGCATAAGACTTGGAAGGCAAATACAGCTTGCCATTCTTAACTGGATTCAATACTTCTGGAATAATTTGGTGACTAGCTGACCACCTTTTTTGTTACTCATATACATCGCTGAGTAATGGAATACAATGAAGATGGTACCCTTAACTGCTATTATGAGACAAAAAATAAATGCATCACTAAAAAGTCTACATTTTAGTCTTTGTTTCCATTGTCTCTATTTGCAAAATAGAACATTGGAAAGGGCATTAATAAAATACAGGTTCACTTTTTATTTTATAGGATTATTAGCCACCAAACTTAAATAAACCCTGGGCATGATTATGCTGAACAACCAGAAAGTCAGTTAGTTCATTTCAATTAAGCCAAATCCATAATAATCTATTTAAAAGGAGTCAAGAATTAAGAAATAGACTTATCAAGTAAAAAAAAAGCAAAAAAAAAAAAGCTTATCCCTCACACAATTTTCTTGTTATTGCAGTTGTCCACTTTCACAATTCCTGTTCATTTTGACAGCTCCAGTTGGACTATTAATGCTTGCAGCATGACTAAGTACCTGATGGGAGGATCTCAAATACATCCTATTAAATATCATATTCTGTATTAAATATCATATTCTAAATATCACATCTTATTAAAAATCATATTCTTCACTTTTACATGTGTGTACCTGGTTACATTTCATTCAGGTCTGGATTTGCACATACATAACCTTCAAGGCTTTGAATCACTTAGGACCACACTGCCCATCAAGGCCAACATGTGGTTCCCCAGGTTTGCAGTGACTGCCTCTGGTTCAGCTACATCTGGGCAGTGCTGCACCAACCAGGTGAGCCTGCCTCCCTTGCATGACTGAGCTGCAGCACGCCACAGGCATGCTTCACTCTCTGACACTGCCCACAGGGTTACCTAAGCACGCCCAGGTGTCTCTGTGCCTGTGATGCAGTTGTGACAAAAAACACAAAAATGACAAAAGGACAACTATTCCTGTGCTCTTACTTGACAGCATGGCTGAAGAACTTTTGTAAACTGAAAAGAGTCAAATTTGAAACCATACTGGCAATGTTGCTGTAATTGGAAAACCTTTTAATAATATTTAGCTAGAAAGGTATTACACACACATACACACACGCACACACACACATATATGACAGCATTGGTAAAGTCACCTCTAAATTGTGTATATAAGACTTCAGCAAACACCACTAAAATGTGCAGGTACTCCTTTTCTTCAGAATCAAGCACACAGAATTGATGACTATGACATGCTGTACTGTATTGTTGTTTATGTAAGTATTATCTCACCAGTAAAGGGAAATGTATTTCTAGTATTTGGCCTGTGTTTTGTTGTTCATGATTTAGTTGTAAAATTTGAATGCAGAAGACTGATATGCTTCTGGATAACATTCAAATTTCCGAAGCTCAGTGTCAAGACTCATCAACTCCATCCAAAGAAAATATTATTTGTAACATCCTTCTATGTCAGTAAGCTAAACTAGCATGTACAAACATGGGACTACCTCCCACGCATGCACTCCACAGCAGTGCTGCCCATCATGTACTGTCATCCAGGTGCGGGATATACACTGTGTCAGCACAGCGCTACCCCACCACAATCAGTGCAGGACAGGACTATATCCGTAATACAGCACTGATTCATGTAACAGCTATTGCCTTATTCACGTAAAAGAAGCACAATCACAGGAATGTCCCTGTGTATGGTGGACAACACACAGCCCTGATATCAGCGTATCTATGAGAATACACCATTCCCATAATTAATGGCATTTTGCAACCGTATTTTTTATCACATTTGCCCTGTGATGGAGGAATGCATTATTTGCTAATATCTAGATTTGAAAACTAACACACAGGCAGGTTAAATGACTTGCCCAAGATCCTAACTTAGGAGTGTGACAGAGCAACCTCAAAAGGTGATGACAGCTTGTTGCCCACCAGAAATTGCTACAGAGTCTGTCAGATTTATGTGATTTATACCGGCTAAGGCTGTGGGCTGTGAGTAGAAACAGCATTTGTTCACGGTTGAGCACAGACACAGTTGATCAGAATTTTCTTCTCATTTATTTAAGCATCTTTAGATGTTTTTGTCATCTTGTCCATGACCATAGAGAGATACACTTATTACTTTAAATACTGATTTTTTACATTTTCATTCCTTTGATTTGCTTAGATCACTACCAGATCAGTAGGATATTTTAGCACAGTCCTGCTTCTTAGATCAAAATCACACTATGGCATATTCTGACAAATGTACAACTAAAATTCTTGCAGCTTTCCTTAATGTAATACCCAAATGCCTTACATTAGTGATGGTGTTTAAACCAGTTTACATTTTAATATAGGTCCTATGACTTCATATGATTTCAGTGACGTTTTAGGGACTGTATTATATGGACCCCTAAGGAATCTGATCTGCAGAGGTTAAGAGCTATATGTAATGGGTCCATGCATAACAATACACTCTTCAACAGCTCTCACTTTAGTAAAAGTTTCAGTTCAGGTACTCCAATGGAGAATTAACATAATAAATCCAAGAGGAATGGGGAAAAAAAAGGAAAAATAGAACTATAGCAAGATGAGTCAGAGAAAAAGAGAAAAGAGAGGGACAGAAAAAGAAACAAGGGAAAAGAACTGCTACCTGCGTTAAGGAATTCATGCAGGAGGGGTGAGCAATTGAAAAGCTTACTTAAACAATCAAAAGAGAATCCTTGGTTATAATAAAAAATCAGGTTTTTATGCAAAAAAGTCTCATTATTTATCTTTAGATCTGTTGTGCATATATATACCAGAGAGGAGGGTGTTAGATGTGCAAGAGATCAGCAACTAGTCAATCATCCTATTTATCAATGGTGTCCCTGGTACACAAAAAAGGATGGGACAAGGATGGCTTTAAACTTCTGCAATCCTTCTAGACCAACAGCTGCCACAGTGGCATTGAGAAGCCAATATAACTTAAAGTAACTTTACCCCTAACTTGCACCAGTTTGCACTAGCCCATCTTTTAGGTTTTAGGAACAGCCAAGGACTGGAAAGATCTGTGCCTTCTCAATATAGTTTCTTTGTACTCCTCCAGACCCCTCTGCCATAGCAAAGTCTAAGGTATTTACCTAACGGAGCTTTTTGTCCCTTAATTGCTCTGAGGAAAGATCAAAATCTAATCTAGAGTATTCAGAAATGTATATTAGTAAGTATTCTGAAACTACTGTTAGACACATGACAACCCTTAACACAGAACGGTATCTGCACAGTACTAAAATGGTTCAGAAATTTCTTATTGTGGTTGAAATCAGTCATAAATTCCTTGTGACTGAATAAATTCAAGAATGATATATTACGGATTTTTCATTGTACTTCGCTGATAATAACAATAGTCTTGAATGTATGAACTAGAAAGTTGTGCAGCTACACAGCTGCCATTTCAAATATTTTAGTTTATGCTTTCCTGGCCTAAGAACATCCGAAAAACAAACAGAATCCTTGAGTAGGCTTTCCACTGCTGAAACTTCTTCTTTGACTAAATCTGAATATCGAATAAGATGTCGCTCACTGCCAGAGGATTGCAAAAGGTCTTCTTTGAATATAGCAACCTTCAAATGTGTAATACTTAAACTGCCCTTAATTTAGTAGCTGGACTGAACTAATTATCATGAACATCAAAGAGTTTCCAGAAATATAGTCATTAAATATTTTTTCTTTTCCTAGCAGTAAAAAGCGACTTCTGGCTTTATTAGCATAAGTTTTCTCCTTAATTGGGTGCTAATGGTGGTGTTTTTTCAAGGATTTTCATGGCTAGTACCTTGGGGTAAGTAAACATCTAAATAGGTTTGGTGAGCTCTGGGGCTGAAATCTCAGGTTAACAGCATCATTATAAAGAGGATATACAATTACAACACTGAGTATTTCCTTAAATCAACTTTGGTGCTTTGCATTTCAAAATGAGTCATAACATGACCAAAGTCATTAACGTATGCCCACCCATAAAATAAAGTGGTTTTTTTGCAGCTTGAATCAACCTCTAAACAGACATTTACTGAATTTCACAGTAATGCATTATTTAACGGTATTCTTGTTCATTTTTTCTACTTTAAAGTGAACTCAAAATGGAATGAAGCCCTCTAGCAGGAAAATCCCTTTCAAGTGACCAGAGTCTGGTGAAACAGGATCTCACACCAACATTCTTAATACACATTTTATTTTTTCCAAATATTTAATTCAAGACCATTTGTTCACTGTAGCCACAACTGATGTTTTTGGTACCTTCTGTGCTTGTATAACACCCATTATATGCTACGTTGTGCCAGAGGATTTCAGGGACATGCTCAAGCTTCTCCCCTTCACAACTCAGAAAGGGTCCAAGCTAAGGCTCCTTTTTTATCTTTTCTTTCTGGTAATGCAGGAGGCAGGGAGGAGTGAGGGCTGTCACTGACAATATTAGAAGCATGAGGCTTGTCAGTGATGGAGCACCACAAGCCCTGGTCCTACCTTGTCTCAGTCTAGTGGCAACACAAGTCATTACTCTATAGGAAAGCCATAACAGCTTCCTGTCATCAACCTCCAGTGTGCAGAAGCACTGTCTTCTGCCACAGAATGTCTTTATTTCTGATCTCAAAACACAACAACTTCTGCACTGAGATTCTGGGGAAAGAACAAATCAAAATATTATTAATGAGTTTTATACACCTACCTTAGCAGTAATGACTTTAGCTAGAAAATATTATTCTTTAGTAAATGTTCTTTCTTATAAAAAAGGCTTCATCCTATGTGGCAGAGGTTAACCCTCCCTCGCACTGGTCAAGGAAGAAGAAAATCTGGCAGCAAGAGAGCTACAATTCAGTCCTCTATTCTGCAGGGTGAAATATCCCTTTACCTGAAAATTTTAAATGCTTAAGAACTATAATGCAAATGAACTAGAAACTCTCCATTCTTCAAGAATGCTGACAGGGTACCATTTTGATCAAGGTGATAAGTCGAATAGCCTACAAAATAAGAAGGGGGAAAAAATAAACTAGAAAAGTTCATATTGAATAAGTTCATCTTCAAAATTTTGTGTCTGTTTATAGTATTTTATAGTCTCCTTATTCCATATTTTACTACGGAATATGAATCAAAACAGAACGGATTTAAGAAAGAAAATAGATATGTATCTCACCCTATCAAAAGGAAAATACTTAACATCTTGGTAAAATGAAAAAAGAATGACTCTTTTTATTTACTTTGCATCAAAATTTTCACTGAAAGAAATAAGTTCCTCTAAAGCATCTAAGGAAAATGACTATTGTCTCTCAACACATCATTAGTTGTTCAGAGGCAGCGGAGGAGTCAGTGTGCACGCATTAAAATAAAGGAAGCCTTGGTCCTGAATAACTCACACAGAGACTTTCTCTTCACTGTGGAGTTTTGGCATTTACCAGGCCATTGCAGAGTATTTCCTATGCTACTGAACCACACAAACGTCTACAAAGTTTTTCACTGTCCCATAAAACCTTTTCTTTTCTTTTCACTGAAAGCCATATAATTTAGCTTTTGAATATAGTTCTTGCAGATTATTTTCCTAGCTTTCCTGTAGAACTACGGACAGTATTACCCACAGTGTTGAAAATCCTTCCATTCTAAAGATTTTTTGCTGACAAAAAAAAAAATTCTAATGAAACAAATTCAGATTGTTCATTTTATGTTGAAACAAGACAACAGTTCACTGCGACAAAAAAAAAAAAAATCTGTTTCATACCAATTTTCCTCCATCCCTGAAGAAGATACAACTATACCAATTTGATATGACAGGCTGAGACCCAAACCTTATCCTTTACAACTGGGAAGTTTGCTTGCCAGTCTCTGTGCTTTTAGCTATATGGATGCATCACCTTCTTTAACAACGTCCTCTGGTCAGCTGGCGCTCTGCGCTGGCATTCGGCTCCAGACAGATGTGTGGAATATTAATCACATCAGTGTTTTACCTCCTACTGTCCTGACCTTCTCTGGAGAAAGCAAAGATCTCAGAAATAGAATACTTAAAAGAGGAGATTAATTTGGGTTGAATCCTCCTCGTTTTGGACCAAATCCCAAGCTAAAAACTCTGCTGAAGCCAACGGAATTATGTTCAGAGTCTTCACCCCCTAGGAGAGACGGTTTCTTTTTTTCATTTCTTTAAGAACAAAACATCTTTATTAAAATTGAGCTATGATACTGGGCTGTCTGAACTATTAAAAGCATTAAATTAATGATATATATATTCTATGTAAATGGTATACTTTAGATACTTTTTCAGCCAAACTGAAACCATTGTGATTGGCACCTTACTAATGTCATATAAATAATAATTAACTTCATTCTTGCAGGCTATTTCTCATAATTCTAAAATTGCTCCTGATAATTGCTGATTTTTTTCAGCCCCTTACTAGTACAGTATTATGAATACATGAAAATATCCAGCCTTGATTTCTTATTTTTAAGTAAGTTTCTACCCTTTAGAGCTACAATGGAAAGCATGAAAACATCTCCCTAACACCACCTAAGAGCCTAAAACATTTACATAGCAAACAAACAAACAAACAAACAAAAACCAAAAAACACACACACAAAAAACCCTCACAATATTAGGGACAAACTTGTAATATTTTGAAACACTGTTCACAGTATTTCAACCGTGGAGGCTGGCAGTGCAGCTGTTAGTCCCACTTCACAAGTGACGAACCTGAAGCAGCAGGTGATGGACGTGGATGAAGTGGGGGGAGCGCTTCTTGAAAACCAGCCCAAAGCGCGGGGCTGCGTTCATCCACCTGCTTGCCTGTATCGGCATGTAACGAACTGATGCCTCAGGGAAAACTAATCAGTCCTCATCCCTCTCGAGCGACCTCAGCGACGGGCCGGGTTTCGGGAAGCTGCAGACCCCAGCCCCAAGGCCGCACGCAGCTCTCCAGGCTACGCAGCTCTGTGCCGCAGCACAGCAACAGCTGATTAGGCAGATTTATGTGAATCTAATATAATTTATTCCAGTGTAAATAATGTAACAAATCCTCCCAAATTCTTTAACTAACTACGATACTGACAGCTGACAAGAAGCATTTCTGACCGGGGGGGGGGGGGGGGGGGGGGGGGGGGGGGGAAGGGACTTTTAATTGGAAAGTATATTCATGACCTGTTCATTTAATGAGGAATAAGTGCTACGTTCATGAGACCTGCCCCGTCCATAATTCATAATTCTCCCCCAAAGGCAGTAGCAGCGGGGCTGAGGCCGGAGTCGGGCGACCGGCAGTGCCGGGGCGGGAGGCCGACGCAGCTCGGGCGGACGGACAGCAGGCAGGCGGACGGGGGCTTCACCGCTCCGGGAGCGCCCTCCACGGGGCGCGCGGCCCGCGCTGCCTGGGAGGGGAGGGAGCGCGAGTTTTCCGCCTCGCCGGCCGATTGACCGCGGTGACGGGATCCCGGTGGGCCAGGCCTTGCGGGGCACGGCTCTGCCATCTCAAGGCAGCGGGCGCAACCGGCCGCCACCAAGCCCGGCGCTGACGAGAAGCAAAAACGCGGCGGCCTGCCCGTCCCGGCGGGCACAGGGCCCACGGCGCCCGCGAGCAGCGCAGCGGAGAGGCCTGCGGCCGCGAGGCCTCGCGGCAGGCTGCGCCCGCGCTGCCGCTCTCGCCCGTGAGGACACATGCGCTTTGAGAGAAAGAAATTCAGAAGCTGAAATGGCCTTTTATTTCCCTGCCTTGCCTACTGAAACCTCCCACCGTTTAACCCCAGGAAACGAGGCCCCTTGGGGAAGAGCTGCCAGGAGACGCCTCACCCTGTAACACGGCGTTCAGCCGTACCCAGCTGTGCGTCTCGCAACGTAAAATGACAAGCTATTACAGCTGTGGCTTAGAAAAACAATTACTTTCCATGCTGTTCATATACAAATCACAGTTTGCAATGCAATGGACTTCTTATTACGCAGTAAAAAAATTTTAAAAGGCACTTTTTTTTACATTTATAATACTTTCAGTAGTAGCATAGTAGTTTCAGCATAGTAGTTTCAGTAGTAGACTCCAACAACACTTTACAATACAATGCATTTTTTACACAGATAATTTTTTTAGAAGCCTTTTTTTTTAACCTTTATAATACTTTCCATACTAGTTTTTCTTTTCTTTTTTTTTTTTTTTTTTTGGGGGGGGGGTTGTGACAACCTCCAAAGCTTAAGAGTCAATTAGGAAGTTCATGCACCCAAAGTGATGTATCTCTTAATTTAATTTTATTTTAAAGATAATTGCTTTCATGCTGTTTAGTATATATAACAAGTAAAAAGATACTATGGACCGTGCATTTGCTTACTGCAGAGAAGCATTCTCCTTTTAATTATTCTGCAAATAATACAGCTTTACGCATAGAAATATAGACTAGCAGATGTACACAAGGTAAACATAAATAAACAGTAAAAGAAAAAACAAACACCCATCATGCACACATGCTGTAATTTTTCTTCACACAGTTTGGCATGAAGAAGGACTAGCAATTAACACAAATAACTGTTGACAGTTTACTTTCTCAGGGCCTTATTTACCTCTTATTAAAAGCATCTGAAAGACTTCCCATTACTTAATATTAATTTTTAATATCACTTTTCTGCACTGTTATGTAGGTGTGTTGTAGTTTTGCTGGCATTAGAGATAAAAATAGAAATTATATGGGTAGGTTCTCTTAGTGTTTAGATTATCCTTTTTACAAACTTAGTACACAGTTGTGGTAGATAAGGCTAACCTGCCCCTGGTGTTTCTGACTCAGCCCTTTCCTCAATAAGCATGAGACACTAAGGGACAATTATTGTAGAACGGTCTAAAATAATTTCACAGTCAACTCTGTCAGCGAAACACACTATAATTCAGTAATACTGCATTCTGGTAAGCTCCTTTTTTTTTTTTCTTTCCTCCAGAAATACTAGTTGGAATGTGCAAAATATGATTTTCTTATATATACAGAATCAAAAAAATATTGCAGGTGACCTGGATAGAGGAGAGATAAATTTATTAAAGCACTTTGTGTAATGTCTCATAAAACCTTAATACCTCCAAGATTAATTTCAATTGGAATAGCAATAAACACTCTTGTGCAGAGTGAAAACTATCTGAATAGCTATAAATACAAGTTAATGATAAATATCGAAGTTCTGATAAGTGGGCAAAAGTATTAAAGAGACTGGCAGTAGATCAAGTTTTGTTTAAAATTTCCCTGTCAGATCTGGAAGTAGAAGGAAAACATGATGCTAATAGAAGGAAATTTGAGAAATAAAACAAAGGTATCTAGGGGAATTAGAATTATGATATCAAAAAGCAGTACAGCTTAAGGAAATATAGCCTCATACCTCTGAGTAAGACTAATGTAGATCAAAACATGAAAGGAGGAGAAATAAGGAAAGCAACTGCATCAGAGAAGGTCAGGCTGATGCTAATTTCCCATAGTTACAGAACAGCATCAGCTTACGCCGGGATGCCTACACCACTACTTTCCCGACCAAGCAGGAGACTGCAGCTCCCCAGAGGAGCTCTTGTCCTTTTAGCACACCACTAGATTTGTGAAAGCAGTACTGAGCAGGTACAGCTTGTTCATTAAATGAATGCAAGTAAATCACAAAATAAAAAATTTGGTTTTACTCTAAAGACGGTAAATAAGGCTTTGTCTTTGTTTGGGTTTTGAAATTATATTTTAAGTAGGAAAAAACAACTAAACCAGAACTCCAGGGCCGATTCATGGCTCTGACACTTGTTCTCTGTGACCTCATGAAAATGCTCAGCTCCTCAGGTCTTCCGTTTTCCCATTTGTGAAGAAGTCTTTTACAATAAGACTGAAGTATTTTAGAGAATTACATTAACATCTATACTGTATTAAACAGTCCAATCTTAAAATTAGCCTCATGCCTTTAAATCTTTGCATGCCCCATGAAATAGATGGGCAGCTCGTTCTAGGATATATACCATGGTAATTATCGTGAAACCACTGGAGTGACACTAGTCTGCAAAGGTGAGAAGCTACTTTTGGGCTGACTTGTTAATACTGACTGTACTTGCATTAAGTCAGGATAGCTCTGCTGCAGACAACTCTTATGACTCTGGTTAGTCCAAAAATGCATCTAAAGCAAAGCTTTGGCAGGATTTAGATGACTAAATCCATGTGTCATCGTTTTTTAAAGCCCTGGGTACCTGACAGCTGTAGGCCACCATACATACGTTTATTTGCAGAACTCCAGCCAGTGTAGAGCCACTTGAGATGATGCAGGAGTTTGCAATACAAAAAGACCCTAATTTCTAGTCTGTGAAGTTCCTTATGTATCAGAAGTGGTGCCTCTGCATACCCTTCTGCCATTTTCACAAGACCGAAGGAAGAGCTGCCTGCCTCACGGCAATAACTTTTCAGAAGTGCTTTCATAAAATCCTCTGAGAAGCCTGACTGGATGGGTGTACCTGCACATGACCAAGGTCTGCAAAAAAACCTCTCTCCTTATGGATCTATTCTAGACCTTCCTGAAAAAGAAAGGACACTTGTAAAAAGAAGCAGGAGAAAAAAAAATCTCTTCTAAGGAATTTTAATGCTGTGATGGGGAGGGAGCCAGGTAACATTTACATCCAGTAGATAATACACAGTATTGGATGCATTTGATGGTTTTGTTTTCAATAAACGTACAGAAGCCATTTAGAGGTATTCATACTACTAAACAATCTCTATACTCTTAACCAGTTTCAAAATCGGCTGCTTGAATTGAAGTGAATAACATTGGAAACTGGTTAGAGCAAAGGGACATATTTTTGCATTGCTTGAGCTGCCAATTTTGAGGGGACCAATGCCCCATCCGAAAGTGCTGCCGTTCACCTCACAAATGATTGCGGTGCAGAGCAAGCACATGAGGCTTCAGACCTACTTCCAAAGTTGCAACGACAGCAGCTCTATCAAAGCAATAATTTGTGGATGCACTTTCAGTCCAAGAATGCCATCTTGTGGATTGTATTTGCAGAAGAAAATTTTAAAATCCAGCCTTGCTGTCCTGTGATCAGTGATGAAGACAGATTTTGTATCACACATTTATTGCCTTCCAAAAAATTTTTTGATTGTTTTTTTAAAGACTCTTTAATGAACCCTTAAGAGTAAAGTAAGGATGTTAGGTGCCTCTGAAACATCAGAGAAATTGCAATTTACAAAAAAAAAATTTAATAATATCTAATAATAAATATTTTAAGGCTGCAATGCTTACAATTACAGAGAACAGTTTTATGTGCAAGAATTTTCAATTTAATTTAATGGTTTATAAATTCACACATAAAAATTAAATTAAATCCTTTAGAGAGAGTGGCTTGATAAAGAAATCTGCTCTCCCAACAGACATTAACAGTAAAGCAGCTTGAGTACAGGAAAATGTTCTCCTATCCAATTACACAGATGAGTGTGGTTTCTTTGAAGAGATTAGTGGGCATAAGTATTTTATTTACTGAACATTTTGATCTAAAATATTTTAATATATCTACATCATAAAGATATTTTAGAAGGCTGATTTAAAAAAAAAAACAGTGTACAAGGAAAAGCAGGTGCAATAAGGAAAATTTTAAGCACCACTACCTGGGTTAGATAGCATGTATCCAATATACATATGTCATGCATCATTGTATGCATGATGTACTTAATTTTGTCACTGTCACACTGTTTGAAACTGCCTGTTCTCTAGGCAGACCGTTTTCCTGTGGCCTGACTGCTGGGCTTGGAAATCTCAGGCAATCAGAAGCTCCCAACAGAAGGGCACATCTGGAGAATGCAGGTTCATTATGGGGAACTATGAGCCATGCTCCATGCTCTGTCATCTACTATCAAGGAGGCTATTTCATCCAAAGATAAAAGCTAAGAGCATTGTTTCATGTTTCCCAAAGCCCGGCAGCATGTGCAGCTCCTTCTTTGTATTGTTAATATATAGCTTACTATGAGACCTCAAAATGCCCAAATTCATTTCAGAACCCATTCAGCATGTGATGAAAGGACTCCTTGATCTGTATTAACAATATATTGATGATAGACCATATAAAGAGGGTGTCAAACTGGGACATTACTAAGGACATTCCATTTTTGTTTAAACATTTAGCACTTAATTTCAGAGATGCTTCTGAAAAACAATAACAAGAATTTGAAATCTAATCACATAGTAATAATCTAGTAATAATCAATGATTAATATCAGTCTGATATGCATTTCACTTACAGGTTTGGGGTTTTTTTAGTGGAAACGTTTTAAAAATATTTTACAATGTATTGCAGCTGTTTTCAACTATGGGTTAAATTTAGAATATCAGCGAGTTAACCATAAGAGAGTTCTGCTGTAATTTTCTATCACATTTTATTAAATTACCACTCATTCTGAGTTAACTTTCTCTCTCCTTTATTTACTCTATTATCTATTTGGTGAAGTAATACACAGAGGAGAGTCTAAGTTAACATACAAACTTTCTATCTATGATAGAAGTTGAAAAACAAGTTAAAAAAATGCAAATGTATTTAACCATTTGTGTTCATAATAACCAAATCAACTTTTAACAGTGAACTTTCATTTTGACTTTCCAGCTTGAAATTCTTCATACCTGATTTTTTTTTTAACTTTGTCCAGTCTAAATGAAATGACTAGAAATGTTGCTCCTCTTTTGAAATAAGAATCATGAACATCTTGAATGAGGCACGTAAGTACATTGCCTTTTAAAATATCTCACTGAGTATCAGTGCAAGACCAGACAGCTCAGGTCAATGATGATGTGGAAATGGGATTCTCTAGAGCACAGACATGCTGAGAAGAACACAGGGGAATCTTTCAGTCCCATAAAACAAGGAAAACAAACAGACCAGCTTCCTTCCACCAAACAATAAGATTAGGATTTTGGTAGCAAAAGGAACTCCTGTGCTAACATCATAATATCTCAGAACAAAAATCATAGACTTCCAGTCAGCAGTTACTGAGCCTGTAACTGGTTGAGCCAGCCTGGCTGGTTGAGCCAAAGCATGTGTTTTCAGAAAGGTCCCCTGAACGCACAGGTAGCTGAAGCAGGCTGACATGGGTAGTCCTCCAAATCCCACGGGGAGCTTGATTTGGGATCAGAAGCACAAAGTCAGCACACGCTTCCATACTGTCTGCTCAGAAAGGCCATATACAAACACCCTTTCATTTAAGAAGTGGGCATACCAATACATTTTGTCAAAGAAATGCCTTAAACATGATTTGTAACTTTTTCTCTTGTTCTTTCTAAAGATGAAAGTTATTTATGTCTTTTATAATTCTTCTAGGATGCTACTTCTTTTAAGATCATCCCACTGCTGTGGAAATATTTGGCTTTGCTCTATGACTAATGATTTAATTTAAGTTTTATTGTAGTGTACTTTTAACACCCTTCATGATCAAAATCTTGTAATTTTCCCACATGCATGTGCCTAATATTGTCATGCTAAATTTTCTATATTTATTATCATTTCTAAAATTAAATATTTAAGGAAATGTGACAGAACTTGCAATCTTCATTTGTAAAATGGATCAACTTAAAAGTAGACTGAACTGTGCTTAACCAATATAATGCTACAGATTTGAATCAGCCTTGAAGAATAGTCAGAAACTTGCATTTTACAAATATCTGACTATAGATATTTAATTCATCAGTGGATAAATTCTCTTTTAGTTAGAAATAGATAAAACCATAGAATAACCATAGAACAACAGGTATGGCATAAACAGAGATAACAGATAAAACCAACATCCATCTTTTTGATGCTTGCTGTTGTACTTAGCTTGTCTGTTCTATTATTTTATCCTTCCTTCTAGTTCTGTAACTTTGCAACTTTTTTCATTGTTATTAAATTTCTCTTCCAAAGTATGTGAATGGAACCATATATTTTCAGTCACAACAATAACAAATATTCAACTCTTCATGTGATGTGTTTTGACATGTTTACATTATCATCTTTCTGGTAGATCATAGTTTTGGTGAAAACATCAGATGTGACACTAAACATCATAAAAAGAAAAATATAATTGTACCTAAAGATAATATATGAATATGTGTAGCTCAAGAGTACATCTACCCTTTAATGTCCCTGGATATATCACCTCACAGAATCTGAAGTTTTGAAAGTGAGTTCTAACAATAAAGACACAAGCATTTAATCAGCTCCAGTGCTGATTACCACTGTTTAATCAAAATGCTACTTCCAAAATGAACCATTAAGCAAAGCCAGTAAAAAAGAGAAAACCTATTTTATGCAACAGTGTTGCCCATTAAAGTAAACATTTTTGTATGAAGACCAGTGTTTCCCCTAAGAATAACAAAATAAATACAACCAAATGAGCTCCAAAGATATGACTACTTGTATAGTAGTAGCTTGTAGCTTGTATTTCTCAATATCTTTTGGAAAACCTTCCTTTCATACACTGCAACATCCAAAAGTATGGTCATGCACCTTCATTTAAGAAAAGCAGAGTTTAGATTATTGGCTATTGATTGAATTGATAAATATTTGTGGTTAATCCATAGCTGTAATCCTAGCTTCATCAATACAAACCCAGATTGTTTGCAGTAGGACCAAGAATTCCTCCATAGGAGTTTTAAAGTTTTGCAGTCAAATTCAGTTCTTACTGAATTCAAGAAGGGACTTTTGCTTTCAGCTGAAGTTGAAGTTATGGCCCACAGAAACACAGGAACATAGAAAGCCCACGCTAACCAAAACAGTGGACCTTCTACCAGGTGTTTCAAAGAGCAATTTGTAAAAAATCCTGTTGTGAAACACACATAATAAAGAATTCCTCAATGAAATCAATACAATTGGCTCAGAAAAATGAAGGCAGAATTATTGTTTGTACCTCTGAAAAATAGCTTGCAAATGTCAAAAGTTTAATCTACAACTAGAATACATTTGGGGCTGTTTTTACTCCTTTGAAAAAATTCAAACACCAATAGAAAAGTTTTAGATATACGTGTCTGTCATCAAAAGCATATAGCTGAGATATTTTACTTTTCAAGTAATAGCTAAACTTCACTAGGCTGAAATCAATAAAGTTAATGCTAAGGGTGTGCACATCAACAATTACAGCTTTCTAGGGCTAACACATTCATGCAAATTGATTTTTTTTAACAACTGATTTTAGCATTAATTAGAACCTCGTGCTCACTGGGAATCATTTTTGTCTGTCATCAAAGCAATGGGGATTTCTTGAGAATTTCTGTATGCACAAATTAATCATCTGCCAGGCCATATGTTTACTGCAGCCATGTGCTAAAATTCACTTAAAAAATTCCTCTGATTAAAAAGTCACAGCCATTGCTTCTTTTTTAGAAAGAAGATAAACTTAGTTAGTTTCACTTAGTTTAATATATCCTCAGTGTTTACAAGGACACTGAACTAACATCATGCAGAAGCCGACAGAGCAAAATCTCTTTGCAAACCAGCTTTAAATTTTAGTGGTTTTAAAACAGGCTTGAAAAACAGTGTTGCTATACTTGATTTAAAGAACCAAAGGCTGTGGTGTGTCCACACGTACCTATGATGACTCACATTTTCAGCCTCACCAAAAATTTCAACCGTTATGTTGAAAAATTAAGCCTAGATGGATTTGCACCTGCATTCTACATCTGTGCAAGCAGATATTCTTGGTGGAATTATAGAAATAGTCTTAAGAAATGCCACAAAATGAGCCTTGACATTATTTACCACAGGTATACATGTTATGGGATTTCTCCATGACCCAAAGATAAAAAGATATGAACTGTACATGACTCTCTATCTCTATATATGTATATGTATATGTATGTACATATATGTACCTTGTTGCCATACTTTTTTATTACCCAGCTGCTAGGTTCTTTTGGCTGGACAAGATTCTGGGTTCTTCTCAATTAGGCCACCCCATGGAGCAAGAAAAGTAAAGCTATGGGTTTATTTTCCATCATCCTGTTGGGACTGATAATGTGAGTAAGCTGAACAGAGTGCTAAGCACTTCACAATGCAGTGGTATCAGCTATGTTCTCACAGAGTTAACCAGCATGAGATAACTTGGCCTGCGCTCACAGACCCCATTCCTGATGAAAGGAAAAGCTGGAGAATAAGAAACTACTACAGTTTCTGTGCAGGATTGCATGAAACAACAAGGTGGGATTTACAAAATTGGTCCGGCAGCACAGCAACTGTGCCACTGTTGGAGAAACCTTCCAAGACAGAGGGGTTCATCATCCTCTGGGTAATGCAGCTGCACAACACAGATGTTTAGTCTGGGTTTAGTTCGTACAGATATCCACATCACGCATGGTGCTCAAACAGTGGCAGCTTTGCAGAAACTTTAGTGAAGTGAATCAGTTGTACAGAGACTTCAGCAGTGGCCCCAGATGTCTCCAGAAAAAAAGGTAGAAATACATTGTAATGCAGCATAATTAAACTTGGCTGCTTTTGCCCTAACAACCTAAGTTCTGTCCTCAGCACTTTGTACTCATGTTTTCATGAAAATGAAATTCATTTCAAAGCCCCAAGTAAACCATTTTTGAAAGAAAATGGAAAATGGTGTGTGGTTTACATCCAAAGAACCCACAGTTCCATCTTAAAATCATGTAAATATTTTGAACAAACATAATCACAGATCCCTGTAAATAGCTGACCACCTGTCAAGAATAAGGAGAAAACGCTCCAGATCTTGTTTTTGGACAGGAGGCTGAGTTAACCACCCATCTTTACATATGTCTACAGGGATATCTGGGACCGGATCAGTATGACCTTCGTGTTCTTTTAGATTTATTTCAACAGACACACGTTATGCAAAACAAAACTATGGCATTATCCATCACAGAAAGGGACTGCAGCATAAAGAGCAGTCCTTCATGGTGAAAACAAACAAATAAAACAAAAAATAAAAAATAAAAGTGTGTCAATAGCTATTCATCGCAAAGTTGTCAATATTCTTGAGTTTTTATTCAAGTAATATTTGGCGCTTTCTCTGAGTACAGGTTGAGTACAATTAAAGTTGGCATGTTCATTAAAAGGATTAAAACAGGATTTGGATGTGAAGTTAAATGAAACTAAGATTTGGAATAAAAGCACAAACAATTGCACTGTTCTCATTTCTGCTACCAAACATAGAAACCTCCTGGGTTTAGGAGGTTTCTTAGGTCTTAACACCTGTGTCTTACGAGGAAAGATGTTTGATTAGATTTTGATGGCATCTAAACTAGCTTTAGAGGAGATTTTGCCTCTCCTTTGCCCATAAGTCTCCACAGTTTCAGGACACATTTTGGACCAGATGAACAATAAAAATTATAGAATCAGGTCAGGATAAAGAGATTTGCACCTCAACCACACACACCTTTCCTGTTCAAAGGACTTTTATGAGAATTCAGATGATAGAAAACCCATACTAATGGAACAACTTTCTATTAAAATTGTAATAAAGTGCAGCACACTGTCATAGTAGAACAAAGATATTCTTAAAGTTTCAACTATTATATTAATTTCAATGTTACTAGCTCTGATATTTATAAAGTTATTTAAAATGTCAGTATTGTTAATTATTTCACAATTCGAAGACTGTAAGAAATGCAATGAGGTTCATTATAAATACTTACATTACTAAAAGTGGATAGCGCTAGGCACAAGAAAATATTGTTCAAATTAAAATATATTAGTGTTTAACAGGTCAGGTGAAATGTCTCAAGCATGAGTAAGTGCAATTTCAACAAACTAATTTAGCTTAGCAGTTTTCATTTTTGCAAATGCAAACAAAAAAAAGGGGAAAAATAAGAAAATTACTTATTTGTGTAACTCTCCACTAATAACTGAAATGTTAGTGTCATTTTTATAGCATTAGATAGCTTTCCCTTTTTTTTGGCAACAAAAATATTTATGAACTCATATGGATTGAACTTTCTGTCAGAAAGTTTCAAAAGTTTCAGTTCAGCTTTTTCGGTGTGTGACATTTTGGTTTTCCACTTCAAAACATTTTATTTCAGAATCTGCCTATGTTTATTTTTAACTTTCTGCAAATAAAAATGTAAAAATATTTCACATCACGTGTAAAAATTTTCATCATAATAAAAGTTAAAGAGATAGCATATTGAAGTATTAATACACACACACACACACACACACACACACACACACCCCATGAAATATTGCTCAGTTAAGACCAGAAATTTCAAAAATCTGTTGTTCACATATAACTCACAGCGAGGAAAATTAGAAGCCAAACCTATTGTGTAGTTTTGCTGGATTGCTAGAAGTCTTCTCAAAACCCAAAACTGCTTCCAGAGTGACAAAAGTATAAAGATACACAGAAAGATTGAAGTAGCAGAAAAAAACACTGAAATTTGACCCATCCTAGAGCTGAGCAAACAGCTTCAAATGGTTGAAGCTGTCAACTCTTTTGAATTTTCAAACTCTTAGGAACTCCAATTATATGGGAATATTTTAAAGACTCTCAAAAGCTTTAAGTAAAATTCAAACTTTCATTTAAAGTTTAGTTTCACTTTTTTAAAAAGTAAACAAATAAATCCTAACCCTTGTTACTGTGAAAAAAAAATAAAAACAAGACTTCAAAGTCTTGTTTTCAAACCTTTTCAGAGAAGAAATAAAAGAAACTCAGATGTATCACTTTTTTAAATCTCATGTTTTGTGAATGTTTGTGATTGCTGTACTTATGCATAGCTTCTTCACTCTTCTTAATTTGCCTTATAAGACTCTGACATTATAATGGAAATAGAACCATGTTTTGTGTTGTATACAGTGTATACATGTGTGTACATCTTCTTTATTAAATCATAGAAAATAGGACTGGAAAGGAGCTCATCTCCTCCACTTCCCCACCCCTAAGTTATTACCTTGAACCTAAACGGTTCACGATAGATGTTACTTTGCATATTAAATTGTTAGTGACTGAAACTCCACGGAATCCATCAGAATCCGCTGTTCTCCCCTCATCTACCCAGCCAGTCATCCCATCACAGAAGGCTACCAGGTTGATTAAGCATGATTTCCCCTTGGTGAGTCCGTGTCGACTACTCCTGATCACCTTCTTGTCCTCCACATGCTTGGAGATAGCCTCCAGGATGAGCTGCTTCATCACCTTTCCAGGGATGCAGGTGAGGCTGACTGGCCTGTAGTTCCCTGGGTCCTCCTTCTTGTCCTTTTTGAAGACTGGGGTGACATTTGCTTTCCTCCAGTCCTCAGGCACCTCTCCTGTTCACCATGACCTTTCAAAGATAATTGAGTGGTCTTGCAATGACATCTGCCAGCTCCCTCAGCACTTGTGGGTGTATCCCATCAGGGCCCAACTTACCTTTAATTATTTACCCCCAAGACTCTAGAAAACATATGGGAAATGGAAAACAGTGGCAATATCTACATTACACGTTTGGCCTAAGCCCAAGCTTTTCACTTCAAGTGCCTCAAAATCTGTACTGTTAATTGCTTTGGTCACCTTCAGTGTGGAAATGCTCAGAAGGCCTGCAAGGAGAGGCCATCCCTCCTTGTCAGGCTTTACACTCTCCAGTATACTCTTTACACTCTCCAGTATACATTTTTTGCTAGCTGAGAGGAGAGCCTGTCTGGGTGAGTATTCCTCCCTCATTTCAAAGCAAAGTCACACAGATTAGCTTAAATCATCATGGTTAATTACTTTGTCTAGCGAGAAAGGTCCTTCTCACTGCTGCTGAAATTATCCCACTTTAAATAAGTGACTACTCCAGGGAAGGAGTTTGAACCTACACATCTTACGTCTTATGTTTCCTCCCTGACATATACAGTGAGTCTTTGTAGAAATAACTTAAAATTTGCTGAAGTGGAGCAACCCTACCAAAAATACTAAATAAAACAGTTTGATGGCACTGTAGCCATGAAGACTGTGGCGAAAACATTTGCATTAGATGCATCACAACTGGGTTCAAATTCCTTAGGTTCAGATTCAAGTGAGGCACGGAGTTGATCTGGCATATCCATCTCAAATGATTGCTGCCAGCCTACTATGATCACAAGAATTGCTTCCTTGATGGGTTAACTAAAAAGTCTGTCTTTGACCTCGGAATATTCATTTAGAAAAACAGTATTAAAATTTCTCTGTTTCACAGAAGTTTGGGGTTCAGCAAACTGACTTTTCTGATGAAAAACTTTTTAATGCAAAAGTGGCTGACCTATTATGCCATAAAGACTTATACTTGCCAGTGTTTTTCAGTATCTTCCCTAGAGCACAAGCCAGGGTTGTAATTCTGTCACATCATAGGGCTTCCCAATCTTCTAAATACTTAACTTTCATAATTCAGTAGTCTTAGAAAATTATCAGCCTTCTCTGCCCAAGGCCTATTGAATTTGCTATTCTCTATATGATCCTTAGACATCATTAGCAGCAAGTCAACTTTGTGATATCAGTTGTAGTTGAAGGACACTGACTCTCATTTCTGTACTACATGAATTAAACAATTGCAGATAGTTATAAATTGAGCTAAAGGCAATTGATTTCAAAATGCAATATCCTTCAAACTTTTGTCAACTATTCTATAATCTAAAGAAAGGTATTAATCTAAAAAGCATTACATGACACATTTTGACATGAATCTGTTCCTTTTTGCAGGATGCAGACATATTTACTAAATAATAAATGCTTTAATTATTTTTAGATTATTTCCGTATATTTAATCTGTTTGAGCTTTTCCAGATATTGTCTGGAAATCAGCATCTTTCCAGATTTGTATGTATTGGTAATCTGTATTATTTTTAAAAAAGTTAATACAAGAAGCCCAACTGAATTTCTACTCTACAGTTTATTTGATCTTTATTTTCATGCACGTGTGAATGTGTTAGTCCTGGTTAAGACCACTTATTTGAACAGGATCTAGTTAACCTGTTTCTTGAGCACCTTCTTGCTTTCACATTGTGCTATGGCAAAAGCCCTGTTCTGAAGATGTGCTCAGTTTGTTTGAGTTGAGGGAGTGGAGAGGATGGTCATAACCCATGTCAGCCTTCATCTTCAGGACCAGAGAAATATAAAACCAGCAGGAATGGGAGCAGTCTGGTAGCAGCTCTGCTTTATCAGCCCGTAAAAGATCCCCAAGAACCACCCTATAGCCCGAGGTGAGAGACACACGGCTCAGCTTCCTCCCAGGGTCCTTCTGGTGCCAACAGGTCCCTGATGTCCTGCACCATCACCAGAGATGATGTTACAACTCGCCTGCCTCCTAAATGTATCTTTTATATATTTTCGGTTCACTTTATGCCTTCATCTCCCAAACTTTATTTAACCATATGGTTTAATATTGGGCAATATCTAATTATTAACAGCTACAAAAATTACTTTCCCTAAATTTCTATCAATCATCAGCATTATTGTCATGTTTCTGCTTTTCTACTATTACCACAACTTATCCAAGCATCACTGATCAACTAAATATAGTTCTAAAAAACATACTCAGAATTTGAGCTTAACACAGGTATTGGGTCCTTCTTATTTCTAACTAACAAAGGAGGTTTACTGTGTATTAGGATAAAGCTTTTCTAAGTATTGGGGTATCTTCTGTATTTCAGAATATCCACAATTTGATTCACTTATATCAAATTCTTTTAGAAAAAAAAAATCTCTACTTGCATTTCTACAACACTTGAAACAAACAAATAAGTGAACAACTTCAATAGAGTTAAAAGCATTAGCCAGGTTTAGTCTTTTAGTGTCAAAAACATTTGTTTGGTAATTTTTCAGTAATATGTATATTTTATCCTAAACTTTTCGCTCAGGTAAAGTTCAGTTCCTGAGAGTGTTCATTTCTTACCTCTGAGGGAGAAGAGCTATTTAACTAAGGTTGCACATGTTTAATAAAAATGAATCATGTTTGTGAAATGTATTTAAGCAGTTTCTAATTTGATTGCATTTTCACTACAAACTGATATTAATGAGAAAAGTTTTCCACAAGAAAACTTACGCCTATTATAATTCTCCTAAGTTTTTTTAGCATATTTGTACTAAGTGATCAGCTCATCCATCAGGATGAGGTACTCAAATCCCTCAGAGACTATTGTGCTAATTTAGTGCTATCATTTGATTAATACTCAGTGCCTCCAGTCTTTCAAAATGAGAAAGATGAAAACTTTTTTGCCTCCTTTTACTATTTTAACATACAGTTTGGGAATTAAACTTAACAACCTATCAGATTCTAGTGTCTGATTAGAGCTCTAGCAGCGTAAAATGAACTTATATGCAGTGTTTAAGCCTTCAGTGTTTAAACCTTAAGCACAGTGAACAGACGCAGCGAACAGACGCAGCAGTTTCCGCAGCAGTTCGCGCAGAAGGGCGCACGAAGGGACCTTCGTTTCTGTTCCCTGTGGCGTACGCTTCCTCAAGTATGGTTGTGACACGCCGCAGAGCGCGTTCCCCAGCGGCTGTTGGAGTTGCTGTGTCAGAGGCTTGGACCCAGACCGACCCTCTGACAGCAGATGCGGCTCTACAGGTCTCAGGCTGCAGGGAGTGCTTGGGGCCTCTCCGGGAGGCCTGGGCTGGCAGCCAGCTCTCCTGCAGGAGGTGTGCTGCTGTTGACGAGTTGTGTCGTCAGGTAAGGGAGTTACGGGAGGAGGTCAGTAGGCTGCACAGCATCTGAGAAGATGAGCAAGAGATAGACAGGGTATTCTCGGAGACTGTACAGCTTCGGGAGTCCCAAACCCCTGCAGCAGTGGAGTTGCCAGAGGGCTCTGTGCCGTGTGAAACGGTACATCATAACACCGTAGAAGAAGACTGGAAACTGGTCACTGCTCGTGGGAGGAGAAAGGCTCCTACTCCTCCCGAGGACTTGCAGTTAAGGAACAGGTTTAGTGCCCTCCAGGATGAGGAGGAGCTGGGCATGGCTGCCAGGGAAGTACCTGGGACAACAGACCCTGTGCCCTGCCGGAAC
>NW_020447489.1:0-91119 GCF_003343035.1 Apteryx rowi | reverse complement strand
GGGACTGTTTGTGCCTAGCTGTGTTGTCTTTTATGAATTAAAAAGTAATCTATGGAAATGCACTTTGAACCTAATGCATCTGCCACTGAAAATAATTAATAAGAATCTCCTAATGAAGTGTTAATACAAATTCAAATTTCTTGCAGCCAGAATTCATTAAAATTTCTTAACTGTGCAGTTAGATCAATTTGTATTTATTTATTTTATTGGAAGATATTTTTATAATTCAGGCAATAAGTAAGGGGTCTAGCCATTTACCTAACTAGAGACAGAGATTACACTAATATCATTACTTCACTTAAAATGCATTTGGCTTAATATATCAATCAGAAGCTAATAATAAGATTACAAGGATTTCTAGTAGAGGTTGTGCATGGCAAATTTCACTGGATCAGCAGACAGTATTAAAACTGACTTAGGCAAACCTAAAAAATCTGTCTTTGTAATACAAGACAGCAAGATACATTTTGAACAGATCCACTAGAAATACTTCTCTGAAAAATCTTTCTATTTGGTGCTTAAAGACTGTGAAATGGCTTAGGTACGTAAGAATTAGACAACGGGGAGCAGACCATATCAGTGTTTACCTTGTTTATTCACAGTTACTCTATGGTAATGTATATTTTGTTTCTTCATGGCTGGACAGCAGGGAGGAAGGCAGTCTGCCTGGTCCTCGCAACTGGGTCTGGAGATTCCTTCTTTCCTGAAAGCAAACAGACATGCCCAGCAGGAAGAATTTTTCAAATACAGAATCACAGAATAGTTGGGGTTGGAAGGGACCTCTGGAGATCATCTGGGTCCAACCCCACTTATCTAGCCTGTACTTCATCATTTTGTCTATGAGGATGTTATAGGAGACAGAGTCAAAAGCCTTGCTAAAGTCAAGATTTTCAATATCCACTGATCTCCCCTCATCCACCAAGGCAGAGTCATCTTCTCATAGAAGGCTAGCAGGTTGGTTAAGCATGATTTCCCCTTCAGAAATCCATGCTGACCACTCCCAGTCACCTTCCTGGCCTTCTCACGTTTGGAAATGGTCTCCAGGAGGATTTGCTCCATCACCTTCCCAGGGATCGAGGTGAGGCTGACTGGCCTGTAGTTGCCCGGATCCTCCTTCCTGCCCTTCCTGAGGACAGGAGTGCCATTTGCTCTCTTCCAGTCCTCAGGAACCTCCCCCGATTGCCTTGACCTTTCAAAGATTATTGGCAGTGGCTTTGCAATGACATTGACCAGCTCCCTCAGCAGTCATGGGTGCATCCTGTCAGGGTCCATGGACTTGCATATGCCCAATTTGTTTAAGTGTTCCCTAACCTGATCCTTCTCCTCTACCAAGGGCAAGTCTTCATTGCTCCAGACTTCCCTGCTGGTCTCAGGGGCTTGGGATTCCTGAAGACTGGTCTTACCACTAAATACTGAAGCGAAGAAGGCATCGAGTACTTTTTCCTTTTTGGTGTCCTTTGTTACCAGGGCCCCTGCCCCATTCAGCAGAGGGCCCACATTTTCCCTAGCCTTCCTTTTGCTGCTGATGCCTTTGTAGAAGCCCTTCTTGTTGTCCTTAACATCCCTTGCCAGTTTTAACTCCAGGTGCGCTTTAGCCCTCCTGACCCCATCCTGTGTGTTCGGACAGTGTCTCTATAGTTTTCTCTCCTTGGAAACTGCTTAATGGAAAGTACTTTTTTTTGTCCAGATACAGACAGATATGGACTCATGTGCAGATATGCACTTGAGTGTTGAGGCCCTGAGCACACCCTCCTGGCTCTGGGGATCCAGCTGCCAGGGCTCTGGGCCAGGACAGAGCCCCGCCACTGAGAGTGACCCTTTCCCGTGGGGCTCCCAGGCAGCACTGGTCATGTCTGATGCCCTGCCTCATCCCTATGTACGTGACTGGGCAGGACTCTGGGCTGCCCTCCATGGCCAGGGCCTGCTGTGCTCTGGGATACTCATCTAGATCCAAAAATTAGGCAGAATGATAGGGTACTTTAATCTAGACACAGCCTGGGGCTACTGAAGAGGGGATGTATACACTGACAAATGCACTTTCTTTGACTGTCCTCCTGCAGCACTGTCAGAGTGTTGCCATTGGTGTTCTGTGTATGGGAGTAGGAAGTTTTCTGCAGATATTAAGTCAACAAAAGCTAAAAGTCCATAAGGTTTGGTGAACACATTTAGTACCCATTTTTCAGAAACTTTCTTTTGGAATTTAAATTGCATATCCCCTTAGGTTTTTTTTTTCCCCCCAGCAAATTATTTTAAATTGTTTTCCTTTTTTTTTGTTTGCTTTTTTGTTTGTTTATGGGAGATTTCCTTGCTTTTTGTCTTCCAGATTTCTTTATTGTTTTAAATATATTCAGCTTTTAGCCTTTGCTTTCTCTTTCTTTTTATCTTTTTTAGCATGATAAAAGAATTTTTCCATCTGAACAATAACTTCAGTAAATCAACATCTCACCTAACTTGTCTTAAAGGCTGTAAATTTATTGATACTACAATAAACAATTATGGAATTAATTAGGATTTCATAAAAAATAAAAGGGGAATAGTATTTTGCCTTTATATACTTAATATCATATTATTAATAATGATACAATGATACAGTATTTTATGTCTTCATAGCACTCTGCAAGTAATTACTAATTAATCCTCACAAGACTTCTTTGAATCCTTTCTGCATTACTAACATTATAATACCAGTTTTCTAGCTAATGCCCTTAGGACTAGACTCATAATAAAGACTTAGGCACCAGGAATCTCTTTAAGCACCAATGTTAAAAATTAGGTGATACTACAGTTCACAAAAGTCCCATCCAGCCCTGCAGTACTTTAGCTGTCCAAATTTCTTCTGGTAAAGTTTACCAGATGCTGGCTCATCTTTGACAGCAGAGGTATTAGGAAGTAGCTGTCTGTTCCACTTCTCTGCTTGAAATTACCAAGCTGAACAGATCACGTATCTTTTCCTCACCCTTTGAAGTTAAAAATCTGCTCTTAACTACCACCAACCTCAATTTTATTTTTTATTCTAGGTTGTAACTTAAAGACCTGAGGAGCAAATATATGTTCTATTATACCAGTTTAATCAGCCACAGAAGGGAGTTCTTCATAAAGTTTGGGTAAGATACATGAGTACAACTGCCTAAATCCTAAAGACAGTAAAATCTCCGTACACTTTGCTAAAGGGAGCTAGCTTCACTCCTTTGCCTGCTAGACACTCCAAGAACCAGAGTACACCAACTAATAAGGTCTTAGATTGAAATTGTTTACCTTCTGTGACACAATTGAGGGACAAATTAATCAAGGGCAAGAAAGCTGGTCTCCTTGAATGCCCTGACCACCGAAAGAGATAATTATTTTCACAATCAACACACCTCTTCACCTAATATTTATTTATTTCAGGAGAGCCTTGGTTTCTACCATTATGCTTTCTTAGACCATCTGAAAATTTGTTGTTGCAACAAATGAACATTGCAAAGACTATGGTTCTCTCTGAATCTAGCTAAAATGTAGAAAAATGATTACTTACTTCCTGAAATAAATGTACCTCATGTAAACATGACTGGCACGTAACTATGTGGTTATACCTTCCATTCTCAGAAGAGAAATTTTGAATTACACACATACAAGTGTAAAAGACTGTAGCTGAAGCCATCAGTTGCCAGTGACTCCAACAGGATCAGATTTTTAGAGGTAAATCAAAATGTATTAGCTCATTTGGATATTACACTTGTTAGGAAACTCAGACTCTAAGTCAAATGTTCAAAGGTCCCTTTCAACCTTTATGATCCTATGATCCTATGTCATCAGTTATCATTTACTCAGGAATAGGGGACAGTGGAATAAAGTCACTGCATCTTGCATCCTCCGTTACTATAAATAACATTGTACTGTTAAAAACTTTATTTGACTCCATTTTAAAAACTGTTAATTATTCCTTTTCCTATCCCTTTAATATCTCCTTAATAATCTCTTTAAACCTAATAATGGATTTAAGAGTCTCACTTCTTTCTGTTTCCTAGGCTAAATATATGAATAATCACTTCACACAATTCTTTTATAGAATATACCATTCTATAAAAACTGAGGAACCAGATCATGGCTCTAATTATATTAACTTCTTTCACGTTCAGGAAGCTTTGGTTCAAGTGGTGTTTAACACACTGAGCATAAATAAGACAAGGAAGCCAAACACTGGTAAATAAAATAAATCAGATAACAGTTTTAAACTACAGAAAGTGAAAAGCAAAATTAGAGTACATTTACAGGAGAAAATAGTCTCATGGTACCAGTAGAATCCCTTTTAAAGAAAACAGATTCAAAACTTGCAACTTCATCAAAGCCCTGAAAGTAAAAGAACTGCAAAAAATTTCAGGCTGTGTAGTGGTTTTAATACAAAACCTGCTGTGTTTCTTGTGCTCATCTGTGATATGGATAGCAACCCTTCCTATTCACTCATTGTTTGTGATGTATGTTTTAAATCTTTTATTTATTATGCCTACTGAGGATCTGCATTTTCAGTCTCTTAAAGAATTACCTTTTTCTAGTTTGGTATTTTTTGTTCTAATAAAAGCTAGCTTTAGATATTGAAGGCTTTTGGTAGCCTTCAACATAAGTCTGGGAAAGGTGGGACAGTTCCTTCTCATGGATCTGTCTGACTCATTCTGTGAAGAAATACTCTTTTGGATCATAAAATCATAAGAACAGAAAGGAATGTACAAGTGAGTTCCATAGCTAGAATCCAGATTGGATCCCAAATTGATTTCAGCACTGGGTTTCATACAGATAGCTGTAATATGTCTCCAAGCCTCATGCTAACTGAGTGGATGTTGAATGTCATTATTTAACAGAGGGCAAATAAAGATTTCCAAGAAATACAATTAAAATACAAAATCCTGTCAGAGTGTCTTAATGTTACAGATCTTTCCTCTCGCTTCAGTGCAGGGTAGTCATATTCATCTTTTTTTTCAGAGTCATTACATCCTGATTTCTTTGTTCCAAAATGACCATTATATACATCTCTACAGTTATAACCTCTATTTCCTCTTTTGCTGTAAAACCTATCATTAAATTTGTTGTTCTTGGAGGTTGCTGTAATACTATTTATCCAGTGATCTAAAGGCTTAACCTGTAAATACTCAAAATGATTCTCTCCCTGTCATGATTTGTATGTAGTACAGACCCCAACAGTTTGTTAGGTACTTCATACACATATTAAGAAGACCTGATCTTTACTTTAGGTTGTATTTGAATTAGTCACCATCACTGATAGCGAATTGTTACGGCAGGACGAGGCAAAGATGTAAGTTGTGCAGTCATGCAAATTATTTTAGGTATGCGTGCTTTGTAGCATTTTGCTCAATCAGTTAATTAATGGTGAATAAATTAGTGGCTGTCCCTAATTTGATAAATTCAAAGTGACCTTCATCATCTACATTTTTCTTTTCCCTTTAGAAAAAGAGAGGTGAATATTTCTTGTCATATTTGTACTGATGTTTGGCTAAATAACTGCTCCAAATTTAACAGATGGATCTAGTTTTTTAGCATTTAAAAAAAATGATAGCCAAAAGTAGCCATTGATTTTTGATATAGCATAGTAACATTTTAAATAAAGTAACAGACATAAAGTAGTCATTAAATAAATAATGGATATTTAGTGGAGGCCTTTCAGAAGAAATGAATTTACAATAGAAATCAAATAATTCTTACAACACTTAAATATGTATTCCTTTGATTTTTGTTCATGAAAACAAAAACAATTAAAAGATAATAAATCAGTAGAGAGATAACTTAGTCACGTCATTTTTCACTCAACTATATAAAGATTTAAATCTGTAATGAAGAAATTTTATCCCTTTGGCAAACATACATAAATAACTATGTTTAAACTTTTAATTAATTCACAATATTAATCTTATGCATTAGCACATTAGCAAAGATGAAACTGGCAGTCATGTACAATGTATTATTCCCATCCACACACAATTTTACCTCATCTCCAACGTATTTATTTTAATTACTTTGTGATTTTGGTCATCCACTCAATATATATCCCATATTCATCAACAGCTTTGTAGTTCTGTTACTGTCTCAATTGCCTACAGTCTTTTTGTGAAGATTGGTCAAATCCATGTGATAATCTTATCTCTTGACTCATCTGCTCATGAAATAGGTCTAGGACAGTACAGTTTCATTTTTGTCTTCACTAGTAACCTCTTACCTGGGGTTAGTTTAATGATTTTGTTTCTGTAGTATCTTTGATCTTGTTTAGGTGCCAAAATCTCCACAAGGTCTCTTTCATTCCTGTTCTTAAATCATCATTTAGAAACCTGTATCTTGGAAACAATGTCTGTTGCTCCTGTCTCTATTTGAGAGTAAATACTGAGAGACTCATAGATGTGACTATTTTTTTCTGCTTTATTTTTATAGCAACTGAGCTATTTGGGACTCAGTACATGCTAGCAGTGGAAGAAATTCTGGATTAATATACATGAGTGTGTTTGGGGAAGTCCAATTTACTTCTGTCTGAAAAATCTCATTCCCCCTTTAGAATGGAAAACTCATTTGCTTTGGTATTTATGTGAATAGCAACCCAAGAAGATGAGCTTCTCATCCTTAAGAGAAGCTCAGCAGTGAAATACTCAATTTGTCAGTAGCTGCTGTCTTGAAGTATTCATAATCCAGAATTCAGTTCATCAGTATACTTGGAGTATACAAGGACAGGTAAACACTTAAGAATGACCTTCAAAAAAAGCTATATACTGACTAAAAATCATCAAAACTAGGTAAGAAGTCATGAATACAGAAGCATAGCAAATCCTCCTCCACCTTCCTAGGTTTATGCACGTTACACTGTGTCATGCTCATGCACCTTCTTCCTCATTCTTTTGTGGAATGCAAAGCAAAAGAGAAAATGCTACTCTCATGTCTAATGGTTTAAGCAGTTCCATTAGTAATATAATGTATTGTATGTCAGAAAGACTGGCATATCTTTCCACTCCCAGGATGAATGTCTTAACAGCTGAAATCAATTTCCCATTTTCTTTAGATTAATTTAGGTTTAATTTTTCCGGGCAAAGTGAAAGATGTTTGGGGAGGAAATGGGTGAATTCTGTCCATGTAGCATGTAATTAGGACTCTTTCTTGAGATGTGGAAATACAAAATGAGAGTTGAAACCCATTAGAGGACATTAGGAGTTACACTTACATTCTCCAGGTTTTTAAGTAAGTATTTTTACCTTTAATGGACTGTGTAAAAGGGACAAAATATTTCTCACACAGCGCTATTTTTTGTGAAACTTAATCTATAAGTTATGTTCAGAAAATGTAAATGGCACATCCTAGAAAGAGAAGTTTGTATTCCTAAGAAGTTTAAAGACACAATTGAAGTGCTTGTACAATAAAGGTATCAATAGGTTTAGCTGACCTATGATCAGGGATTTTGGAGAAACTTGCATGCTGGCTGTAGCCAACAGTAATGACAGGCAGGCACCAAAGGCTTGGTTCAAAAAGATACTTTTTAGATAGCAAGAAATATGACCTAGGTGGAACTTAGGGGTATGAATCTCATATTGCCTTTTTGCTAATGGTTAAGCACACAGGTATCTAAGCTCTAGTTTAATCATGTTTCTTAAAAAAAAGAGTTTTACGGTCTCATTAAATTCTTCTGTGTGTGCCTATAAAGTTCTCTGAAGTGTAAGGGTACTACCTAAAGTAAATGAAAAAGGATGGCAATCTCTATTTTTAACACAACAGCTGAAAGATTTCTGTAGAAAATTCAGTTACATTACCAGTTCTTGTATCCTTTTTTTTTTTTTTAATTACAATACCATGGCAACAATAGGCTACTTGGTCTGACTCTTCCATTTTTAATTTCCAGTGAAATCTGGCATTAACTACTTAAAGTCACAGCACATGAAAATAGTAATGTTAACCACCCACAAGCTCATTTTAGCATTAAGTATTTGTTTGCTTTTTAGTGACAAACTTTCTAGTATCTAGATTGCTAGTTGTTGCTAACAGCAAATGTTATTATGTGTGGCTATGTGTAAGGATGTGACAAAAACGTGATAATTGATTGACATAGCTGTGCTGGCTGAAGGCTCTGATCTAGATATTGTTCTAAAGTCTAAATACATTGTTCACATTATAGTTTGCTGGTATGGGGTGCTGTCACCATTCTGAAACCCGCCCCAAGAGAGAGGAGAAGGTTGCTGGTTGATTGACTTGTTCAGTGCTGTTCTGAAGATGCCATCATTTCACGGGATGCTAATTGTAAGGGCAAAGCCAGCTAAAGAACTTCCTGTATGCTCCCACCCCTTGCTATTCATTCCCGTTATAATATTGCAGTTYTCCTATCCCTTATTTGTGCTAGTACAGTTGTACTGTGAAATGATCCAGTTTTTTCCTAAAGGGATGGAAAGTGACTGAATGACAATGAACTGCACCACATGAATAGGCATGAACTACGAGGTAGGCACGGCAGGAAGCTCCTCAGACTAGCTTTCTTTGAGCCAGTTGCTTGTGAAACTGTGGTCTCAAGGGACAGTAGGAAGCTGAGTACAAAATGTAACTGGCTCCTTCACTGATTAGACTGTGAGACAAAGAAGAAGGATGCTAGTACGAAATACCCTAATGAAGAGTTTGTGCTATTCTGTCTGAGGTTCAAATGATTGAAAAAGGAAAAAAAAAAAAAGGAATACACAGGGCATAATCTTGACACATTTTGAATAATTTTACTTTCTGTTTGGTCTACCACATGAAAATAAAATACATTCACCTTCAGTAAGGCTTTCTGAATCGGACCTTTTACTGATTATTGTGCACTAAAGAATGATAAGTAGGATCTAACCATAAACTTCCAAAATAGATGAAGAGGATTAGTCTTGAAGTGTCAAGATTCTGATATTAAAACAAAAAGTATACAGTACTAGTTAATCTTTAACTTGATATACACTGGTTTTACTCATTAATTGTTTTCTATGGTCATTTAAGATGTTTTATGCTCTCTCCTTTTTACTGAAGAACGAAAATTGTGTCGTGTTAATGCGTAATATGCACTCTGCAGCAATGACTATATTCTACTGTATAATGGAGGAGAAAATTTGCAGTGTCATTTGGTAATTACAGAACATCAGATCTTTGGCAGTAATGTATAAGGGTTTAACAGCTCTGGGGGAAAAACAGTTTGTATCTTTTACCTTTTCGATGAATTTTTCACTGAATTTTTAAGAAGAGCTTGCAAAAAAACAACAGATAATTACTGAGGTAGAAGTAACTGCTGTTGAAGCTACTAACATGCTTCCCATTGACTTCACTAAGAATAGGATAATCTGCAAATATAATGTCATGATCAGTGATCTGTATAGGAAGGAAAAAATGGTTAATAAATGATGTGGGTAATCTTTTTCAGATATCTGCTTTTAAAATGAATAACTTTTTAAAAGAGATGTTTGGTGGTCTAAAGTTAATAATAAAATAACTTCAGTTTTGAAATCTGGAGCCTGCTTTTAACCTTAATTCACATGAGTAGATTTTCAAAATCAGATTATTAGTACAGCTTCATGTACACAGAATTGTGGGATCAAGATAGTACAGCAACACAAAAAAATAGAGAGGGAAATCTAGGTATCCTGTTCTCATTTATTTCATATTTTTGCAGTAATTTTAAAAAGACTTTATTTTTGCAGTTTCTACAGGATTTTATGAGGATTACAATTAAAAAAAAATGCTTTCAACTTCACTTTTTCTTTTTAAGTGACATAAATGGCTACAGAAAGGGCTTTGGTTCTGTATCTTTAACTTACTATAAACCTGAAGATTATGATTTCACCAGATGATCTTATATTTAAAAAAAATAAGGCCACCTATGTATATACCTTTATTTTTTTTAATGAAATGGAAATGAATGGCAAAAATCTTCTGAGCATATGTCTTGGTCTTTGTGTATATTCTGGAGTCTGTTATCCCTTTTCAGTATATCTCACTTATCTGGAATGAGTTATATTTCACTTATCAGTATCATTTTAAAGGATCAGAATCCTTTTTTCTTTTATATACATGTTAAATATTTACTTCGGAAGACTCATTTAATATTTTCCAGCAACATATCCATTACAAAATCTGCCAGCATTTTGCTTTTTACTGTTACAGAGTACTAAAAAGTATGAAAAACAGTTATTGACTGCTTTTAATTGTTAATGCCTTTTGTTTTGAATTCCTACATAATTCACAGCCCCAACTAAACTCTGAAATGTAAAGTTCTAGCTGAGCAGCATGGACATGAAAACATGACATAAGAAAGAACAAAAATGTGAATATGGACATGAAATGAGCTACAAAGGAAACAATTTTTTCCCCATTGCTGAAGGAGTTCAGTAATCTCCAGAGGAATGTTCTCCTTTTCTGTACTTTATTGTAGTGTCTGGTAGTCCAGAATATATGTGGGAATGTGAAACATGCGGTAAGCAGTCTAATGGCAACACTGATGGGGCTGCAAGGCTACCAGCTCTTCAGGGGGTACTCTGATTTTGTGTTACTCTGATCTCCCACCGTGGAGAGCTTTGGCTGCTGACAGGCGAGTCCCAAGGACAAAAAAATTGTTTGGAGATATGTTGCTGTAGAGTGGAACAGAACAATTACAGATATCTAAAGCTAAATTGTAGTAAGACCATTGACAGTTCTGTGAGTTAGGAAATTTGCCTTCATTACTACCATCCTTTTGAGAAATGAAAAAGAAATGGCAAAGATTTCAAGCTTTCTCCAGTAGGCAAGTGGAATAAATCTTAAACTGAGATGCAGAATTTTCCCTAAGCATGTGCAGCCTCTTGAAACGCTACAGTCAATGGAAAGAATCTTTTAATAAATGCTGCCTCTCCAAAAATGCTTGCCATCTTGTATTTGACCTCCTTATTTCTGTTGGTCGTCCTTACGGCTACTTTCTCCTTCTTCACTTATTTTTTTTTTATTAACTGATTCCTAATTCTGAACTTCTTGAGTTCCTAAGTGTGAGCCAAGTTCATAATTTTGAAGTTCCTAAAGCCCATAATACTCCCTATTCTTTCAGGTAATAATATGCCATACAATAAAAGAGCCCACCTGCTGTTATCTGTAATTTCTACGTAAGATAACACCTAATACAGAAAAGACAACACCTGGAATTGCAAGAACTGCCTTCAGCATTCTCTTTGGTTCTCTCTTCCCTTTCTGATTTAAAAACTAACTGCTATTCTTGAAAATCAGCTGTCTCCCCAACCAGTGAGGCTGACATACCCATAACTTGCTTCCTTTCTTATTCATAAATAACCAATTGCAAGCAGGTCCGCTTCGTATGTGTCCTATACTCAAATTCTTTTCTTCTGTTCCAGCAGTATCCTTCACCTGATTAGTGTGAATGCTTTTCAGCAAAGACTGCTCTTCCCTAATGAAATGCATGAATTCTGCCTGGAGAGTATGAAATCCACAGTATGTGTACTTTCTTCTCTAGTCAGCACTACAGAACTGCAAATAAAGTGTTCAGAACTACTTAATTTTACTTGCATCATAAGTGGATTAACATACTATCAGATAGAGATTGTATTGTTTACATAATCCAAGGAAGTTCAGCACTGCCTTTTAATTCAGTAATACATATCTAAATCCTTCACAAAGTTCAAGTAAAGTTTTCAAAATGTTAGACAAGAAACTCTTGGAAGAGCTTTTTTTTTTTTATCTATTTGAGAACAACTGTCAGACTCTTCCTTGTTGCCACTGCTTCCACAGCATCCCACATGTTACTCATACCACAGAGAAGACCCAATTCTCTTGTATCTGTACCAACAGATTCCAAAGAACTGGGAGTTCAGAGCTAGTCCCTCTTCCTTTTAGATAAGATGTGCTATTGGCATTTTGTCCCTAGATCCTTTCCACATGCACCTCAGGCCTTTTCTCACTTCTGTGCTCAGCATAACTTCAGTGAACCAGAAGTTCAAGCTTCACAATGGCAATTGTTGACCTTGAAGGCAGTGCCATAAGCTGGTGCAAAGTAATTCTCCATTTCAGACCAACAATCATTAATCTACCTTTTCACCTCAAGAATTTACCAGAGAAGCATAGTGAGGACCTCGCCACATGAGGCTGTAGATATCTGGGTAAATAGAGACAAAAGGTAATAGTGTACATAACTCTCCTTTCTGTCTTTCCTAGAATGTGGAAGAAATAACTTGGTTGGCTGTCAGACAACATTTGGAAAGAATGAGAAGTGGGTGGATTGCATTTATTTCTCTCCTTCTTGTCTTTATGAAGAACTTAAAGACCCATGTGAAGTTCTAAGGACAAAATGTGTGTTTTCTCTTCTTCCAGTGTTTTCCATGGTGCACAAGAGTATGTATACTTGCACATAGACATGTATACTTGCATGTAGACATGCACATTTTAACACTGCTAAAGTTAAACTAATACACTGTTTGCAATTTCTTTTTTAGACGTAAGAGTGAATTTATATGAACAGGTTCAGGTCAAAATCAAAGTAAGACTCTTCAGAATATAAAAATAGGTATGTCCAAATATGTTGCTTGCCCTGATTTATAGATAATTGGTATAAATTGGTAGAATTATCCAGGACTGCATTCTTCTGCAGAAAAATCCTCTTTTACTCACAAACCTTCTTTTGTTGATTAGTAATTTCATGTTCTGAGGGTAAACATCTGCAAGCAGGTCCTTGTGGAAAGAGCACTTCCTGTGCTCTGTATCCAATGGAGAAGTAGTTCTGCTAAGTAAACACTGGAGGGGGACTGTACCATATAAACTATACCACATAAACAGGCTATGACCTTTCTCCTTCAAACAATATTGCTTTTCAGACCTTTTTTGAATTATATTTCCATTTTTTTGCTTGAATATCTGACTAGAAACATGAGAGAGAATGCAATGTGAATACACTGTTAAAATTGCATACAGGAATTATGACATCCCAGTAGCCTATATAACCCATTTTGGGGAAAAATGGCTAATCTTGTCAGTGTGCATTAAAATTATGTGCAAAAATCCCTAACAGTAGGGTGGAAATTTTTTTGGAATTAAGAAATGTAATGCAAATGCTAAACAGATTAAACTGTTGAACTTGCCAGTTCTGAAACACACTGCCAAAAGGAAAATTCTGCTCTAGGCAGAGAAATATATCTCATGAGAGGAAGGTACTGTGTGCCTTGCCTCAATTTCTAAAACATGCGTTTCTAATATGCTACTGAAGGGTAAAACATGTCTCCCAGTAGAACATGACATGATTCTCCTCACTTTATTTTATGCTTCCAATCTACTGCTTCACAGAGTGTTCAGAATGGAGCCATGTTGAAATTTATGATCTCTCTCACCTGTAATTTTAATAAACTAGCTAGGTGAAGAGATTTCATCCAAGCATGAATAAATATGAAATACAAATGAATATTTGTAAGAAATAAATGCTAAACACAAGCTTGTTGACTTCACAATGTTATGGGAATATACCCACAATAAGTGTATCGACTCTTCTATAAAAGCACCATAATATCACAGTGTTGCTGGTGACATAATTTGACAGTTTTTTTCCATAGGATGAAAATGCCCACAGCACAGTGCTTTATATCTCCCAGTTAGAGGTCATTAATAAGACATCTATTGTGGATCAATATGGGATTGTGGATTAATGTGGGGAATAACTATCAAGGATAAATGCTAGAAGCAAAACAACCTGACGTTTCTGTACCTCTGATTAGTGTGACATAATCATACTAGTGAGCTTCACAGACTCATGAGTGGAAAAAAGCATTATGAAAACAGGTGCTTGAGTTTATGGTATCCTTATTGTCTGTGATGACTCCTGTTTTAATATGACAGAAAATATACACAGTTAAAATTGAATTGCACATAAACAGCTTGATAAACCAGCAAGACTGGAATGCTGTCATCTCAGAATACTGCTACATATTAAAAGCATAACAAAAGCTAAGGCTCAAAAAATGACTATCTCCAGTGTTGTGTAGTGGTAAGGAGAGCACAGGAATAATGCTTACTTCCATAGTACCTAGTCTGTTGCTGAACATTAGTGAATGATATTGCCTGTTCAGACTGCATTTTTTTATCACAAGATACTTGTTAACTGTTTAACCAAATAAGGACTCCTAGGGCCAGACCTGTGAATATACTTGCAGGTAGTGATATTCAGCATCTACATTCTATATTCTCTATATCCCTATACTTTCTATTGAACACGTGTAGAATTAAGGATAGTGTTCTTGTAGCCAAGTTTTTCATGGTGAAGTAATAGCTTTTATTAGACTTACTAACATAGTTGAAAAAACAAAGTAGCTTCTGGGTACTTAAGCCTGTGGCAACTTAGGTTTGAAATAGAAGTAGCAAACTTCAAAGCTAAGTGTTAATTAAGAGTAATTGTTCCAAGTTTAACCAGATGAACTGATCTGTCAGACCAAGGAGAGAAGTTGTTCAGCTTCCATAGACTTATCAGCATTATCACTATTATTAACAGTCTCAGTCAGGCTAATTAACCCAGGATGGGCACTAGTTGAGTCTTTGCAGAGCACTAAACCGATTACTTGACTTCTTCCAGGACTCGAACAAACTTTGCTGGAGATAGCTCTCTGAACACTACATTGACATATTCTAAATCTTAATAATACTTTCAGCACCTACACAAGTTTTGAGTTAGCCTTAGGACTAAAATCTTTTTCCCAAAAGATTCCCTTTAAGATGGTTCCCATGAGGCTAAGTTTTGGCCCAGATGTCCTGATTTATATCCAGTATTTTGTTTAATACTAGAGATGTCAAATACGGTTGGAGAAAAGATATCTGTGTTGAATAAAGAAAGCAAAGATCACATGTCAGCAAAGCCTTTTTCTGTCACACTGCAGTTACAAACATTTATAAGTCATGAAGAAATTGTTTGCTTTGACTAGTAGAGAAGGCTCCCATAAAACTTTCTAGCCATTTTTGTGCCTAAAATGCTTTAAAGTGACTCCTCCATGAAAAACCTTAAGAAAAGGTTTGTTCAGCCCATTTAGAACTAGTCCTATGTATGATAGAGACATATACCTGATTTCTAATTCCTCTCTTTCTGTGTATGTTTTCTGGGGCTGCTATTAGAAAGAGAGGAAAAGGCAAAACCATTTCAAGACTCCCAAAGTCCACACCACATTATCAGTTTCTTGTGTCCTTAGAGTGAAATTGTTGTGAAATATTTAAAGTAGTCCTTTTCTGAAATTGCATGTAGTATCCAATGATCTTGTGTGAATCAGAAGATCAGGTGATCTCTTTGTGTTCAGTAAATTACTTGAAAAAAAAAGAGAGAGAGAGACATATTGATGGTGATTCTGATCATGAGGAATAATCGTGGTCATAAATAGATAGTAAAGGTGGCTAAGAAGTTGAGTTATTCTATGATCCTATCTTGCCAGTAGGAAAACAGCTTGTTTCCAAAAAAAATTTTCCCTTAAGAAATATGAAAAAAATTATACTGAAGCACGTTTAAAATATTTGTATAAAGGTGATAATAAATTAAGTATTTAGGTGTTCCACCAGACTTAATCTTACACAAAAAATAATCCTTAGAGAAGGAAACAAATCACTGTACTGTTGAAGTAACCTGTAAATACAACTATAAAATGAGACTTACCTCAGTTTGAAAGCAATAAGTACATTAGTTTAAGGAAAAAATATCCACACCAACTGACATAGTTGATACAAGAATAACCTGCTTGTGTCTGGAAGATGTCCTAGATACTTCTAGAGCATTTATCTTTGTAAAAATACTACTTTTTTATTATTGAGAAGTTCATTGTTAGTGTGAGATACCAGTCCCATAAAAAACAGTTGAGTAGAGTCAGCCTGTCCACAATTAATCAAGTTATGTATTGGACTTCTAAGAAATGTGTTACATTAAAAAAAAAAAAAAAAAGCTGTGTAAACAGTCTGAGTCCTGTGTGCCTCATCATTAAACTTGTCTTGTTTTGATGCTATTGTCTGACTTTGTAATTCTGGTGAGAATCCAAATGTCAGGTAACTTGGTTAAGTAGACTTGGTGTATGAATCAGCACATTTAGAAATAAAAATGTATTATAATGATAATGCTTTGCTGCAGAAAGTATAGAGTACAAAGGAGAAGGGAGCTTTCAGTTCATGAGGACAGTACTAGCTTGTATTCATTCTTTACTGCAACATACTCCCACCAAAAATTATGAAGGTTTGCCTCATTTTGTATAATTGTTTGAACAATAGGGATTGTATCCATATTGGATTAATTAATTCAGGTTATGGGTGATAAACTGTACCTTGTGGCTGAATGACTGCACAAGGGATGTGAAGGCAGAAAAAAGTCCCCTCCAAACAGCCAGGCTAATTGCAAGTCTTAACTACGAGTTATGTCTGAGAAGCATGAAGAAGACAGAGACTAGTTCAGCGCTTCTTCTTAACAGACTGTTCTTCTGACAGTCCATTTGTGCAGGCCTATTAATTCAGCTGAGGATCCTAAATCTTCTTTTATACAGCCTAATATTGATGTAACTGCTTTGTCAGCAAGGCTGGAAGGAAGATACAACCATTAATCAATATCATATCTATATCAATAACTATTCATTCCAGTATCTACTAGCATATATTATTTACTTTTATAACATGTAGACACACAGGCTATGTCTACCCTAGTAAATGAAAGGATCTTGGGCACTTGTGACCAACTGGCTCAGCTAAACTCTTTTACTTTCCAAAACAGGGTGGCTGTATCCAAATTACTGTTTGGAGTGATCTCTGGCTTCTGCTAATTCCTAAACCTTGCCTGGGCATTGTCTGGGGGACTGCTAGATGTCCTGGGCCAGAACACTGCAAGGAACATGCTAACAACTTACAGACTTGCTGTGGTAGGAGGTCAGTATAGACATACCCAGAAATTACCCAGAAATTAATCCTGTCTCCTGTTCCTGATAATTCTGTGTCAATCTATGAATCTGGTCCCGGCAAGAAGAACTAAGAATTAATGAATTACTTCTAAGTAAGCAGAGATACTTGTTATCATGTAAAAAAGAAGAACAAACAATTCTTTCTAAAGAACAATTTTATAAAAGGAAAAGCCTGACAACTGTAATCTAAACAGATCTTGGCTGTAGGCAGGACAAGATTCTGGAACATGATAGAAGAGATCATGAGAATTTGCTTAAAAAGTTCCTTACAGATTCAGGGATTCTCTGTTGTAGAGAAAACTACAACTTAAGACCTCTAGAGGTGCTAGGTGTATCTTTTTAAACAAAAATTCATCTGACCTTAGGTTCTATCACTGTCATTTTCACCTGTTGAAAGAGATGAATTTAAAAATTTGGCCACAATTCTTTTTGTGAACTGTAAAGTTAAATTAGTGAGTTAGTAAAGACAAAGACTTGCAAACCAAGCCAGAGCATAACAAGGAGAGTTTTAAATTTGTATTAATTCTTACATACTCTTTGCAAGAAAAAACTATGAAGATGGACTATATATTAATAATTTTTAGACTCCAAGCCAGAGGGGAAACTGCCTGTCATTAAAGGATGGAGTTGTCTTGCTGACAACAGAATACTTCTGTGTTCACCGAAGTGAACAGCACTTAGGAAAATTGCAAGGTGCAAGGAATAGTAGTGAAGTTGACAGAGAGCTAGAGGATGACCATGTGGATGAATTGGAACGGTCCTTAAAATATATTCTGTATCCTTAGATTTGGAAATTTTCAGGCTAGAACAGTTGTTAGGTGATGAGATTTTCTTCTGAGACTGTTTACAATGCCACTAGTGTACCTCCATAAGGAAATTGTAAAGATATTCTCGATATACATCTTTTTGCCATATGAGATGAAGGATCTGATACAGTTCATACAGCTGATGCTCATACATCAGCATTTAATGCTGTCTGAGATGCCATCTGCTGGGCTCTGGCTGCCTTTTCAGAATGGCACAAGTCTCTCATACATCCTTTGTCAGCCCTAAGTGGACCTCTTGGATACCTTTACTGTTTGAGAAACTTAAATAACCTTAAATAGTTAATGCAAATGGGATGAATTAGAATCACTGTGGATGATGGGACAAGAACTGGACTATTCTCTTATATCCTACAAAAATCACTTCCTATTTTAAAGATCCTGTATGTTCCTCACTGTGCTACCAACAGCATTCATTTGAACAGCTAGCTAGAGGCATGACCTATCCATAACTTATTTACAAGGATTTAGAACCAGTATCTACAATCCATAGACTTTTACTGCAGAATGTGAGTGTCTTGTTAAGTATTACATATATCTTACTGTATGCACCATTGTGATGTCACCTACTACCTCTGACATAGATATAACTTTTATGATGATGTGGATTGTTCTTTTCCCTTTCAAACCCCTACTGGAAATCTTGCTTACAGGCTTTTATATCTGTTAGCATAAGCAAATCATATTTATTCCTATTGGTATTTTCCCATTAGTATTTTCCCAAATACTAATTCCCATTAGTATTTTATTCCAACCACCCATGACTGAATGGGAAATGTTCTTGTGAGTTTTCAGAGACTATTGAACATGCAAGACCCCATTCAGGGTAGAATTTTGGTTTTGGCTGTGCTTAACACTATGCCTCCCTGAGTGAACAATGCTTTCTAGTTTTCAAACTACCGATCATTTTAATGCAGAGAAGGGAAAAGAAAAGGAGGGGCATGGCCTATTTTTCATAGCAGCTGTCTCTTAAATCAGTAAAGATAAAATAACATTTGTAAACTGATAATCCATAAGAATTCTCTGCGTGTAGGAAACATCTATGTTTAATCATTTTAAAGCAAATTCTCTATCTAAAACTAACCATATACACAAGAACCAGAGTTTCCCACCCATGTAAGAGCTGCAGCTGATTAATAATTTTCAGAATTTTTCTCATTAAATTGCAGTCAGGTCAAGATCTGAAAATACTAAATAACTAAATTTCAGTATAAAGCTTAAGTGGATTTCAAGGTTTTGTAAAGTATATGAACTCATATTTTATATTTAAAATGATGACTAGCACTGCAAAGGTAGCTAAAGTACTTTATCATCTGTTTGCGAAAAGTTACCATGAATCCCAAAATACCCAAGTGTCACCAAAATTGGGAGTAAAACTCCTTAACACCAATGTAGCATTAAGAAGCAGGTATTCTCTTTATTATGGCGCTGAGTGCACGGGGGATCGCTCCGCCCAACGTGCATGCTGTATGTTGCATCAGCCAAAGTTTCTATTGCTCTGTTACATATATATGCATTAAATTTCCTGGAATAATTACCCATATTCATTCTATTTCCTGGAACTAATTATCATATTTACATAGTCATTACGCCTGCAGTCTGAGTCTCCGGGAGCTTCTATGGGGGTCTCTGGTGATCCCTAGTGGTTGCTGAAGAGGTGCTTCTTAGTGTCTTTCCATGAACTCTGAGCTCCTTTTCCATATATGGTCTCGGCTTGGCTCATCTCTTTGTTTGAGAAAGCTGTCTTGTTCCTTATCCTGGTTTTTGCTGGTTTATCTGTACTCCTTCAGGATGCACCAGCCACAGTCCTTGGGTGCATTCTTGTCTGAGGCCCCTGGTAACAGTTCCCCTGTTCCCTCCCTTTGAGACGACTTCTCGTCTGAGGCCCTTGGTACACAAGCAGCTTGAGTTCAGGGAATGAGGTCTGATAAATCCTAAGGGACAGAAGCAGATAGCTGAGTAGTGCTTCTCAGAACAGGAAACTAGGCATTGTCCAGAGAATCACACACTGGCTGCAAAATATGGTCAATGAGGACCTTAAAGCAGATACTGGGACCTGATACAACAGGCTGTAGATAAGTATCTAATTTTGTATTTTGTTTCTATCATGCTTAAAAGACTGGAGTCTTTCTCCAGAACTGTGTATGCTTGCTGTTACTGTAGTCATTAATCCATTATAAACTTTACCAAATATAACTGGCACAGTGTAGTTCATAGGGTACCAAGAAGTTACCTTTGTTGTTCCAGCACAGCTTACCACAACCACTACTACTACTGCTACTACTATCACTACTGCTACTATTAAATTTTTTTCTTTTGCTTCACACATTATTATGCCCAATGATCCTAATATCTTAATATTTATGAGAATACAACTATTTAATTTAGGTACATTAATAAATATTAAGACATTTTTAAAAGAATTATGACGAGATTATAGATGTAGAATGATTTTTTATTTTGCAAGATGTTTTCTTCATTCTTTGTCATCTGAAATCTATAAATTCAAGTATGCATAGTATAAGAAATTAATACACCATTTTTCTTATAAAGTTGCAATTATGTATTTTTGACATGTTTAATATCATTCCACAGCTAAAAAGAGAATACTAATGTAGACATTTTTATTAAATAACTAATTCATTATGGGTATTTTCAGTTCATCACTGTTAGACTGACCCTTTTTCTATTCATCCTCTAGAAGACTACTGTCTTAAAAAACATGCTGTAAAATTTCCTATAGTGTTCTATGTATTCAGGCAGTCACGCCACCGTGGACTGTAATCCTGTCAGACCTAACAACCTAAACAGATTCAGGCTGAATTAGTAGTACAGTTGGAGACCTCCAAGGAACACTTCAGTTTTACAGCAAGTTTTCTAGTGCTACTGACTCAGTGGGAGGCACTCTTCTCTCTGAGTTAGTATCACACTAATGCCCCAGCTAGGGAATTCTGAAAGACATTATAATTAGAATGCAATAAATTGGAGCTCTCAGAAATACAGAATGGAGGAAAAAATGGCCAGTGTGGCTGCAAGTCTCCTAAAGTATGGAACAGAAAAACACAATCAGAAAAGACTAAAAAAAAGAATCAAATTCCTTTTGCTCACAGGAAAACTAAGGAAAAGACTAGCTGAGAATGTCAAAATATCTTATGATTGAATAGTAAAATATAAAAGCATTAAAAAGCTCATTTGATGTGATGAGCTGCAGATCATTTTAGTGATGCATATGATGAATTTCTAATGGCATATCAAGGAAAAAGAACTAGCTAAAAATAGAGGGATAAAATTCATTCTTAATTAGTTTTAGTTGATGCGTTGCTCCCATTATATATTAAAAATGGGCTTCAACAGAATCAATCCACTGGAGAGCTTTAATCAATTAGTAAGAAAGGAATATTCTGCTGCAAAACTTAACTGTTTGTAAAAAAAGACAGCTAAGTGGATATTTAATAAATGTTACAGTAAAGAATTGAATTCAAGGAAAACTCTACTAACATTTTTTTAACTACTGGGCAATTAGTGAAAAGTTTATTTTCACACATGGTTTCTGCTTCCAGAAATGAAAGGTCTCATTTTCCTTCTCATAGATAAGTTGCCTACAACGAGGGTAAAGGAAGGTGAGCTCTGTATCACAAAATATTTTCTGTGTTTTACCAGGTAGGCAGTATTTGCTCACCTGTAGTTATGTCTCAGAAGTAGCTCGCTTCTTCTTTTCATAACATGATCAGCAAAAAGCTAAAGCCATCTTTAATACCAAACATTTCTGATTTTCTGGCTGAATTATATTTTCTTTAAACTGAAGATGGAGTAAGCAGTGTTCACAAAAATCTACAGAAGTTGTTATCTGAAGATGCTGTCGGTGCTAAATGTGTAGGCTGTCTGGATATGACTCCCTCCAGACCTTGACAAGGAATATGTTGTATGTGATTGAGAAAATGGCTAAGCAGGATGATATTCTGCATAAGATTGAGCTGTATATATAAACAAAGAGGAAGACAAGAAATGGGAGATACGAAAATAAATGTTGTGATGGTCCTGTTAGATGTCCCTGAAGGACAGTAACTAGAAGCAGTAGATACTGCTTCCATTAGTGTTTCAGTGGAAGCCTTCTACATACAGAAAAAAAGAAAAAAAAAAAGGATTTGCTGCATAAATTCATAATACTGAACTCCATTGGTCAGCCTTCTAATAACACAGATGATAAATAAAGCTGACAGAATTCTTAGAAAGACACTGCTCACATACATGATTAAATATTTGCTGATACTATTTCAATTAAGAACATACAAGAAACTAGAACTGCATTGAATATTTTAAGAATCAGTTGTCAGTACAACTTTCCAGTAAGTACTAAATTTATGTGGAAGGTAATGTTTTTAAAAGATTGCTATAGAATGTTTTAAAAAATTATATATAAATGCTAAAGAAATATATCAGAGCTCATTTTCCTAAAGACAGTAAAAAAGACTCCAGAACCAACCACTTTCTCTCCCAAATATTAAAAAGTAAAACAGTATGACTAAGATTATTTTTCTGATTGCCATGCTTCTGGAGAGTTCACACATGAGAAAGTCTGTGTGGACATCATTTCCTTGACTAGAATTCTTGGTGTTTTCACAGCTCATTCTAGTAAATAGTTGACCTTGGATTTTAACAATACTTTCACTCTCAAAAGTAGAATTTCATTTAACTATTGCTAAAAAGAGCGTAAAACTTTTCCTTCTGTGAACATAGCCTCAGAATTGTGAATGAATCATTATTACTGAATAATGATTTGGCACAATGCATTTATAAATTGTGCGTGATGACTCCCTCCTAAGCATCATCCAAAGGCAGCACTGTTGCTATTAGCAAATAAAAAAATGTGGTAGATGAAATGGAAAAGTGTTGTGCATTGGTGTATGTTACTTATTTGCATTCTACTGATGACAGAGAATTTGGGAAGGAATTTATTGATATAGCAACACTAAAGAACATGTTGAAAAGGCACTGCATTTTTAATAAAATATTAAATGAAATAAAAATTTTTGTTTAAAGTTTTCCATTCTTAATTGTCTGACTGATCACATACCATTTGGACAATTCTATTCTGTCTACCAAGAATTTTAATTCACTAATTTTTAAATTTCAATCTAATTTTATCATTTGGAAATGACTACTTTAATGTAGAAACTCTTTCCCAGGCAGGACCTGTGTCCAGTGATGCCTTCTCACCCTCTCTCCCAATTACTGAGGCCCTTCTTTCCCTTCTCTTTGAAGGCCTCTTAAGTTCAGTGAATTTTTTCATCTTTAGTTGTAAAGTTATAAAAATACCTATCTCTTTTACAGCACTTTTTATCAGAAAATCTCAAGGTGTATAACAGAGGAAGCCAGTATTATTTCATTAAATAATTGTTGCATAAAATGTATTCTTGAATTTACTGGCAAATGAAAGGTGCCCTTATGGCTGCTTTTTCTCCCACAGTGGAGGTAATAGTCGCTGCTTTGCAGCACTGATAGTTTGGTTATAGATTCTGTACAGTCTTTGTGGGTTTTTTTTGTTTTTTGTTTTTTTTTGTGTGAGTTTGGTATCCATCAAGAAACAACAGGAAGTGCCCCTCAACTGATGAAGAGACCCTCTTAGTACCTGCTCTGACTTCAGCTGCTTTCTAGCAAAAGACTACTGTAAATCTTAATTTATCTGAATTTATAGTGCCCCCAAAATACTTTTTGAATTCCACTATAATGAATACAGGTACTATATCCCCAGGGCTTTCAAGCCATTATTTCTGATGTAAAAGAGAATATGTGATTATCCCACTCCTTCATTCCTATTTTGTGGTTAGCTAACGTGCAAGGATTTAAGCAGCAAGAGTGCTACATGGAACAAGACAAGACCAATAAGGTGGGCTCTCATATATACAGCTACTGCATTCCTTTTTTTATTGTTTGCTCTCTAGTTTTTTTTATTCTGATAGAAAATTTTATGCCTGTAAACAGCAAAAATAGTTGCTATGCATGCCTAATAAAATGTACTGTTTAAAAAGTTGTACTCTGTGTTTACTCAAATTTCATATTCTGTATTTTTGTCTAGTATACATTCTTCAGTGTTTTTTGGTGGTTTGCTTTTGGTGGTTTGCTTCTCTTCCTGCCTCTGCATTTTACAATATATATGGTGGTGTCAGAGCATCAACAAAGCTGTAGTGTTAGAAGAAGATAAGAGTAACAAGGTTGTTTCTAGTCTTGTGCATATATATGTCCTCTTCTTTTGTAGAAGATTGCTATTACTTTGATAATGTTCTAGCACATTTCCTGAAATAAAAAGGAGTAAAAAGTCCTTTCTGAATCTTTTTCAACTGTATCACTGCTTTTGTTTCTGTTTTATTTTGAGGAAAAAGGCCTGCTTTAGATGACAGTATAAACTTCATATATAGCTAAAGTTTTGTCAAAGTGTGTATAATAGTATAATTTTTAAGAACCTCATTCAGTTATGAAGTTATATGCTGACATACAAGTTCTCATGTAAAGTGATGATGAATATACAAACCTTTTAAATTAAAACCACATTATAGTAGAGACCCTACTGTAATGTAGAGACTACCTACCGTATGTGCCCAGATGTATATTGCAACACCTGAAACAGGAATCTGACTTGACTATGTCAGGAAACCTGAATTAGACATCCAGACTCTCCCTATAGCTCATGGAAAGATGTAGGCACCTCTGAAGAGTAATTTGAAGTGCCCTTTTGTTGTCTCTCAGACTCCAGAAGCAGATGTTTGGGGGAAACCTCTCTGATACTTACTCAGTGAGTCTCCTTGCATTCAGTCATTCATGACTTTATGCTTTAGAGGTCATTCCTGCATACTTAGTACTCAGCAATTTCTCATGCAGGAATTTGTCCAGTCACCTCCTGGGTCTGGGTAAACCTTTAGCATCCACCATATCATGTTATAAGGAGTTTCACAGCTTATTTATTTATTGCATGAAGAACCACAGTCTTGTTTTTCTGCTACTTTCTAACTCTCTTTGGTGCCCTGCAATTCATATATTTGACTGTAAGAATTGAAACCTATTCACCTTCTCCATGATCCTCATGATTTTAGAGACCTTGATCATGTCTCTTTCCATTCATTTCTCTTCTGAGCTGAAGAGCCTACTTAGTGGACTCACAACAGGGAGCTGTGAGCTTGGACCTCAGGAAGAAAATGCTGAGATGAGCTGTCAGAGAGCACTCACAGGTTGTGAAAATTACTGGCAGATATGATGCAACCCAGGAAGTCACTGACTTGACTGATACCAAATGTGGAAACATTTATTTACTAATCCTTTTCAATTCTATTTTTTCTGATCTAGTCATTTAGAGTCTTCTTTTTGTAAGTAGTTTATTGTTTCATTTCATTATTCCAATAAAATCTTGACTTTTTGAGGAACTCTGCTATGAAGCAGAAGGATAGGCAAAAAGCTCTGGCTGACTCCTCACTATCACAATGCTGAACATCATAGGTCCTAACAGAATTCCTTGCAGTACTTCGGTGATGGTCTGTCTCCACTGGCCACTTACTCTTAACTTCTATTTCTTATTTTTAAGCAATTATTTCTCAATACAATAACCTTATTTTCCCATGACTGCTTAGTTTGCTTAAAAACTTTTGCTGAGAGATCTTGTTGAAATCTAGGTGGGTTTTATCACTCAGATTTCCCTTACTTACACACTTGTTCTGGAAAAATTAATAACTAGTATGAGTAAAAGTATCGGTGTTCAGACCTTTATGTTCTATCATGTGCATAGATTTGCAAACAAAAAGATTAGACCTATCATATAAAAAAGTTTTTGCATTAAAAACAGCTCCCAACTTATCCTTGTCAACAACAAATTTCTCCTACTAAGGTCAGATCTCTTTCATGTGGTACAATGTTGAGCTCCTATTTCTTGCTGACCTAACATAAATCTAACACTCCCTAGTGTTGTATGTCTGAGGAATTTTCCAAGAAATGTGCTTCTCCTTTTTATACACTAGAATCAAATGTTCTAGAGAATAAGTAAAACCTGCTTTATTTACATTTAAGCTAAAGTGAGGCAGCAGAAAGTGGAAGAAAAAGTAACACTTGTTTTTCTAAGTCTGAATATTCAAGGTGAAATTTCCAGGTTATCCTTAATCAGACATCCATTTTTCAGGATGGATGTTGTCAAAGATTTATGTTTCTACACTCCTGGCCGCAGTGGCAAAGAACTGCAGGCACAGAACTACACTACAAATACTGGATGGGACCACTGCTTGTAAAATCTAGCCCTTTGAGCAAAAATGAAACAAACAAAAATAAGCTCATAATACTAATAGAAATTCATTCACACAATATACATTTAGAAGCTAACACAACAGAAATCAACAGTCTCACAAATCTTCTTTCCTGTATGTACAAATGAGACCTAAGTGGGTCCTAATAGGTACTGTTTGACCTAATTGCACCAATCTAGGATCTGAAGTCTTCGTTATTACTCTACTTTTTGTAATGTTATCTCCCCCGTTAATACTACAGATGGCACAGGGAAGACTGCTAGTAACTAACTGTTGGGTACTGGCTCACAGTAAAATAAGCTATAATCTCAACTGAACACTTCATTATAAAAAGGCATGGCAGCATTAGATGTTCCAGAATGGGACTACAAACAGACAGCAAATGGTGTGGGAGGCTGCTTATATAGCCAACAAGAAATGCTGAAGAAAGCAGGTATGTTATCTGTTGTTTTGGAACCTAACTCAAAGTCTCAGGGATGCCACTATCTAAGATTCACAACCTTGAACAACTCTTTGAGTTAGTCTTTTTTACCAAAAGCTAAGGAAGCCAGTTGCAAATTTTAGAACATTATCATAAGAGGAATTTTTCCCTCTTTTTATAAAATTGCCCAATGGTTATAGAGCTGAAAGATGAGAAACAACTTAGGAACAAAATTTCTGATCTGCTGATGAATTTCAAAAGGTCTTCCACTTATTAAAAAATGTCCTTTGGAAAACACCATTCTTTCAGGAATTGAGTATGCCATGTTCTAACCCTGGGAACACATACTAATGCAGCCCAGCAGCAGCATTTTAGTGAAAATAGAGATGTGCCAAAAAAGTCAGCAAATAAATTTAGTTCATTTTCCTTTGTCATTAAGTTTTACTGAGCCATTAGGCCTTTGTCTCATAAAAGAGTTCATTTAGTATTAACACAGAGTTCTTCAGAAAAAATGTTTTCTACTAATATGAATCAGTTTCAGTATTTAGTTAAAATTGTCTCCTAATGTATATTTTGAATGGCTACTCATGCTCCAGTATATTACAAAAACTAGTTTATCATTGTACAGGATTTTCTTTTCTTTTAATAATTTTTTATTGTTGCACAATATGCTGCTGTAGGATTTTTACACTATTGTTACATACTTTCTTCGGTCTTACTCTTTCTCTCTCTCCTCTTTATAGAAGATTTGTTAAGTCTTGGGACCTCTAACATTTGTATACAAATGAAACTATTTCATAATGCCTCGGAAAGCACAAAACAAATGTAGAATGAAGCACCAAGTATAAAATAGGCATGTGCATTAGCTGCATGTCTCTGGGTGACAAGGTGTAAATAATGCTGGTGTGTTGGTACATATAGTGTGAAAATGTAGCACTCTAATTTGACTGACAGCAACAGTATGGTTGAGCTGAAACTTGTGGATGACCACAGGGAAGAATTGTCAGACACAGAAAACAACAGATGTCAAAGAAAGAGATGGCACGGGACAAGCCACCGAGCCAAAGTGGCAACTTTGTGGCACATGTATGCCAAGGCAAATGCAGGCATGAATTCCATGGAGTGGTGTGAGGACAAGAAATAGGGCCAGGGTATAAAACTGTGACTGCGTTTAGGACTGATGAATGCTACTGTTACATACTACTTGGGCAGCAAAGTTGAAGGAAAACAAAGGCTGCTGAAAGCCAATAAAAATTGGATCAAATACATGGTGAGCACTGGCATGTGACAGGTAGGCTGTGCCAGTTTCCATCTTCCACTAGATTAATTCTACTCACTGTGCTCTACATTTTGTTTTTTTTTTTTTTTTTGCAAATGACCCTTCCAATTTTTACATTTTATTAACTTCTTCTGCAGTGCAGAGTTTGGACAACATATTCTTATCCAACACTGATCATGCATTCATGCTTTGTTAGTTATAACTGTGGCTGCCTAACTTTAATGATACTCCCAGTCAGCAAACACCTGTGACTTTTCAAAGCGTCTTTTCTTCTTTGATCTTGCCAAGGTGGTTTAGGGTGATTACCATAACATGACTTTTGCAGCACAGATTCTTAAGCTGTTTTAGTATGGCTGGGTATGTAGCATTACAAACTTACTATGCTACAGTTCACTATATAATTTAAAGGAGAGGATATACCCTGAGCTATCACAGTGGCCATCATTATATTAGTTCTTCATTAGAGTTAATCTAACACTGTCAAAAATGAATCCCAGTTTCTGGTTTCACTGTTGGTATTCAAAACTTTAGAAGATAACACTAAAGTTTCTAAGCATTAGGCATCCCACAATGACTGTCTCTGGACACTACTTTTAAAATTAAGGGCTAATTGATCATTTCCTGCAGAAGGTCTCTGCTACCTCCCACATGATGCTTTTTAGGTTGAGGGATATTCATACAAAACATTAATTGCCATGGACTCTTACCTGCAGAAACCAGATTCAACTTTGAATTCACATTTCTCACTCACCTAAATGAGGCATGTGATCCTGATCCTTCCTCCCCATCCGTGTATCCTCCAGCTGTTACTCTACTGCTCCCGAGGTTTGTAGCCCGGTAAGTTTGACTTTTGTCATCGCTGGTAAAAGGCAGTGCGGGAGCCTGCGCCGGGGCCCCGGGGCTGCTGCTGCTGCCCTGCTCCAGCGCCAGCGCCAGCGCCAGCGCCGGGCCGGGCCGGGCCGGGCCCCTCTGGGGAGGGGGTGACACCCCCGGCAGTCACTGCCTGGCAAACAATAGCCCTTTGTGTGCGCGGGGCGGGGCGGGGCCGCTGTCACACTGCCGCTGGCAGCCCCGGCCAGGGNGGGAGGGGGGTGAGGGAGACCCCCGTGCACCCAAGGCTGAGGAGGAGGAAGGTCCCACCATGGACACCACACTCCTCCTGGCAAAGGCCTCGGGATGCCGCCAGCCTGTTTTAACACCCCCCTCGAGTCCCCGCCCCAAATCTTCTTGAGAAAAATGTAAACTGTCAACATTAGGACCCAGAGGGACCTTGGAAAGGTGAGGATAACACCAGAGAAAAAGAGAAGCCTGGAAGGGCTTTTTGTAGAGCAATTTTAACTATATTATTAACAAAGCTTTTCCATATTATTTAGATAATTTGTACTATTAGACTGTTGAAATTCTAACAGCAAATTCTTAGTTCTCTATGTATGGGGTTTTCCCTTTTTGCCCATAACAAGATTTTGAGTGTAACAGATTCCTGTAGATTTTTATCCTTTGAGATACAGGTCATTATTGTGTTAACTGATAGGGCATTGCATTCAGTGTAATTGCAATCATAAAAGTTAGAATTCTGCAAACCCAATTGTTTCATACTAAAGATTAAATGAAGCAAAACGCAAGTAACAGAGCAGTCTGAATATTAAATTTTCACACAGCCTTTCCAGCCAAGTGGTATGTACGAGGAAGTAAATCATATTTTATTCTAAACTTAATCTTATATGAAACGTCCAGAGGAGCAGTTCTGAAAATAATTTCCTTGTCATCTTGTGAACTGGTGCATTATTAACTATCAACCACATCGCTTGTATTTCAGTCTTGATTATTTTGCATGAAGACAAAGATGTAATCCCAATATTTAATAATTTGTGTCTGAGTGTTCATAGTACATCTTTATCAATGATAGAAATGAGTTAGTTAAGAAAAATAAAGGTAAAGGTCTTTTGACCTCAGCGGGTATTCTGAGGGCATATTTTGTCTTTTCTAAATCAGAAGATTAAGCATCTGTAGATAGTGATAAAACAGATTACCTTACGTACTAATAGCAGGAAATTATGTTCATATGATAGAGATAAGGACCCATTTTTCACCAAGGGGTCAATATTAATAACTTTTATAATGATTAGATGAAAGTCAAAGGAATTCCCCACACAGTGTGCATTTTGTTTTTTCTGTGTATAGAGAAGCTCACGTATGGTAAACACTGATGTAGGTATGAATAATCTGGAGGTGTTCTGTTTATCAGCATAGTGTAGCACTGTGCACAGTTTCCTCTATCACAGTTCTCTTGAGGTCAAAGAAGCTAAGATATTTTATACTATCTCCTATTATATGTTTTGTTGGTTCTGTTTTTCGTGTTTGGCAGAAAAAGAATTTAGTGTTTGTTCCTGAAATCAACTTTTAGCAAGATTTCATAACAAGGTAGCGCAGCCATCAGGAATCCTGAACGTCCAATTTGTCCCTTTGCTTTTCCTTCATCAGCTTAATTATATGCAATGATTCAATCTGTAAGAAATTGCAGAACAGCATATATGTGTCCTGTGTGACTAGCAAGTTAAGTTGTCATCTTTCTCTGTAATCATTTATTAATTAGTTGGAGAAACAAGTAGACGAAAATAAATGTACTCAGGTTCTCTGCAATCAAAGGCAGATGGTGCTTTATCTCTGCTTCCCTTGTTTTGGAACCAATTTTGTAGAAAAGCGTAGAGATTCAGGGACAGTCTTCATACTCTGTGTAACTATTCCACAGCAATCAGTGGAGGCATTACTAGCCTCTGAAGCAAGATAGCTTCAGGATTTTTTGATGGGTATTGGGCATGACAGCTTTGATAATTAGTGCCTTGTATCCTCAGCTTGATGATCCATCTATACTCTGACAAATTCAGGTTGTAGAACTTCAAATTAATGCAGAGAAGGAAGATAACAAAAGACATCTAATGAGTTCTAACATAGCCGTACAGACATGTTTGGGATTCTAAAAAAGCACCAAGGATCTTCCAGATATTTATGAGAGGCTGGTGAATAAAGACTGTATCAATTTCCATTGCTACACTAATATGTACAGAAATAAAAAATCTAAGGCAATTTTACTACATGAATCTGATCCCAATCAACCAAAGTAACAAAGAGTAAAGATTTTCCTACTGATTTCAGTGTGCTCTGGATCATAATATTTTGTACACATTTCAGAGGGTCAGATTATCATGTTATATAAGAAGCAACTCCACAGAGATACCCACACTGTTTTAATTTAACTCAGATATTATAGTTTGCCCAGTCCTGTGCAGAAGTAAACACTTTCTGTTCAGAAGCTGCTTAAGAAAGCTAACTACTGAGAATACAAAGGGAATATTCTAAGCAATGCACAACTTCTTCATAGCACAGTAGCCAATAGAACTGTATAATAAGAACAAAATGAGTCATTCGTATCCTATTATATTATTTTGGAAAAATCAAACACTGTGATTACATGTAGGCTTAAACAAAAGACAATGCTTTCTATGATTTAAGACCTGAGAAAACAGTCAGTGTAAGAGAAGAGTTAAAGCAGTTAATATTCAGAAACAAGAACCTTGTCAGTGCTAATGGGTTGCTATGACATTTACTTAGTGGAGAAATAAGACAAAGAAGTATTTGCTTTTCTCAGTAGCCCAGCTACAAAGTAGGACATGAAGTGAGAACAGCTATGATGCTGATAGTGAGATGCAGTCCTGATTTTTTCTACTTTCTTCACATTGAATAGTTGGCTTTGGCTCAGAAGGACAACTTGCATACTCATCAGTGTGAACAAGGGTAAGAGAATCATGCCTTATACTGAACTGAACATTAATATACTACTAAGGACTGCTCCAATAAAATGGCCATCTTTCTCACACTGTCAGGTATTCACTTCCATGTCCACAGTAACACAGAATTTTACAAGCAGGGACCTCAGTAAAATGCCCGATGTTACTGATGTGGAGCTTGATGATACATTTGCTTGTACTACATCATGTTCTGAGCAGTGCAGTGCTTCACTGGGAGTGTCCCAGACTCTATACCCACCTATGTGATTTTCAGCTGATAGCGTAGGGTCAGCAAGAGGATTAGTATCCAAGGCAATTCCTGGAGGTTTGGCAACAAGAACTGATAGAAAAAAAAAATCAAGAAACTACTGAGATATAAAGAGGAGTGGGAAATATGTCCATGGATCAGAAGAATGGGATAATACCATCAGGAGGGAGAAGGCTCGTTGCACTGGGATACAAACCAGCTGTCAGTAGTCAAGTTACAGATACAGTCCTGCTGTTACATGTTGTATCCGCCTTTGCTGTCATGAGAATGTTTAGTGTCATTAGCTGAAGGGTGTACCAGTGCATGGAGGAGGAAGGAGCACACCTGACATTGTGGCATTGGATCTTGCACCTCTCCACCAGCTACTGTTAATGAAGAATCATTCCATGAAGAAATTATCACACTATTAATCTGAAAACAGGCATAGAGTTTTGCTCAACCTTCCAGAAGCCAGTCAAGGTTGTAGGAGGTTTCTTTCCCATTCTGTGCACCTAGAATGCTGAATAAGAAACTGGAAATAAGAACAGTAGTAATAATAAAAAAGCTATATATTAGGTAGGTTGGGTTTTTTTGGTTTTCCTAAAACAATACTTTATCTGGATATCTATGTAGACATCTGAAAAAAAAGGATGATTTATATACCTCATTAAGAAATCAAACAGAAGAAAAGTAATTTTAGATGAAAAAAATGTTTTAAAAGTCTGTGGGAAATAAACCTGTGGTGCATATAGAAGCTGGAGTAAATAAGTAAATGAACTTTCAGGGTATTCAGTAAAAACAGTTTTTATATGAATGGGAAATCTTAAATAGTAATAAATTCATTAAAATTACTTTTATTGATGTAACAAGGAATTCTTTACTGGAAATAAGAATGCTTTTTTGGAGCTCTTCTAAGAAATATGATGCCCAAAGTCACAAGAAGAGAATGAATACACTTTCTCACATAGTAACAGGTGTAGTCAGGAGGATCTAGGACCTGATAAATTTTTAAGATCCAGTACAATATTCAGCACCAAAATAAATACAGCATAAATCACCAAATAATTCTTCCAGATTTTCTAATCTAAGTTGTGAATATCATTAATCTTTAACACTGTTTGAAGAATTTAATCAGTCTAGAAGTTTGAGTTGGAAGTAGCTGCGCCTTCTTCAAATATGCACAGTAGAAATACCTTAAAGAGAGCAGTCTGCACCCTGCTGCTCCAAAAAGGGAGGGAGATTTTCCTTTCTGAAGTTTCACATTACAGATAGCTGATGGTTGTGCAACACTTACCATAGCCTAGTTACCCTACCTGTTAGAAATTTTTTCTCTTTTCACTGAAGCATGCCGGGAGACCACTTTAAACATGAGGCTGTAGTTTTATATATAGTAAATGAGGTGCTTACCTGTCGCCGAGCAGAAGGGAATGCAATATTCATAGAGGGCTCTGAAAAATCTAGTAGTAGGTCAGACCGAGTTGCTCAGGGCATTGTCCAGTTGAGTCTTGAAAACCTCCAAGGACAGAGACTGCAGAGCCTCTCTGGGCAACTTGCTCCACTGCCTGGCTGTCCTCATGGGGAAAACGTTTTTCCTTATATCCAGTCTAAACATCTCTTTTTTTCAATTTACTCATTGTCTCTCATCTTCCCTGCCATGCACAGCCATGAAGAGCCTGGCTTCATCTTCTTGCTACCCCCCAGTCAGGGCTGCTGTTAGGTCCCCCCGAAGCTGTCTGTTCTCCAGGCTTCGCAAGCCAGGCTTCCTCAGTCTCTCCTCACAGGCAAAGTGAGGAGAGACCCCGATCATCTTGGAGATAATGTTTCAGGCTGACTTTTGTCAGGCTTTTTAGGAAATTGGTGTCCCTTCTGAGAGATCAGTAGGTAACTGATGTTTGTCTCTTTCTAATATCATGGAACTCCAGCAAGATGCACAGTTTTATTAATTCTGTTTCTGTTTGTTTTCAAAATAGTTTTAATGTACATCCTTGATAGAGAATTTGGCCTGGTCTAGTCTTATATTCGTGTGTTTTTAACCAGAGAAGACCCTGAGTACCTCCAGTGGGATTTGGAAGAGCTTGGCAGCAATGTCAAAGGCTACAGTCCTTAACACTATTGACACACCTTTCTTGCCTGATACTTTAATGCATCTATATTTTCAGCATGAAAGTTTTGTAAATGCTTAAAGGTTTGGCTTTCAGATTTGCCTAGAACTGCTGCCATCTTTGAAGGGAACTCATACTTAGCATGCATTCTGACTGTGAGGGGTGTCCTGATTGAGAGCTGTAGTCAAACTACCCGAGGACTGAAAATTAATTCATCTAGAAGGTAGTCATTATCTTTCTTTGTGACCATTTCTTATTGGCTTGTTAGATGGTCCTTAGATGCTCAAGTGTGCTGGGTTCTGAGAATCTCAGTCGCTAAACCCTTTATTTTCTGAATGTATTACTTGATAGCCAGTTGCTTTTAGTAAGCATTAGAAAATTTTAAACATAAATTCTTCAATGCACTCTAAACTACCCCTGGTGAATTTTGTCCTAAGAATTTAGCCCAATGATACTGTGTTACGTTAAGAAGCTCAGGCCATGATTAAGTTGAACAGGCAGAATTTGTTATTCAGGTAACTGTCATCTTTCATCTGCTCATTTGCCTATCTGCTTGCAGCTGATATTCCTAAAATTTGCTTCTTAGTTCATTCATGAATGTATAGCTTACCTGGCTCATCTATTTATTTATTTTTATTTATTCTCCTATCCATCTATTTCTTAAATGGAAGTACCAAATATTAGGTATAAAAGTAATGCTGGTACAGTAAAGAATGACTTTATGGGGGTATACAGATTAGCAGAATCTGTAGCAGCATTCTTGGTACTTCTTGGTGCTTGTTGCTCATGTGATTGCTGAGTAAGTCAGACTGCACTGGCTGAGATGATCTTCTGATGGAGAATTTGAAAAATTCCTTGATGCCTGTTTTAACATACGTTAAGCATCGATACATCTCCAGTTTGTCTTCTCCACCACAGAGAGGACCAAACATCAACTCTGTAATTCACCCTGTCCCTAGGATTTTAAAGACTAGAAGTTCTGAGGTCTTTTCAAATATTTATGTCCCGTATGCCAGCACAGAAAACTGCTGCCATGCCAACCAGCCAGCAAGCATCTATTTTCAACAGACAGAATGCATACCTCCCCTGCTGATTTTGCCCAAAGCCTTTTTCATTCTTCTGACTTTCAACCTGTGTAAGTTGACAATTAGAAAACAAGAGAGCAATTATTAACTTTTTTAACAATAAAAAGTCTTATTAAAATAAAATATTGTAGTTCTCTCTTCTATCTTAATATTTATAATTTCAGACATTCTAGTGTTTTGTAATTATTCCCAGGAGGTGCAGTGTGTGAGCTGTTTACATGAGATGAATGGAAGCATGAAAAGTACATGCTCCATTACATTCATAGTGTATTGCTTCTTAATTTACATCTTGCTTTGGGGCATGCAGGGGATTATTCTGGCAATTTCTGTATGGCTGTTTCAAACTCTATAGATTTATCTCCCAAGGCTGCTTTTACTTCTGATTTGAAAACCATTTGGTAGGCAGAAATTTCACCATCCATTTGTCAGATAAATTTCCTACTTATCTTATTTTGCTTATGGCAATATAGTGGTTTAAGGGAGGAGAGAAACATAATGACCATGACTTACTCTAATGGGACAGGAAAATGTAGAGCTTGAAGACAACGAATATAATTAAATTTTTATGAGCAATCATGTAAATATATTATTAAAATACCTCTCTTAAACAGCATACTCAAAATGAGAAAAAAGTTAGTAAAATCAGGCTAAATAGATCTTCAGTACGTTTCCTAGATTATTCCTTCTGCCTAATCTAAACCCAGGATCATTGGAAATAATTAGTTAAATGAACCTTAATCTTATTAGGGAAATGCTTCCTTATACAAAGTATGTTTTTCTCAGAATGAACCACTGATACATACGAAAAGCAGTTTTGGCAAGAAATAACAGCCTGACACAGCAAACTGGGGTGTCCTTGAGATTCACTTTCTCTATTTTAACCAGAATTTGTAGTATACCTCTAGCATTCATATAAGCAGGTTTTGATAAGAGGAATTCTGCCATGATACTGGATATTTTTTCTTTGGCTGACTCAAAGATCTGTTTGGAATGAGCAGGTCCTCCACCCCATGCCAGACATCACACTTCAGTGGCCCTGTGAGCATGGAAACTCAAAGAAGAAAGTAAATGTAGGAAAACGATGACTACGTTATGAAGACCAACGAGTCTTAACATGATTCAAGCAGAGTTAACTTTCAAGATAGTTTACAGAAAAAACTATATATAGACACAACAGTCACAGTTACTTTCAAGTTCAAATGCAGTGTTCTGGCTTTGATTTGTTTGAGCTAACTTAAGATACGCAATTAAAATGCTTAAAGTAGGAGCTCAGCTATACCTGAATTAGTTTCTGGAGAAGCCTGTCAGGGTCCATCAACTACAGAGTAAGACAGAATGACAAGTGTCTAACTTACACAGCTAATTACCTAATGTCAGATGGGATGAAACTGGCCTTTGTTTTTATCCCACAGCATTAACGATGCTGAAATAGATGTAAACAAAAAAACCTAATCAAATATTTTAAAATAAAAACATAAAAATGAAAAGTTTTGCTACTGTTGATTCACTGTATTGCTAAATATACACTTCAGAATGTTTAAACTATTTCACATTTCAAAATCCCAAATATAATATTTATTTGTTTCGCTTTCGTGTTTCCCAAGAGACTATCCCAATGAGGAGCAAAGGAGAATTGTTTATGATAGTACAAAGAAAAAGTTTAAAAGAAGAAGAACACTGGATTCAGAAAACAGAAATTGAAGCTTAAAATTCAAGAAACAGTCTGTTCTGGAACTTTTAGAATAAGTTTGGACAAACTATAAAATATTGAATAATAATTCAAAAACGGTTTAACAGGTAATTTGAATCTTACATTTGTGTTATTTCCTCATTCTGTCTCTCCTGTGCCACCTTAGCTGATGCATGCAGGTATATTCTCTCTTTTGTATCCCCATCTGAGGAAGTGATCCCCTCAACCTTACTGCATTGCGCTGTATGCCAGAGTTGCCCAGTCTGTGACTCTTAAACTACATATAGCTCATACACAGTTTGGCATAACTCCATATTGGCAAACAACCTGCAGCCAGCCGTGGCACTGGACCCCGCATAGGTGGAAGCTTTCATCCTGGGGTAAGGAAGAAAGTATGAGGGGCTGGCAATGCCAGCATCAACAGGTAGCTTCCGAATTTAGAAGACAGCCTGATCCACTTCTCAAAGAAAAGGGGAGGAACTGTCATACTTGTGTACAAGTGGACTATTTTGACGGTTTCTCCACACTTTATCTGTACAAGGTGTGGGGAATGTATTCAGTGGCTTTTAGTGATTTGGAGATTTTAGAATCAGGTTTGGAGTATCAGGAAAGCTGGTCGCCATTGCTGTAGATAAAATAGTTACTGACAATTTTTAATAGCTCATATGAATAATAACAATTGTAACAGCATTATATAATTTATATTACATTACATTATATTATAATAAATATTAACAGCTGGGAAGTAATCATCTTGTATAACCTCAGCTTCTGTCCTATTGCCAACTTGTTGATCTTAATTCAGAAATGAGTGAATGAACTGATGTAGACGTAAATGAAAAGAAGATCACCAAAAATGGTGATATTGCAAATAAAGAAAGATTTAAGCAATTAAGATTCCAGGAAGGTTTATGTTTATGTAAATATGAAGATATTTTACAGCTAGAGCTGTGAAAAAAAATAAAAACAAATGCATTTTTAATAATTATTGGCCAAAACCAGGATTTTAGTCATCCTGGAATGCTTTATGAATTTTGTTCAAATGTCTTTACTACTTTTAGTTGGGAAAAAAATGTATTTTTTCTGCCATAACTCACAATAATATCAGAGGAAACATAACGGGTAGTCTTCTTTTGTGCAGTAGCTTAATGACTAGAATACTTATACTCAGAGGGGTTTTGAAACCTCTTTCCTACTCTCTCCTCTTAACATCTTTCAGCCATTCAGACTGACTTGCTGTTTCATACCTATCAGATCATCTGTACAGATTAGAACTGCTTTAATAAAAGTTTAAAAAAGACCTTCTAAAATGCTCAGCAATTAGAACATTACAAGCAAGCCTGATTTAGATGCATACACTGACAGCAGTAAAGTCACATAAATCATGTAGACTTGTGTGTGTATATTTGGATTTGATTATCCAAATTAATAGTGACGTCAAATTTTATGACAAAACGAAAAAGAAATACAAGGGCAGTAGGAATCATCTTGTGCTCTACATAGCTCAGCATTCAAACCTATAGAGCAGAATTATATTGAAACAAATATACAAGTATATACATATCAAACATATATATTACTTAAAATATCTTTTTATTACACCATTTTGGTATATCATTGGTAATGTTATGCATTTGAGCTGGTTAGCTTGAAAGACTTAGATTTAACCTTTGTTAAATTATTTGTCTTCTCCCTATAAGAAAATAGTTCAATGAGATGCCTTTTTAAACTGCAGTATTCTGTCTTTTCCTAACACCTTTAAAATTTCAACTACTCAGATGAAAACATTGTTACTGAAACTGAAAGCAATTGTGTCTTTTTCTTAGTAAGTAATGCTTCTCATTCCACTTTTTCCCAGTAGTGTTCCTCAAGGCAACTATTATTATGAGGAAAGACATAAACTCAATTCTGCCAGGAAAATGTAAGTTTGAGATGGGATTACTTTTTCATTTAACATATTTTTGGATAACTGGACTATTTAAAGAGTATTGTTTAATTTAAACTTTAATATTTCAGCTATTACTTTTCTTTCAACTTTAACTTTTGTCTGAGAGCAGAGGAATTGGATATCACTCTTGTATTTAGGCTTAGAATTGTCTGATTTGATAAGTGTTAACTCCGTGATATAAAAATAACATTCTAAATTGCGTATCAATTATATATCAATTTTGAAAGGGCTATTTTGTGTTTAAATGTATTTCTAAATGCTAATATAGAAGACTATAAAAATAATTTCATCATTTAAGCAGAAGTGCTTGAATTTTACAGTAAAATCATGAACAAAGAAGTTTATGAGATAATGTCTTGCAGTGGTGCTTTTAGTGATTCACACACCTAATCTGAGTTCACACCAGTATAAACTGAAATTGAACCAGTGGCACATGGAGATGATGCAATTTCAAAAGATGAGGTCAAGCATCCATTTCATTTCCAGAACTTCATTGTGAGTATACAGCAATACTGAACATGGAATATCTGTCCTACTTAAGGGGTGTAATACACCTAATTGTTGGAGTCCTCCTGAAGGCCACACAACTGAAAAACAAAAACAAAAACTGTGCCTTCATCTCTAAGCTACTTGTTAGTAAAACTCCTTGAGAAGGATTCTCCACTACACAGGTGACGTGCAGCTCTATTTATTTTTAGCTGTGTCTGCCTGAGCCAACAGTACAAAGATAGTCCAGTGCTCAGATGAAAGCCAGCTACTAGAACCACAGTAACAGTACTTAACAAGAAAATGGTGGGCTATGATAAACAATTTGAAGAGTTTGCAGTCCAAATGTAGTTTCCAATGCTCAAAGAATAGCAGACATAATTTCTAGTCAAAGTTTAGGTGTACTCCCAAGTTCTTTACTGACAGTAAGTTTGCATAGTAGCATCAGTAAAAAAAGTATTCTCTAGTATTTCCAGCTGGCTAGAGGATTCTGGCATATGATGATCTGGCCTTGGTTATTCACATTTTGATCAATCTCTTGGATGGATTACAGAAAAGTGATATACCTGGGCATGAAGCCTAGAGTGTTTAGGAAACTCCAACTAAATACAAAAGTACAAACCACCAAAACCATATCAAAGCTGTTCTGTGCTCTCTATACTATTACCATAAAATTATGTTCATGAAATTTTGTGGCTTGGTTCCAAGATATCTAAAAGACCTCCAGAAGTTCCAAGTTGAAGATTGACAGCTTGGCTCTTCTAACAGAGCAGACCTCTTTGCAACAAGCATATAATCAACATCTTTTAAGATGCAGGATTTTCTTAGGACTATTGAATAGTCTAGACTATGGAATAAATTCTCCTAGAGACAGGGGACTATCACAGAAATATTAGTTATACACCACAGCTATCATATTCTGAAATACTTTATAGATTACAGTTAATATCCTCCCTAGGTCGCTATTTAACTATCTGTACTGGTAGGAAAAATTTCCATAAATCTATTGAAATTCCCTTATTTGTGATTTTACTCATTACTTCTTGTCATACCACTGTGGCCATCTTTATAGGTATGTCTTCATATAAGAAGTCTCTTAAGCTACCTCTTTTTTCTCTTCTCCATTTTTTCCTTCCCATCTGCTTTCCCTTCTCTTYCTCCTTCTTTCATCCTTTACTTGTAGATCATGTTTACTAGACTTCTGATCATTCTTGCTCTTTTCTTGTCTCTTTACAATTTGTTCACTTCTTTCTTAAGCTGTAATGCCTAAAGCTAGACATTGTAACCCTCTCTCTGTAGGTACCCCCCAAGGATTTAGCTGTCTGTGCACGGGGATCCAGCTTTGATATGCCCCAGCTGTGAAACCTTGGCTCAGACAGCTGAGAAAGAGCTGTGAGAGAGTCTGCTCAGGGATAAGAAAGGTGAAAATTACAGAGAGCAGTAGGGCTGTTGGTAAGCGATTGTTAGCAGATCAAAGATTCAAAGGGGAAAACACCAACATGGAAAGGCAAAATCTTAAAGGGGGAAAAAAAAACAAAAAAACAGGGCGAGTTGCTGGAGGCTGGTTGGGCTAGTCAGGGCCAGACAGGAACTGTGGGGTCCTGGGTCAAGCCGTTGGGGTGGTAGATGTTGGTGGAGCCGGAGGAGGGCAGCAGCTCCACACCGCTGAGGATCTGCTCCCACCAGCCGCGGTGGTCGACCCTTCACTCCTCACCAGCGCCTGCCCGGCCTGCAGAGACTCCCTGGCTGCTGCACTGCAATGTGGGCACGCCAGTGCTCAGCCCAACAGCTCCCTAAATACTAGCTGTCTTCTATGTGTGTTGGCCAATAATTGCTCTATACTTACAAGTTATCCATATTCTGCTTGCAAAGTGTCTCTGTGCCTTGCTAAAGCTGCCAGAACAAAACGACCAAAACCAGTTGTAACAACAGTGTCCTCAAATGGAGATCTTACAGGTCCTGACTACAGCTGCCTAATGACAGATAATTGAGGCTTTCAGCCAACTGCCTCTGACTGTGTGTATATAACAACAAATGTTTTAAAACAAAGGTAAAATTGAAACTAAACAAAACTAAAAAAAATCCCAGTGTACCACCCACTTTATTTTAGAAGCATGGCCCCTAGATAGAGATAAAATAAGAAACAAAAAGTGATACATGTTAATGATAACTGCTTAATGAACTCTTGGTAGAAAAAAAAAACACCTTGGTATAAACACTAATGTAGAATAAAATACAACAGAATTGAATTATTTCAAGGAAAGAGATTAATTTGGCTTTATTTATGAGAATATGAATACTAAGAATAGGCATGAACTTCATGAGTTTTGAACCAGATATCTAACTTTAGATCATTATCTTCAGTTAGCATTAACATGGTCTGCTTTTTAAGTCTCAGAATTAAGTTCTACTCATTTTTCATTTTTCTTCCTTCATGATGTGTCAGAGAAGTTCCTAATAACTAAGGAAGCACCTCTTTTCTGTGAGGGCAGTTTCTTTTAATCCCATTAGCAATGATGGAAGATTTTGGTCATTTTGGTAAAGGGCATTTATAACAGTTATTGGCAGCTCTTGTAATCTCACTGCTTTGAGAACAGTAGACATTTTGAGAAGGGTATTCTTGAAGGAATTCTCTGTATGTTAGTCACATGTTAATACTGCTAAAGAAAAAAATACGTGTAAAGATGAAGGGAAATGATAATTCTCCATAAAAATAGCAAGCAATAATTAAAAATTCACAAATGTTTATTATTATACATGGATTGTTTTATTATTTTTTATGATATAGGAATATAAAATGTCTTTCAGTCCTATGTTAAGCTTGTTTGAGACAAAAAATAATAGCTTGGCTCAGAGTGCTTATTTTTTCTAGGAATTATTATTATTAGTTTTATTTAAAAATATTTGGTTTGCTTATGAATCTTCGGACAACTCAGACTCTTTCCAAAGATTAAATGCTAGGTTCACAAGGGTTTTGTATTTCTTTATTCATGGTGTCCAACATTTAGGGGCATCTCATCAGTCTTAAAGGCATCAACAGTTCTCACATGCCTTGTTTCAGCTGGTAAAGTCATGTAGAGATATATGTGTCTGCTTAACAAAAAATATAGATCGGTTTAATGATTTTTTGGGGTTATCCGTGAATTGCTGTAGTATGACTCCATTTACCTCCCAACCCTATTGTGAATCGCTTTGTTGTTTTAGTCCTCTTTTTGCACTGGCTAGCAGAATATTGTTGTGACATTTTAATAGTATTTGGGCAAGTTTATCTTTATTCTTAAACAGTGATCTGACCAATACCTTATTTTCCTTTATGATTTTTATGGCACCATAGTGAATTACCCATATTCCACATTGTTGATTTTATCATCTAAATCCAACAGCAATTCCTTGTTCTGAGAAAATTAAAAAGCTATCATTTATAGTCTTTTTCCTCTCTTCTGTACCTAGTGACAGCTTAGAGAATTGTTATATTAGAGTCTTGTATGTTTTTATTTCCTTTTTAAATAACATTGCAAAAATAAACACAAAAGGATCTTATTACTGTCAACTTATACCAGGGCAAAAATACCATCCTTAAAAAGTGTGCAGAAGATTAAATGACACTATCATGTAAGGCACTTATGGGTACTAGAATTATTTGCAAGTCCCCCACAAAACTTGTCATTCTAGTCAGTTGGCTCTGAATAGTTTTACAAAACCATAATGATTTAAATATAGATAGTTTCTGGTACAGATTATTAAACTGATGCCAGATTATTTGAAGTCTAAAATACTAATTGGCTCTAAATCTCATGGTTTAGGTATGTTCTGACATAAGTAATATAGTATTTTCTTGACTATTTTGTTTCTCAGAGGGTGAGTTCACTTCAAGTATTTACTCAAGAATTATTAGAACTGTAAGAATAACTTCTTTGACCTAAACATCTGGTTTAGAAATCTCCCTAGGTGTAGTTTCCTTTCTAAATTTCCCATCATTTCAGTTTCAGTCTTCTGATGGTCTGATATGGTGTATCTTGCTCACATATTCAGAACTCTGCTTTTCTGGTATCTTGCGTCACAGAGATAACTCCCCAAATCCCTGATTTCTTAAGTGCTTTATCCTAGGAAAGACTAACCTTAAGGTTTTTTAAGTATCTATTAGTCTATTAGCAACATGATTCCTTCTTCCATGGGGCATTCATATATTTCACTTTAAGGAATGAAATGGCACAGAATTCCCGCCTTTCTTTTAGGCAAGGGGGAGTTTCATTTTCATTTACCATGCATGGCAAGGCAAAGGTTCTTGAATAGAATTGCAGTCTTCCAGAAGTTAAAGCTATTGTGACAAGTTCCTGCCATTGTCATTCTTTTATTTTCTGTCAAAGACAACCGCAGCTATAGCTTTTGCACTTATCTGAGTGCAAAAATGCTAACCATTTATTTCACAGAATCACAGAATCACAGAATCGCTGAGGTTGGAAGGGACCTCTGGAGATCATCTAGTCCAACCACCCTGCTCAAGCAGGGTCACCTAGAGCACATTGCACAGGATTGCATCCAGGCGTGTTTTGAATATCTCCAGAGAAGGAGACTCCACAACCTCTCTGGGCAACCTGTTCCAGTGCTCTGTCACCCTCACAGTGAAAAAGTTTTTCCTCATGTTCAGATGGAABTGYCTGTGTTTCAGTTTGTGCCYGTTGCCTCGCGTCCTGTCACTGGGCACCACTGAAAAGAGTCTGGTCCCATCCTCTTGACACCCTCCCTTCAGATACTTGTACACACTGATAAGATCTCCTCTCAGCCTTCTCTTCTCCAAGCTAAACAGGCCCAGCTCTCTCAGCCTTTCCTCATAAGAGAGATGTTCCAGTCCCCTAATCATCTCTGTAGCCCTCCGCTGGACTTGCTCCAGTAGTGCCACATCCCTCTTGTACTGGGGAAAGAGCCTTTCCTCCCAGGCTCTCATCATTGAAAATGGTCCGTTGAAAATAACCAGTGGATGGAACACTAGCTTTGATTAAGCCCTTTATTTGAACAGAAATATTCATCCCAAAGGTAGAAAATGCAGGACTACATTGTTATCGTTGGTGTTCTGTAATTTTGAACACTTCCCTAGATGTGTTTTTGATATTTTCCTTGACTCCAATAATATACTGTGTTATATCTTCTTAGACACTAGCTAACAATTAGTACTACTGTAAATTCAACTCTATATACTGTCATTTCCATGTAGAGGAAAAAAAATGAAAAGAAAGCAAAGAATTTTCCAAATGTATGTCATCATTCCTTCTTTTACAGATAATAGAACAGTGAGGTGGATTGTGCTGATTTTGCAGTATCTGTCTGCATAAAACTTCTCAATTCTAACTGACATTATAAAATTGGAACTATGACAATATTCTGGAAATTTTCAATGTATATAAAATAGACTTTTTGCTGTGCAACTTTGTTGAGGCACAATATTTATTCCTTAATTCTAAAGGTATATAGGATAAAAAAAGAAGATAGAATCACTGAAACCTAGGAAAATGATTTTTTTTGTCAAATCTCTGTGAATATACCTGAAATTTGGAAGGCAATGAAGGAAAGCATTTGCAGGAAATGTACTGACTTGCAAAGAAGAAAGTGGAAGCAGTTTATCTCTAAGTCATAGCCAAAGCAAGCCAACACAGAGCAGAGATAGAAAGCTTTAGGAAGTGAGCTCAGAATCATGGATGTGCCAGAGGGATATGACCTCAGGACGGAGAACATTTCAGATTAATGAAAAAAATGGAGAAGGCAAAATAACTCAAGGTATATTACTTCGTGATTGTGTTTGTTCCTTTTCCTAAGCAAGAAGTAGCTTATCTGAGACTTGTGTTAAGCCTGTATGTATTATATATCACACCTTCTGTGTACTTTGTAGAGCTAAATTATAAACACAGACTACCCTTGCAGCTGCATTTCAAGGAGAGACTGTGCACAGTGTTTGAAGGATCTTTACCATAGAAGCATGGGCATCTGGGGTTCAAAGTCTCATTTCTTCACTGTGTGTGCAGGGGATACAGTAAAGTAGCCAAGGAAAGAAACACACAATTTAAAAGAAGATTAAAAGCATACAAGACCAATGACTTGTACACTGTACTGAGAATAAAAAAGTGGGAGTAATAAGTATTTTCTTTAACCATTATGATATTGTCTTTCAGATGAAAAACGGTTGATTCAAAAATTCCAATCACTACTCCTGTGAATGTAATTTGTGAAGAAAAGGCAATTGAATGATACTTCAATCAAGTGATAACAACAGTATATACAATTTGTACTACAAACTGTCACATGTCTTTTCTTTGATCAACTAAATCCACATTTTACAGCTTTGACATATGGGTATGTATTATTTTTAGTGTTTGTTTCCATTTTTCTTTTATTATTTCATAAAAATTTATCTCTCTGGAGCCCTCAAAGAAAGAAGTGATGAAGATACATAGTTGTGTATCACACAGTGTAAGAGCCTTTAGAGGGGCTAGATTATGAATTATGTGAAATGCTATACAAGGCTGGAAATAAGCTGTTTTTAAGTGTTATGTAGGATGGAAAATTATGCATGACCACATGCACATGCACATGTAGATGTACATATGTATGTAACATTGAATCTAGTATGTTCTGCAGAGTTTACAGATAGCTGAAAAGCCTGAGGAAAATCCATATGTTCTTACAGTACTGATAAAAAGAATAGAAAAATATTAGAATATTGCCAGATGTTGCTAGACCGGAACTATTTTACTCTCTGCTGACTGCCTCTGGCCTCAATGGTTTGTTTAAGCACCAGGCTGCCAGGCAGGTATAGATACCTCTTGGACAGTCGTCTTTGGCTTAATCTTGAGGATATGATGAAGTACATAATTCTGTACAAGCTGCTACTCTAGCCTTACACTAGTTGGAGATTCTCTTACATGACTGGATCTTAGAGCTGACCCTGCTTTGAGCCAGAGGTTTAACTACACATCTTCTAAGTCTCTTCCAACTTGAATTATTGTGTGAGGACACCTGGTTAAATCATCTTAAAATTTACTTTTTGCCATTACAATTCTGTCAAGCAGACTTAATGGGTTACTGAATCTGCCACATTGTGCATACATTCAAAGCATGCAGATAGTCTTGAACAAATATGGTCATTTCTTATTATCATTTTTTAAGCAATGTTTCCTTTTTTTCAGTGGTGAATTTTGCTTAAAATGGATGTTATGATTTAGCCCATGAGTTGGACAAATTTAACAATTCAGCATTCTTTCTTTAACATTACAATATAAATAATGTTATGTGACTATCAGAATTTACCATCACCTGAAGAGGTGTAGTATAGAGATGCAGTAGTATATTTGGAGATTATTTTCTTAATCAAACTCTACAGGGGCAGTTATGAAAAATGTAAGATGAAAATTTCTCTTTTCCTTTGCAAGGTCATTTCTTTTTCCAGAGTGTCCCTAGGATAAAATTTAGAATTACAAAAGTGTTATTTTTAAACATTGTTTTGAGTCTTGTAAGATTTTGTCCTTAAGGTATGAGAGTAGATTTTGGTGCCATATGGCAGTAGGGGTTGCTATGGGAATTATTCATTGTTACTGAACTGTAGGGTAATTACTCAAAGCAAATTCCAGGAACAGACTTAATTCATGTGCTTCTTTTTCTTTGAGATTTAATCAGACTTTTTTAATATGTGTGCTATAACAACAAAAACATAAAAGTACTTTGGAGAAAAAAAAWATATATCTATTCACTGGGTAGTGTCAGATTGCTTCTCTGTTCACTCACCTTTTATTTGTGCAATATGAGTTCAGGACTAAAATAACAAAGACAGGGAATATATCCAAATTCATCTACAGTATGGTGCTGATAAATGACAACACTATAGCTTCCATCAGCTTTGATGACTGGGGCAAATGTGATCCAAGCTGCTACCCAAAAGACACAAAACATACTGAAGGCTTAGAATTGATCTAGGGGAAAGTTCTTTTTTAGGACCTTGCATAATTCTACTCAGTACTTACACAAGCATTAAGATTTCAAGCACTTTACAGTAAATACAACAGAATTGAATTATTTTTCTTTCCAAATAGGTAAGTCATTTATTCCTTTTGAAAACTCTTGTGCTCTCAGTGGTGAAATTTTTTGTGTATGACAGCCAGCTGTGCAAAAAAGAAGCTTTTTTAAAAAATATTGCTTTGTGAATCAAAATTTGCCTGTTCATTTTTTTTCTGTGAAAAATTATATGTAGCATTGATGTGCATTATGTACCTGACTCAGATATTGGTGATAAAATTATATATGCAAACAAAATACAATTAAACACTCTTGGGTGCATCAACTCTGTCAAGTTGACTCACTTAATTCCAGGACTTTAGGCCTCCAATCATTAGCTCTGCCCACTTTAGCTTGCTCTTATGTTCCAGTGCTGAGTAGCCAATTTGTTGCCTAGTTGAGGTAACTCAGATATGTAGCTACTTCAACAGGGTCCATGCCTAGGTAGTAGAGGTGTACCTCTTGGCTTGAGGAACAGGATTCACTCTTTAGCATATATAGCAAAGATAGTTCTCTCTCACAGAGGTAGATGGGTTTGCACAGGAGGTAAAATCTAGATTATATAATCTGCCCTCTACTGACTGTATGGCATGAAATATCTACTTACAAGAATAAATTAAGTTTTTGATTTGCTGACATGCTGACTCTTTGTAATCCAGCTGGACTAATTTATTCTGAGGAATTCCAGAGTGGAACCGAGTCTGCATATATGCCCTGCAGTGCACATTTTGTAAGGAAGAATGAATTTTCAGATAAGTGTTGGGGAAGAATTCTAAATTTCAAAGCAGTTTTCATGGTTATGAATGTCTAGCAGAAGGAAGAGACTTTGTCATTCAGATTAAGTAATCTTTCAGTATGTGTGCATTTTCTAATTATGAAATTTTCATAATTAGAAAATGCACACAAAAAATCTCTGTACATGAAAAAAAACCAATATAATTTGATAAGATCAGAAATAATCTGGTGGTTGAGTAAAAGCTTATGGACCAGGAAAGAATGCACGATCTTGTAGCTTCAGTGCAGATCTGAGCTCAATTCCTATTCTGACAGAGAGATCTCAAGGGCCTTTAACAGAGTTATCTCAGGCATGATCCAGAATCCTATTTTGATAGCTAAAACAGGAGTTCAGTAGAAATTATGCATTTAGGTCCAAAGGTAATCACAAAGACTTTTTTCTAGTGCTTATTCAACTAACATGAAAATTTGGATGCAAGTGCTTATATTTCTCTGGCATGGAAATATAAGCGCCTACTTGTATGTAAAACAACTCCTATATGGAGACCTGGGTGCTTAGTTTTCACCTTAGCGTCACTGCAATCCAGATGTGAAAATAAAAGATGTCTAAACTTCACCTGAGGCTGAATGGACCAAGGGAGAACTGAGATAAGTGCAAAGCACAGCAACATCAGTCTCTGTAGAAGATATGGTCAGTAATTGTGCTGCCAGCTTTTGTACATTGCACTTATGGTTAGGAAACTCATATAGAAAGTAAAAAAAAAGTGGGTTCAATTATGTATTTCCACGTGAGTAGACTGAATCCTTTTCCAGTTACGAGTGTTCTACTTTTATCACACTCTTTCTGGTGGAAATATGGATGTCCCTTTATCTGAAATTCCATGTTTGAAAGAAGAAAGCTTGAGCTTGCTCTTCTCCTCCAGAAGGATATAAAAATCTGTGATTCAGAACTTTTTTGTGTGCGATTTGCATCCCTCTGGATTAACTCGTTGATCTCCTGAAACAGATACTGCTATAGTTGTCTCTGGCCTTGTTTCCTTGTTCCAAGAGTTTTCTATGGGATACTCTTATCCCATAGATAAGGGGATAAGGGATAAAGGGATATGTGTTTCTTGATGCTGCAGACATCGGTATTCTTCATCTTCTTCCTATTTCCTCAGATATTTCAGGAGCAGGCACCTCTTTATTGGATGGCTTCTCTTTCACTAGGCAAGAATATGAGTGTCACAGTCCTAGCACGTGCCAAACAAGAAGTCTTTGGTTATGCATGACACCCCACCTAAAGAAAGATACAGTGACAGATTTGTCTCTGATAGTGTGTGCTTTCTGTCTTTTGGCTATTTCCCCTGTATATCCTTTCTAAATTGCTTCCTTAAAACTTTTTTTCACAATATTTCACAAAAATAAGACTATATGAATTGTGTTGATATATTTATTATAATGTAAACTATGGACACTTTCTTTTGGGGTATTATTCAGTTATCCTCCTAAATGTAGTGCTAAGCAGTGTAGGTGAATTAAGGGCTACACGCACAGCATTTCTGCAAGAATTTAGAAGAGCCTGCTGAATACAGAAGAGCCCGTTGAGTGCCATTTCTTCTGTCTGCATAACTGATTTTAAAATTTGATCAACTAGATTGTTCTAGCTTTAGAGCTGACACTGATAACATAAAGAGGAAGGAAGTGAAATGATTATGGAAGTTTATAATCAATAAATAATGAATAGTAATTATTTATTGGACAGTAAATCAATGAAAAATCTTGTGCCCATTTTCAGGTTGTCACAAACATAACAGATAAGTAGGCATAATCGATACAAAGCTAATTTCTAGACACACTAAGAAATTATTGATTTTATGAATATTTATATGCTCAGTACATCAAAGTGGCATGAACTCTTTCTGAGCAAGTTAACATTTTGTAAATTGCTCATGTCTATTCTTATTTCAAATCATAGTCTCTGCATTATAAAAAAATGAAAACAATATTTTTGTCTGAACAGAAATTTTACTATTTTCTCAATTATTATGCCCTTAAAGGAATCATAATACATAATTAATAATGGCTCAGTTTCCCGTTATGTTTAGGGTTTTTTTTTTCTTCATATATTTTTTTATGGAGAAAACTTCCCATCAATATAAAAGGTTGACTCATACCTTTCATCAGATATTCAACATGTCTCCTGGGAGACTTTTAATAATCAGTAGATAACTGTGCAGATGTCAGTAAAAGGAAGTCACAAGACGTTTATGAAAATAGCAGTCAGGAAGTATACTAAATAATCTTTTAAAGTAATCAGCTATGCTACTGTAAATTAGTTTTCCTTTTTTTCTATCCCATTAAGAGGGACATGGAAAGTCAAATACAACTTGTTATTTAAAAGAAATGTAGTAAGGAGACATTTTCTCCCATTTTACTTTCTTTTTTTTTAAATTTAGAGATTTATAGAGGGCATTACACAGCAAGAAATGCAATTTGCATAGCAATGTATGATTGAGAATCACGATACTGTTCTAATCCTGCTGTTTTATATTGATATTACTGTGTATATTTCATTAGGCTGCCAGCAGTGTATTTTTTTAGATGTTTTCTTGATTTGATCAAGTCAATAAATTTTCCAACTGTGATATGAATAGGGTGATGTAGTGCAGTGCTCCTGATTTATTATATATCATCTGATTACCCACACAGGATAGGATCACATTTCTGGAAGTATGAGAAAAATGTAATGGTGCTAATTGATAACGTTTGTCTAAACAAGTCCAATGAATAATTTCACACTTTCTTCACTGGTTCATATTTACTGCTGGATAGGAGAAATGTATGTGTGTTGATTATATACTTAATTCTGCAAGCTAAAAAATTCATATGGCAGATATACAAAAGAAGAGAACGGTCAGCAAGATGCCAGACTATGCTTTGCCGTAATATGATTGAGAAAATAGAGTGCGCTATTCAAACTAGTTAGAGACGTAATATGATTTGTATATCATGTCTATATTGCTGTTTGAAATTATTTGAATGTGTTAGGCAGTAGGTCATACCTAAATTGTAATGACTCACTTTGCATTAACATCTATCCATCTAACTATCTAGCAAGCTAGAAACTATCTATCAACCTCATGAAATTGTAGGAAAAACTAAACAAGCAATATTGAATTTAATAAGGTTTCTGTTGTCTTGACAGTTTCTGACAGCTTAAGAGATATTCCTTATAAATTTGAGAAAATACATTCTTAAGACAGTATATAGCACTGAGTTTGAAGACATTTCTAGGATCTGCCAAAAGTGAAGGAAGTGTTAGCATCTTTCTATTTTTAGGCATATTCAGGGAATTTGTGAGGTGAGCTGACTACATATGAAGGAAAACAATTTGTAATAAACAACAGTGGAGCAGCAGAGGATGTTTGAGACTTTTCTCTCAATGCCTACTTGATGTAACTTTTGTATATTATATTGTTCTCTTTATAAAATGGGAATATTAACACTTGTTACTTCTTTCATAAGGGTAATGAGTTATAGTATAAGTACAAGGTGTCTGGAAGGCACTTTCAGGGTTCAGATATACAGATGACCACAACAGAACACACCATACGCTTGGGGCGAATAATTTATTTTTAGTCTGATTAATATTTTCACAGTCAAATAGTGTTGACCATCTGAATAATACAAGAAAGATTCAGTAAGAAAATGTTTGAAATTTTTACACAAGAAAACTTACTCATACAATTCCCCTTTAATGTGGTGTTTTTCTCCCCCTTCCAATGTCCCTCTTGGTCCCAAGGTCAACAATTGCAGTCTCCCCAAAGCAGAATGGGGACTGAGGAATGTTAGGACAAGTTTCCAGCATCCTACTGTCTTCACTGGGAAGAGTATGGCATTGATGCTTTATTCGTCCTAACTGAATACCTTTCTTAAATTTCTGTCTTCTTTTAAGAAGATAGAGACCAGGTGGAAAAACATGTGAGATAAGGGGAATAGATATAAAGAATTATTAACTTGTGCCAGAGTTCATTTTTCCCGGCAGTCAGTCATAAAAAGATATGATACCATGATTGTTCCTCTGTCTTGCTTTTTTACCATCACTTCAAGAGCTTCCACTTCTCTTTCTTGAATGCAACAGCAGCAACCCTTAGTTTAGTTATACCTGACTTTTTTCTAAAACAGTAATGAGAGAAATTAGTTGGATCTACATATCAGTGGATGTGCTTTACAGGGGTTAGCTGGTGTAATTGCAAGTAGATAGCTATTGCATCACGTTTGATTTTTTTGTTGTTTTTCCCTTTCCTCTCATGAACTTATTTTTTTTTTTAAGGATATGAAATAGTATATCTTGTGATAAAGAAAAGTTACAGTAAAACTGTTGTTTGAACATCATATTTATATGCATTTGTGACATAAATGTAGCATTTGTGTGTCAGCTGGGGCAACAGAAGGACTTCCTTTTCTATTTCATAGAAAATTAAGTGTCTGCTTTGGTTTTATTTCTGTGAATTTGTCCTACGCAGTGTGTAGGAGATCTAAAAAGGGGGGACTAAGTTATGTGAAATGTTTAATTTAAAATAATTTTAAATAGAAGCTTAGTCACTCTTTAAAAATGCATTATGAACATTACTTAATTTACTTTTCATTTTTATGATTGTTTCTGTTTCTTAAAGTCACCAGTTGTTATAGATGTTATATTTGAGAAGCTTGCTTTCTCACAGACTTTCTCCTCCTGCTGTTTGATCACATTAAGGGGTCATAATTCTTTTTTTATGACCTTGCAGTGTGTTACGTGGAGCGTCTGTAATGTCAAAAAGCGAGTACTGTGTGCATGACTTGTCAATTTCAGCAAGTAGCAAACAGCTGATGGGGCTCGGATGCCAGTACTCAGTGTCAGTGTTAAACAGTTCCAGGTTCTGTAAAATACTTGAAAAGTAAATACAGTAATCGTAAATTTAATCGGTTCATGTTTTAAAAACCCCTTGCCTCTTCCCAGGAAAAAAGGAATGATAATTATATTTCTTCCATATCTTAAAACTGCATGGAACAATATCAAAAAAGAACGTCTGTAATTACAAAAATACTTTTTTTTTCTTGGAATTAAAGGTAAATTAAGACTGTATTGATATCAAAAACTAAATTTTTTTATACCCGGATTCATGCCGACTATTTGGAAACACAAGCAACCTGCTCCATAGAAAGCCTATATGTTCCACACAAATATGAAGATTTGGCACCTAAGAATATTTTGCAGCATCAGGCACCTAAGAAGATTTTAGTAAAGGAGAGCTAGGTGTGGGAATGACAACAATTATAAGACAAAATGAAATGAAAAAATTTCAGTCTATCCTTCTTCTTTTCTTCTATCATTGCTCCTTCTTTAAAGGCTTAATGCCAAATTGATAATCAGCAGTAGATACTATATTAAATAAGATCAGTTCTCAGTTGTAGGGTCAGTAAAATCACAAATCACAAAACATGAAGAAAGCAGAAAAAAACTCAAAAAAGATACAATTACAATTATTCTTACAGAGGAAAAATACTGTTGAGTCTGTGTCTTATTACTATTCACCTCTGTCAGAAGTCCCGGGCATTTTACGCTAGTCTACAGTCCCGCAGGATTTCCTCTTGATACCAGTTCAAGCCTGTTGCTGAAGTCAACTGTACTTGTTACCATTTTCTCTTGTTCAAAAATTCCCTTAACACTGAGATCTGCTGCTATGTCAGTTTTATCCTCAGCACAGTGGTAAACTGCAGCCCACTGCCTTGCAGCTTCTGAGAAGGGAAAGTGCATTTGGTCAGTTAATGCTTATGTGATTTTTTTCACAGAATTTTGTATCTCCAGATATTTTCATGCCATATGGCACTGATCCATCAGCAAATAAAAATACCAATAGACTTTTCAGTTATAGCAATAACATAACTAGAATGTGCAATTTCATTAAGACTGGAAAATATCAAAGCATTAATGACCTATATACACAGCAATTATTTTCTGCATCATTGAAATTCATTTATTTCTAAGTAGCCAGTTGAGTCACTTAGAGAAAGCCTAGGTGTATTCTTAAAAATCACTTATTTCAAGAAACATGCAATATTTCTAAATGAGGTTAAGCTTACACAATAGCTAGAGGAAAGCACAGAAAAATAACTATAAAACTATAGTTAGCAGTGAACAATGCCAGTGTGTGAGTGACTATGGGGTTGCTCACCAATCAGTATTTATCACCAGATGCTGATTGTCATTTACAGCAACACAATAGTCACTTCAGTATGCTCATTCTGCTTATTAGACAATTTATAAAGAGGATAAAAAGGCCCAGCGACTCATTTCTGAAGCAGTATAACATTAAATAATTTGATTGTGAATGTAGCTAAAGTAATCAATATTGCAAATGCAGATACTTCGTATATAAAGATACAAGCCCATGCAATTAACAAAATTGGATCTTGCCTCACAAACTTGCAAAGGTATACGAATAATCTGGCAAAGCAGAAGTTGTTGCTATTTCCAGGAGAGCTAGTTTTCTCCGAAAGTATTTGTCTTAGAGTGAGAGATTATGATACTTTATTTCTTCACAGTTTCCTGAGGTGGAATTACCCTCTTGGATGATTACAAATCTATGCTCTTTAGTGACGTGAGTGGAGATTATATAGTCAGTGTGATGTTATATGGAAATTATAGTTTCATTGCAATGTATTTCGTGGTTTATCTTTGAAGTGTACCTGTCAGAGAAAACCTGATTTTTTATTTTCACTTTTCCTACACTGGTTTAGAAAACTCTGGGTGAAAACTTCTTTTCCTATTCCTATATATATGATTCTTCCTCTTAACACAACTCTATGCTGTCTTACACCCAGGCAAAACAAATACTTCAGAAACTTTTATATCTAATTGTTCTGTTCGCACTGCTATAAAAACTTAGTACAGAAACAAGAGTAAAGCATTCTTTTTTCCTAATTTTGGGTGAAAGATTTTGCCACTTCGCTGATATTCTAGAATCCTGATGCAGGTTTTCAGGGGGCATTTATGGTAATGATTCAAATAGGGGTTAAAAACCAAAGAAAAAATTTGAAAGAATTGCAGTTGTGCATTTAGTAAGAAACGAAAACTGATTTATTATACAGCAGTGAAAGTGTTACATTGACCCTTAGATTCTATATCAAACCTCAGCATATTATCATTCAGAAGTGAATCTCAAATGCTGACCATGAAAGCCATCATCTGATTGAAACTATTTTTTATCCTTTAGTGTATTAACAGATTTTTTTTTTTCTTTATAAGCTGCTTTAAGGATAAACACCATATTTCAAAAGAATGATTCAGGAGGATCTGGAAAACTTACATTTTATCCTTAAAAATACAACTACATTATTAAATATTTTCACAGGGGACTTCATAACTCCATTCTCCCAGTGCAGCACAGTATGACTGTGATCAGTATCAAACCTAAAACATATGAGACTGTAAAAACATAAAATTCCTCAATTAAATATTTTTATAGCTCAAAGAAACAAGTGACTTACAGGATAATGTCAATTATCAAAAAATTGTTACTTCAGCATTGCATTTGGAGTCATCAGTCTGTTTTTTATTTCTGGAATTACCCCAGATTTTTAGCGTGGTCTGACTTTAGAGTTTAGTTACTAGGTAATATTTGAAAGTATCAAAAGAAAGTAATAGCTGACCTTTTTTCTGATAGTTTTTTCTGACAGTTAGGACTTAATGATCCAGAGGCTTATTTTGAGAGAATTAAAATCTGAATTCAGGGTCTTTTTGTATTACAAATGACAGAACTCTAGAATACCAGATTTCCATGGACAAAATGCAATCTTTTAAAATGGAAAAATTAACTTCTGAGAGAGAAGTAGTTACTGACTGAGAGACTTAGGATTTAAATGATATTTCTGAGAAAATCACTGGAGGAATCTAGCAGAAGTGTTGGAATGAGATACATTTGTAGATCAAATATACTTTGGTCTCAAGGAAGAGGAGAGGTTCCATAAAGATAACATTCCTAACATGATCTGAAAAAAATATAGAAATTTTGCATTTATTCTTCAGGTAACAATTGACCAATACCAGTAAAATCTGAAGTAAAATATTCAAATTGTATATAATACAGAATGTTGTATAATTATCTTTCAAATATTAACAGGCTTATTGTACAGATTGTAAATTTTGTTAAATTTGTAACTCATAACAATAAACATCAGGGAGGGAAAAGGAGAGTAAGAAGAGGAGAAGGAGAAGGAGAAGGAGGAGAAGCCAAAACCTGCATGCTTCATATCAGAAATTTCCCAAGAGGATGTCTCAATGGAACACTTAGTGAATCCTCATTAAACATATTCAGATTTTCCACTACCAGCATGTTTTTTAGTGAGCTTGTAAATAACCTAGACATTTTCTCATTTTCTATTGAAAAATATGGTTCACAAGTGGACTTAGTATTTTTGATGCCCAGCATCAAAGCAATGCCAAAGTTCTGTTTATGCTAAATCTACCATTCTGACTTTGTTTTGGAGCAGGTGGGACTTCTGAATTTGGCTCCCTCCCAGATGTAAATATTCATATGGTGAGACCTGTCCAGCGATGGAAGAGATTCCAAGACTCATGAGTACCCCACGAGAATACTTCACTGTTACTAAAATAACTAGGGAATAATGCTATATTATTCCATTTCTTGTTTTGAATTATAATCTTTAACCTTCAAGAGGCAATAATTCCCTCACCACAATAAGGTTCAGTCCAGTTCCTTATATTTCATAATGAAAAAGATACCACAACAGAACACTAAGGTTTTACATAACACCTTTGCATCTGAGCAACAGAGAGAACATAATGTTTCTAGAGACTTGATATTGCCAGTCAAATCCTTTCAAATCATAAATTTAGTCAGAAAGAAGAAAAAACTTCCCTTAGTGTCTTATGAATTTTCCTTCATGGTTGATTAACACCTCATTTTTCTGTTATTTAAAGACTATTAACAAAAAGCTGAGAGAGTTCTGTGAATAGAGACTAACCAGACCACTGGTAGACATGCAGTCATTCAAGCTCTTCTCCATAATGACCCAGATGTTCTTGGTTTCTTTTGCTTCACCAGGAAATAACATTCTCAAAACAGAAGGTATACATTAAAAGGCAGCTCAGTGTGAAACTAAAAGTAAATAATTTATATATTAAAAACATCTTTTTTATTTAGATTACTTTCAAAGTATCCTCCACAGATTAGCAGATTTAATTACCTATGAATGATGATGCTGGTAAACAGTTTTGGAGACAAAGGGGAAAATGACAACCTTAATCTGTATTTTGGGATGCCTGCTACCAATGTTCAGGGTAATTACTCTGTCTTAACTCCCAGAGTGTGTTATTTAATTCAGTTTTCACAGCTGTTGAGGCTCCTGTGAGGTGAGATGGTTCAAATAAAGCACCAGACTTATGCCTAATGTAATTCAGCCTATGACGCTGGAATTCATATCAAATATGTCAAACATTAAGTCAAACTAATTTGATAACTAGTGTCCAATGGACATAAATTTCCTCTTACATTCAAAGAATGCTTATTATAATATAAACAACTACTATTACAGTTGCTACAGCTATAATAAATCATCCATTAACAAAACACGTCTGAACTGTATGTAACGCAAGCCTAATGTCATTGTCTGTGAGTTGTCATACATATATCACAGAGTTACTTGTGGTAGTTCAAAGAAGACATCATTTGTTTCCATTGATTTATTTTTCCTTCAGTTCTGGGAAAGTTACACCAAATTTTATTCTTGAAATAAATTTAAATTTATTTTGGTATATCCTTAATGTCTCCATAGCATTCCAGCCCTAACAGTCCACTAGCTTGATTTTAACAATAATAGATTAATTTTTCTTGCATCACTGTTACTGATGACTGGCAGAAATCACTAGGTCTGGAAACTCCTTATTTGAAATGGCATGAACAGTGACATGAATCAGTAAGTAGCATTTGCTTCAATCAGACAATAAATGTCAGTGTCAAAGAGGATTCTTTTGGTGCATGTGTTGGGAGGAGGGACAAGGGGAAGTTAAAAGATCAGACAAAAGATTTGGTGAGATCCTGAGGCATCAACAGTGAAGATTTTTCAGTGTTGGAAGGAGTCCAGAAGGTGTCTATGACAATCTGCACTACTTTACCTTTTCACCTTCATGTTCATCTTAATTCTTTTCTCTGGAGTTATATTTGGAGATTTTTTTCTTCTTACTTCTCTGTCAGGTGTTTTTTCCAAGGACAAACAATTTTGTGACTAGGATCCTTAGACAGCAGATTGTGATTTTCTACGTTACATCACTCTACCTAGTCACAAAGTGAAGTCCTAAAGAATCTTCTTTTTATTGTTTATTAGTACTGGATCAGATTTCTGTTCTCGCCATTTTTGATAATCAGGGAGATCAAAGATAAGCTGAAGGCATCTTGATAAAAATTAACAGATTCTGGGCCATCAATTCCTCCCACAAAGCATCAGACTTCTTTGACATTATGCATCATAGTCTTAAGGTGTTATCATTTTGAAGCTTCCAGATTTATCTATGCATTCAATAACTTTCAAAACATGTTATCCTTGTACAAAGAGTAATGAAAATTTAATCTGAATACTTTGTTCAGATTTTTTTAGCTATTTAAGCAAACCTTCTTTCCTTATATTAAGAATTTTTTCCTATTTTTTATGCAGACATCTTATGTTTTCAAACTGCTTCATGTTTTTGTTTTTTTTCCTTCATAACCTCTCCCATAGTTCTTTCTTTATGAAGTAATTTATGGTTTTGATATTACTTTCATTAACATATTTTAAAAAGTATGCACCGGATTATACACACCAGATTCAGCTTCCTTCCTCTATTTCATCTGCATATATACATTCTGGTAACATCTCATCAACTAAGGTAAATTGCATTGCTCTTTTAACTGTATTTTTTATAACAGTTATTGTGGAGGGTCATGACAGGGTTAAACTGGTGGAAAGTTGCAAGTAGCAAGCAACAGGAGCCTCAGACAAACATACTCAAGGACACCGGTGCAGGTGGGAATGATACATCCAGAGAAAGTACAGATAAACTAGCAGAAGCCAGTGGGAACCAAGGTTAAGGGCAAGATAGCTTTTCTAAACAAGTAGCAAGGTACAAGGCATGACCGCTGCGTGCGTGATCGGTGTAATGATTGGCTACCTGTGACATAATCTGCATGATGAYTGGCCTAGCAAAGTGTGTCTGTGAAACCACTGAAGCAGCTAACTTTTTAAATATGCTCAGAAATAAACAATAAATGTCTCAGGATGCAAACCCTCCTGAGTCCATGCCATTCATCCGCCACAAGTTATTATAATTATTTCAGTAAAACCATACTGGCTAAGTCTACTGGGCTTTAAAGAGCATGAGACCACAGCAACTAGAGTCTATGGAGTATGTGAATGAAATCTGATTAAGAAATTGCAAATATGCTCTATTCAGGCTCTCTGAAACAAAGTAATATAATTCTTTTTAAATACTTTCAGTTTACCTAAATCTTTTTAACTGTCTTTCTCTATAGCTAATTCACTTCTGTACAATTTTCTATTAAATTTTTAATTATATTAACGGATATCATTGCCAGCTTCTGATGTGCCAGCTGAAGAGATAATTTTTCTGAGCAAGGTTTCTGAACTCACAGAGGCTTAACAAGATGTTTCTCTAGCAGAGAATTGATTGTAAAGGTTTTCAAATGGCTACTTAAATGTGATATTGATGTTAGTACTATACTTTGATTATCCCATTTCTTCTAGCTTTACTTAAAATTCTACGCACAGTTTCATAATATGTATTCTTTGTTTTTACAAAGCTTATGCATTCCAAAATCTAAGAATCAATGGATTTGAGGGAATAGCAGCTCTGAGAAATAGCTTTTATAATTCTGATTAACTATATAGTAATAGGCAGATAGATATTGCTGCATGATTAATATCTCAAGTGTATTTTCAAAGGTTAATTTAAAGTTCAGAAATGTGGCTCTAGGAATCCACTTTGAATCTCTGACAATATTCTTGAGTTAGGTGGAGACAGGGGCAAATGCAACAACTAAAGGAAAGCAAATGTAACTCTGAGAACATTTCAGATTTTTCTTTGTTTTCCCTGGGCTATATAATCAGCTGGTATGTAGCTATTTATCTTCACTGGCCATGATAAATTTACAGAAGATGAGGATGGAAAAGTGCATAATGCAATAACCTCTAGATGCTTATGTGGAGATGCTGAAAGCTCAGACATGGCTGAGATACCATAGCTTTAAAACTTAGGAGGTGACAGTTAAGCCATGGAAACAGTGTGTGCTCTTAGCTCCCAAAAGAGTAAGGTAAAATGTCTTAGCTTAAGCTTTCATGGAAGACATAGCTTAGTGATGAGTCCACTCCCCCATGTAAGGTTAGAGGACAAAAAAGCCTTGAATTCTTGTCTTCACCAATAATTAGTCTTATGAATTTTACCTCATGCCAATTATCAGAGTAACATATTGTCTCTTATATGACTAATATATATTAGTCATTTAATATATATATATATTAAAAATATATAAATGTATATGTGTGTGTTGTATATATATGTTTCTACTGTGGGAGCAGGATCTAGAACCTAAATATCTTTTTACTCTTCCATTGAAGAAGACCAAATAACAGGATTAGGCTTGCTTGCTTCATCTACATACATTTTATGGGTTTGAGTTGAGCAATGAATCAGCTTGACAAGCTATATTGTGTCCTTCCTTAGTCTTACCTCTGTCCAGGCAGTTTAAAACACTCCTGAGGGAGGAGCAGCAGATTCAAACCTCCATGTGACAAGGAGTGCCCAGAATAAGGACTCCTTCTTCAGACATACGTGAAAAGGGGCATCGCCAAACCATCTCCATAGACGTGCTCTGGAAGAAAAGCACCTGGACTGAGTCAGTCCAGATAAATTAGGCATAATCTGAACACTGTTAATCTGCGGGCCTCTTCTCAACCATGATGCCATTCTTTCCTTCTCTGAATTGTGACAGGATCTTGTAGCACCCAGTTTCTTAGATTCTAGAACTTTTACAAGAACCCCTGCTTAAAAATGGAGGAACTGAGGCCAAAATGGAAATGCCCCATAATTCAATGTTTCTGGAGAATAACCAGTATCAATCATTCCCTGAAAGTTAACCATGTAATACATACTTACACTGGGATTTAAGTGGAGTTTAGCTGGTCTGAATTTAACCTTGAGCATTTTGTTAATAGATGCATTACATTTAAAAATGGAATTTCTGATATGTATTTCATGGCATCTTTTTTCAACTCACAACTGAAATAGCACAGCAATGTCACTTACGCTGATTTTATTTTACTACAGTGTACTGTGTATCTGCCTTAGAAAGATTAGACAGTACCTAGGCAGTGAATGAAAAAGTGTACAATACTGAATTTGCTGCTGTTCTTTCCTCAATTTGCTTATTAAAGATTGGTCTCTGTTCTGATCTGCTGCTGATTATGGTGTTCACTAAAAAATCATCTTTGGATATTGCTTGTGCATGTACTGATAGATATACTACTTTTATTTAACCAGTTTTTGCTACAAAACTTACTTCTTTTTTAAAAAATTATGCTCATAGTTCACAAAAGTGATATCATAAACCTTTTTTACACTAACAGATTTATCCATTTGGTAATCAATCCTACTGATTCAGTGCTGGATAGTGGCAGTATTCAGCTCACCTGCAGCCTTGGTAAAGAGCCTCTACCAAATATGGGAGTTGAACTTAATTAGTATGGACTATTAGATGCGCTTTTTATGGGTCTACTGGATGAAGGGAGGGTGATGAGCTCTTTGAACTAAAAGATAATATTATTAGGAAAATAAATGGCTATAAACAGCTACGTACCTTAATGCTGAAAATTTAAAGAAAGTTGTAATCACTTAAGCAATAGGATTGTGGAACAACCTTCAAATAGGTATAGAAGAGTGAAACCTACCAAACTTTATTGTGGTGATTTCTAGAGGCAAGGAGAGTCCAGGATTTGGAGGTCCTTCCACTGTTTTATTATGTTTCAGTGTGCTTGAAGTGTGTTTTGTTGTTTAATTTGCTTTTCTTATTTAATTTTGCAGAATCAAATTATATTTGGAGATGTTATCGCAATTCATTTCTGGAGACAAGAAGTGCATTTCCATTTTAAATGAAATGTCTCTTCGACCATACCATATAAAGCCTGAATATTAATTGAAAAATACAGAATAAACCTTGGAAATTTATGTATACCTCTTCTAAAATAAATTAAGAGTCCAAACTAAATGTTAGTATTGCAGGACTAAAATAATACCTTCTTTTCTTTCCAAAATACAGTATAGCAACTGAATATCATGAAATCTTTTCTATGAGATCCTATCAAGAAAGACCTTAGACATTATCTTTTTCTTTTATGGGAAGATAATATTTTGATAATTCTCAAAAGTGAGCAATAGTTTCTACTGAAATGGCTTGGAGTCCTTCAGGATGCTTTTTCTGAAGAAATTATCCTTACCAAGCATAAATGTTCATTTCTCATTATAATTCTAATGCTCTACAATAGAGTTATCATCTCAGGTGAGGTTTAACTGATTAGTTTTAGACACCTTCACTGTAAATCTCTACAGCTCAGTTAGTCACTTAAATTCCTACCTTTATAATCAGCAAAAAAAGCAGGCACTTCTTGAGTAAGATTTGTCCTGTCCTAAAGTAAATATCTAAAAGAGTCACACCTTAAAAATATCTGTTTCTCTCTATTGAGCATGAAAAGGTCCTAGTGTGATCAGCTCAGATATAATATTGTATCTAAACTGAAGGCATCTAGAATGGGTGTATCTTACCAGACTTAATGTTTATGAAGTAGATGTCCTCATCAGAGCTAGATTTCTTAGGTATCATTATACTCTACAGGAATTTAGTCAATACAGTCAATAATGGTTAGTGAGAACTCTGAACTAGCATAGGCTCCTATTTAATGTGAGACTAGCTGTTTTCTGGATTTTAATTTCTGTGCTTACTAGATCTTCATTGACTGCGCTAGAAGCCAATACGCTTAGCTCAAATATGATTACTGACATTGTAGATGGCAAAAATGAGGGGAGGTAAATCCCATGAATAAGTTTTGACAAAACTAACCCTTTTTGTCTAGCTGAAATTCTCAGCTTGTACCACTAACATTTCTTCACGTCATTCCATAAGCTCAACACGGCCAATATTTTTCTAACCCTCCTTGTCTCTTCCTCACTGGTATATCCATATGAAGAATACTACAGTTCTTCCTATGTCTCCAGTTCCTAATCTGCAGATCAGATTTAACCCTTACCTCTGTACAGGGTCTCCCAACTAGTCTATATGCCTTACAAAGTAATTCAGCCTATTGTCTCTAAATGACAGCCTTTCTTATTTAAACATTCAGCTAAACCAGTCTCTACAGTCTCATAATTTTGTATTTTGATTACTGAAAAATCTTCTCTCTGATCATGACAAAGGTAATCCTTGCCCCTCAAATCCATGCAAAACACTGTATAGTCCTAGTTTCCTGCTTTGACTCAGTCATGGCTTTCTTAGCATTCACTTGCTCCCTTTTCCCATCATATCAAATGTGACCACTTCCTTTCAAATAAGTAGTCTATTCACACTCTACCCATAATCTTTAATTTAGTGGGAATAGTTTAGCTATTAAATCTGATCCGCAAACAATCCCAGACGCTACCTTCCACTTGCTTTTATACAAGCTGTTTTGTTGTTTCTCATGTTGCCTAACATGCTTGAGAGGACATAAACTTCCAGTAAGCATCAGTAATGTAATGCCAGTTTATTCTCCTTCAAATGTCTCTTTAAAACTCATTATTGATTCAGATCAGTCCACCCCAAAACTAAGAAGTGGGAAACAATTTGGCTGCTGATGTGCTGAGACTACAGCCTGTCATACATGTCTCATTGTTCCCTTGTACTCCGTTATCTGCATCTATCTGTTATTTATTACTGTAAACTGCAAACACTACAAGGTGGCCACCACATTTCTGCTGGGTATTTGTGTGGCCATGAGAATAAGAAATAAGTTCCTGTGCACAAGGAGACACAAATCATCTTCATCACAATCATCCATAAGAAATAAATGCAAAACTAATTGATTTCAGTAATACAGGATCTTGCTGCTACATTGTAGAAGGTGAAAGATAAAAACTTAAGTATGGATCTGAGACTGAAATCAATGGGAGTTGAAGGGCCTTAGCCCCTCTACTTTTAACACCCCTGGGTCCTCCAGACTGCATTAGCAATTCTTGAAGGGATTTTCATTTTTTCTCYAATAAATTTTCTTATGCTTTGATGGTGACATTTGCCAGAATGTACCTTTTAAGTAATGTCATTTCTCAGAACAAGTAATACGAAGATGTTTTCTATTACCTTTGAAATAAGGCTTCACGGGCACTGTTACTCAATTTAGGTTTGTAATCCAAAATCAATTGTGGCACAATCAACATTTCTAGCAACAAAGGCTTTGTTTGGCAATGGATTTGGGCTTTAAAGAAAGGAGGAGGATTCATTAGAATGACGATTAGTTATGTGAACACCAACAGTGGCGTTAAATCAAGGTGCTCTAATGTTATAAAGCATTTCAAAGTTTTAAAAATAATTCTCTGCTACAGACTTTTCAGCATCTTACTCTTACAAAGACATAACACACAAACAAGGCCTGACCATACCTCTGAGATTCATTTCTGTAGCTAGATCTCCCCTTTCTGTTTGAAATGGAGGCTCAGCACTTTATGAATTATGAATGTAGGGTTTTTTTGAAAAATGTGGACAGTCAGGGATGAAATGAAGACATATTTTGCATACTCACCAGGCCACACATCCCTATCTTTGACTTAATTCTATGTCATCTGTTATTGTAGCATTTTTACTTTTGGCAGGGGAAGACAAGGGCAGGATAAGCTACTGCTGTTCCCCGTGAGGAACTATTGAGGCAGATGCAGTCTGGAATGAACAGTTAGAACTGAAACATGGCTCCTCTGTGCCATTGGCCATGGGTTCTTCTTCTTCTTTTTAATTGCTAGACACCTGCCTATTAAATGCAAACTGAGGGAATAGAAAAACAAACAGAAGCAACTTTTTGAAAGTATATTGAAGAGAAGCATTGCCAGAGGTGTCATGACAGAGGTTTCTTGAATTCAAGAGAAAAGATCTCAGCATGGTTTGGTTGTGAAAGAGATCTGAACGTATGGTGATGCCAGACTCTATGACTGATATTATTCACATCATTCAATATATTATATCTCTGCAAGGCACAGTTTTTTGTCATAGCAGCTATTAAACTCCAAGAGAGGACAAAACTTTAGGAGCTGTTGAATGGATTAAGACAGTAAAAGACATCAAGAAATAATGTTCTGAAAATCAATCATATTCAACTTGTACTTTATTGTATTCTATTCTGGTTTTAGTTTTGTATGTTTTGTTTTACATTTTGAATATTTTAAAGGGGATAATGAGAATTATAGTATCCTGTTCTCTAGTTCGATTCAGTGGTCTGTAACTAACCTGGTCAATAACCTGCTTCAGCTGCTGAATCCATCCATGCATTAATCCAGTATCTAGTTGGGCTGTCAGGAAAAATAAAAATGAATCAGAAAAATACAAAACTGAATTTAAAGTATTTAGAATTTTTTACTGACAACAAGCAATCAATACGTTGATACTGATGCAAAAGAAAGAATTTGTAAAGAGGGCCAGGCCCAGGGCCAGGGCCAGGGCAGAGAGGCGAGGAGAGGAGAAGAGCGGAGAGGAGAGGAGATGAGAGGAGAGGAAAAATGCTTAAAGAAATATTCTTTCTTAAGCCTCTAAAGTTTGCTTAGTTTGCTTTGACGTAGGAAACAACATTGACATTTCTATAGATGTGGGCAAAAATTTTATTTTGTTTTGTTTTCTGTTTCTTTTCTATGAAAATGTACAACAATTTCGCTTGAATTTGATCCTAATTGGTTCAGGATGATTGAAGCTATTTTTTTCATTATTACTATTATTTTCTTATTTATGGTTTAAGAAAAACCTTAGCTGACTCAATTTTGTTAGTCTACTTTCATTTAAGATTACATGTTTCGAGTCTGAGTAACTCTTTAATGTGGAATATAAAAACTAGTAGATTCTTATTTAATAACTAAGTCAGACTTGAAATTTTTCTCTAGGAAATAGTTTTCAGTAGAAAATAGTATGAAATTATATGTAAAAATGCACATATTATGCATGCCTTTCACAAGAAATTCTTTTATTTTTAAGAGCAAATATCTGGGAAAAAAAAACAAATTCTATTTAAAAGTAATAACATTTTTTTCTCCCAAACTAAAATATACACATGCTCTTGCCATGTTTCAGGAAAGCTAAAATCACAAGCTGATTTTTTTGTATCTTCATAGCAATTATCTCTTGCAGTCTGGATATTTTCCCATAGCAAGACAGAAGATTTAATATATTCTGGATAGTGTAGTCCACACAGAAAGCTCAATCAGTAGAGGATGAAAATATGGGCCAACTGAACCACAAGTTTTATTAGACATGGAAATATCTTTCCTCATTTTAAATATTCTGATCCTTTGCTGCAATAATTTACATTTCTAACAGAAAAAAAAAGATTTTTTCTACTGTAAGGATTAAAACAATGCATTGCAAGCAAGTTTTGTTTGGTGAACTTGTAAGTCTAAAATACAAAAATTTCAGATGATACATATAAAATTGTGTTGCTTATAATCCTGCAGCAAGGAAGGGTAGATCTAATAAGGAAACTTAGAAATATGTATATGTATGTCTAGTGCCTTTTTGGTCAATTGCTCCAAACTGATATGTATAATACTTTACTAAAATATATTTAATATGCGCTGTACTTAGGCCATATATCAGTGAAAGCTTAAACAGGAAAAAAATATACTTTAAGAGAGAGAAAGTGCTTCATCTGCTTTACAGATGGTTCATGCAAAGCATTCTTCCATGAAATGTATTAAGGTGCGCATGTCTTCCAGTGCTGCAGTGGGTTATGTTTCACCTGCAGAGATGAGAGTCAGCAGTGGGATTCTGCTGAAAGTGCTGCTCTTAATTCTTGTGCTTAACGTTCTTTCAATGAATTCTGTAAATATGTTGCAACCAGCTGTCTGCCAACAGCCATGATGCAAGGATATGGGAAATGGAAAACGGTGTTTAGTCTATGGCACTTTGATTTTGGCCTTTTGCCTTCTTCTCTTTGCCCTTCCTCTTCTTCCTTCTCCTGTCTTCTTCATGTATAAGTGAATACTTCCATATCAGCACACTCAGTTAAGTATGGCAGTGGCGATACAGATAATGTGCTGACCTTTAGCAGTTACAAAAGGGCACAGTGTGGGCTTCTTTGGATGCCAAAAAGCTTTGGCACATCTTGAAGGACAGCAATGACTCTGCTTCCTTTCCTGTCACATGAACCCAGCTGAGAACAACATAATCACACATTTTTCTACATCTTTTCTCATTGATGACTAGTTCTTTGGCTAAGTGAATATGCATGGTGATGGCAGGAATATAAAGAAATATGACAAGATTCATATGCACAAAACACTATGCCAAGAACTGACAATTCTGCCTGTGATTACATGAACTGGCTCACTGTTCCAGGAAAGTTAAAGCCATGTAAAGATGCCTTTTAGCATCTGGTCATGCATTTCCAGATATGGCAGCATTTGCCTTGAAATATAATTGAAATTGGACCATAAACATTGTATCCATCCCCAAAAGAAATCGCAGCACTAGGCAATTAGACTAATTTTAAATGAAAATTAGGCATTTCACAGGAAACAAGATTGAAAAAGAAAGTTTTAACTAAATAATGCCAAAATGCTTAACAGCAATGTGATTAAATTTTTTATAACATTGAAGGATGACTGTATTTAAAATATACTGTCAAAGTACTCTAATTATGTTAGAATTAAACTAAATGCTACAAAGTGATTATATTGGAAGAAGTCAAAGGTAAAAATAAATAAATATTCTGAAAGTAAAAGTTTTATATTTTAAGACTACTGAAACGAAATAAGGAAACCAGCACAGTTCAATAAGTGCTTGACAGAGATTTTGTATTAAATGAAACTATCCTTACTGAAGAAAAATTGTTCCATGGATTATTTTTTCTACCATTTTTTTTCTGTAGTGTGATGGTTACTTTGCTGAGTGCACCAAGATACGGGAGATAACTATAGCCTCTGAAGAACATGACAATTTCAATATGCAAATGTTCAGTGCCAGAGCATAACTCCATGAGGAAATTGTTCTGAATGTGCTCCTGCCCTGGAGAGACACAGATATTATTTATATACAACAACAGCATCAGAAGCAGGAAAAGAAGACAAAGGAAAGAAAGTAAATGAAGCAGACAGATGCAAGAACAGCACTCATGGGACCACTTGCTTGCTTTGAGTGAATCATTTACAGACACTGAAGACAATTGTAGCTCTTAAAGGAGAACATTTTGATTTACTTGTAAGAGTAAAACAAAGGAAGTGGCAAGAGAAAGTGAACTTTTTAGATGTTAGTGTTTAAAAGCAGAGCATTTGACAATTGCATAGGCCAGTTCTGACAATAAAAGATGTCCAAATTGTAGTTTGTCAGTTTGAGATTCCTTGATATAAAGACTGATTTGAGCCATTGTTTGGAGACAGGAAAAAGCACAGGTGGAGCTACTTTTAAGTCCAGCAAAATCTAATAGCTGAGTTTTCTAGAGTTTTAAGGTCATTAATGATTAGGGCTTTCCTCTTTGTCATTTCGCATTAAAAGCAGTGGCAAACAGAGATGCTGTGGATATTTGTTGATGTTTGGTGGACTGTGGATTGTTGGAACTATTATGCTCTTTCCTCAACTTGGACCTTCATGATTTCTCAACTTTTAGCTATGAAACTTAAGACAAGAGACTGGACATAGCTATAGGTCCTTCTCCCATCAGGAGCTGCTTGAGTAGTTCGGCTGTCCAAGAGTTTTCCTTAGTGATGATTCACTAAGAAAAAAAATGATGATTCACCAGCACTGAAATATCCCATGATAGGGAAATGTTTACCCTTCTGATTAAAACCTTCAAAATAATTGTTTACTTTTCCACTCAAACTATCAAATATGTTATTTCATTTTGGATTAGGACCACCTCCAACAGCATTTTGGTATAAGATTTGATGTAAGTGGTTTGAGGCCAGTTCAGCCTGGGCCTCTGTCATCTAATTAGGGTTGGTAGGTTTATTTCAACGAGATCTTTCATTTGTGGCTCAACACTAAATGGCTGGATTATGTCTCCACTCAGCATAGCCCTTCTGGTTGAACTGCTGCGCTGCATCACGGGAATTCTGGTCCATAGATGAAAGCAGGAACATGAGACAGCACAGCTGTTCAAGCAGTCATTATCCCCAAAGGATTTTTTTTTCTCCATTTAAAATGTCAAAATATTTCAGTTGGCAAGCTCCAGAAAGGAATATTTCTTTAGTTCCCAATGGATTTTTTTTTCTGAGCTTTTCATTCTTAACAATCAAAAAACACATTAAACAAAACCAACCAGCCAGCAAAACAAACAAACTAAACTTCTCCTTTCTAGTCAGAAAAAGAAAAAAGGTCTCAAAATATATGAATTTTTCCATAGAAAAGAAATTATTTTTTTTAATCAGCTTGATTATTGCCTCCATTCTAACTGATACCCTTCCAAGTGTTTCTGGCAAAAATGAGGGCAAGGCATTGTTTCAGGTAGATCTGCCTACTTTAACCAAAAAGTAAAGGAGATATCAGAAAGAAATGCAAAGTTTGTCTTCTGTTTTAATTTTGTAACTCATAATCTACCAGAGCAGTATCTCAAATGACACTTCAATAACCCATATTTTCAATTAAATCTGTGCAAAAGCACTCCATCTCATTCTTTCCTATGCTGCACCTTCATGAACGGATAACTGAAGTTCACAGAATTATATGGTTAAATGATATTATTTAAAAGGCAGACACTTTTTTGGCCTTGAGATGTATGTACCGGTCCACTCTTTTTGCTTCAGGAGTTTTAATCAAGTTCCCCACCCCCTATGGGCTTTTTTCTTTGGAATAATCACCAGAACTCCATAAAACCAACCACTCTTTTCTGTAAACTAATCATTAGAAGATGCTGATCTTATTAATATTTGGCTTTGCTCACAAAACATCACATTTTTGTCCCTTTTCTATTAAATTTAACAAAGCTTTAAGATTTTGTTGCCAATAACAATTTTTATGGAACCCTATTTATTACTGTATCAAAGAATATTTTTATCCTGTAGCAGAGATGCCTTGATCCACTTGATTGGCCATTTTAGTAAATGAGGTCTAGAAGAAAACATCTCTCAAATTATAAAGAATTCCTGCTTAATAAATGAATATTTTTGTTTGTTTTTCTCTGTTTTACTGTAATAAAGGTGTTTGTGAAAGTATGGCATGTTAATGTTAAATTTAGTCATTACACTAAGAAAAGATAATTATGGAAATTATATTCCAAAAAAAAAGGCTGTTCTGAAAATACAGTCATAATATGTAAAGCAGTATTTATATTTTCTATTGGCTGTGTGTATTCTTTTTACACTTTTGAAGAAATATGGTTGCATGTGTCCTTTTCACTTCTTAGAGCATTTCAGATGTTTCATTTTGGGAGTGTTTGTTAAGTGGAACATGAACGAGGAGTGAGGTATTAACTTTTCACTTGTTCTGTGATTAAAATGGGAAATATAATTCTACAAGCACACAATTGCTGTTATAATGCCAAATAGTGTCTTCTTTGGTTACTTGCTAAAATGTAGCCTATGGCATGCAATGACCTTCACTTTGCGTAAATATTAGACCAGTCATGTAGTCTCATGGTAGGCAGAATTATTATCGTAGCAAATCTGAATTTTGCATGTTTGGGATTGGATGTGCCTTTTATATAGTATCTCCATATATGTTTGCATCAAAGTTTTGCAAAAATTAGGAGTCTATAAGAATAATTATAATTCTGCCTTATGTTTCAGCTTGGTTGTCTGAAGGTGCCTCTTCAGCTTAATTGGTGTTCTATTTTCACTCCATGAGGACATGCCTATCCACAAGAGTACTTTTGGTTTACCCATAAGTCAGAGACCACATTTTACGCATTAATGAATTTAAAGACTTGCATATTATATATACTTATAATACCAAAAGAGAATATATGTTTACTGTATTGGTAAACATTCTTCTGAGTTTTTTAGTATATGAAATATCAGTCTTTCATAGGGTTGCAGGAAATTTTATTATACGTAACATCAAATGTAACTATTTTACACATAGTCCCTGGTCAAAAGGACAGGTTTATATTTTCCATTATTTATTTTTGTTGTTAGCAATGGCTGGATTTTTTTTTCCCTTTAATTCAAAATTTTATAGCCATCTTAGGCCAGGTTTCCTCTTCTTTCCAATGTTTGCAAAGGAGCCAGTTGCATTTTCCTGACTGAAAAACTGGTTTTGTCCTTCAGCCTAAAACGTTCTATTCGGGGCTGCTATTGCCCTCCCCGAGAGTTTGCCAGACTGCAGCGTTGCTCCTTCCGCTGCTGCCCTGCCTCTGGCACGTCCTCGGCACTCAGAGGTGCAGACAGAAAACTGCTGGCTAACAGCTGCATCAGTGTTGCTAAATGAACTAGTAAATCCTACATCCAATATTTCAGTATATACATTTCTGTCTAGAAAGACATGAAACCCTCAGGAGTCCAGGGGATCTTTAGCTCTGAGTAATCTGACACCTAGTGGGGAGGATGAGAGAACAAAGATGTGCAAGAAGAGCCGTTCACTCATTGCATAGGTCATAAAAATGTACAGATTTAATGATTAGTGAATTAATGATTTATTTGGACTACTGAGGCACATTCAGACAATCATGAAGGAGAGCTGATTATAATTATAATAGAGCAGGATTACAATGGATTCAATTATAACAGGACAGGATTTACCTTTTACAACTGTGTGGTGATAAGTGTTCAGAACCTGGGAAAGAAGTGACTACTGTCCAGTGATGTCAGTAGGAAAGAAATAATCCTAACATCGTATATAAAATGATGGATTCTGTGCTAAACATTATCACCCAGGAATAAGAAGTTGAGGAATGATAGATAATTCATAAAGATGTTAACTCACTGCTCAGCAGCAACCAAAAAAGCAAAGTTAAGGCAAATATTAAGGCAATTATAGTGCACAATAAAGAGTAAAAGAGAACAAAATAGAAAGTATAGTTATGACACTATATAAATATGTAGTTTTCCCACCCCTAAATACTTTTTACAGCAGAAGTTTCTCCATCTCAGAAAGGATACAGCTGAACTGCAAAAGGTTCAGAAAAGGTGACGAGGATGATCAGAGGCATATAATGGCTTTTGATTAAGGAATAGTTAAGTATCCTAGGACTGTTTGGTCTAGAAAAGAGATGGTTGATTTGAAGTATGAAAGAATATTCAGAGTGGCATGGGGAGAAGATAGAGATAAATTGTTTTCTGTCTTTTCCAATATAAACAGTAGGAGGCAACAAAGGAAGCAGGTGGGAGAAGTTAAAAAAGGCAGCTCTTCATATTGCTTGAAATTAAACTGTGATACTGCTTAACTCAGAGTATAGTGGATGTTAACTGCTTACTTGGGTTAAAGGGTGATTACCAAAGTCCATGCAAATCCACTTGAGGTTATGAAATATCTATCTATCATCTCTGGTGCAGGATGTCCTTGAGGGAGCACCCACCCACAGGACTTGCTTGAAATAGAAGACTGTGGGATTCAAGGCAGCCCTCCTACTGGGGAGAGATGTGGAACAAATTGGGTGGGTCATGATGTACAGTAAGCAAGCTGGGTGAGATCAAGTCTCCAGTCTCTGTGATGCCCAGGAGGACCATCCTCCTGCACACTGATGGGGCATCCACCACCCACACATGAAGGAGAGGGTTGTGCAACAGAGATTCAGCTAGATCTCAGCAACAGAGATTTTCCCCTGTGGCCTCTCCAAATAGCTTGTAGGTCTTGAGGAAGCCCTGGTAAATGATGGGCAGCTCATAGACATTGTGGGAAGGACCTCTCAAGTTAATGGTAAAGAGCTGCCAGTGTTCCTGAAGCCTTCAGAGGTGGTGAAGGAAGGTGCATGCCAGCCTGCTTCAGACTGGACTTCCTCCACAGAACAGGGGTCTCTGAGGACCCCACAGAGGAAGGTTTGGGCCTGATGGCTTGTCCTTCAAGGGGAAGCTCTTGCTGTGTGAGATGGTAAAGGGTTACGATCTGCTTTTTTTAGGGGGTGCCATTGCTGTAGGTGTCAGTGGGCAGATATGTCAGTGGCACTGTAAGAAGTGGCAGTGCAGTTGGCAGAGTGGTAAAGATTCCTGCAGTGGTGGGGAAGTGCTGCAGTGCAGTGATGGACCTCTTCTCACTTGTCCCAATGCAGAGAGAAGGGGTGAGGGAGAGGACAGGGTGTGCAGGAAAATAGGTGCAGGAGGGGGAGCTCCTGCCCCTGCAGCAGCCAGGGTAGAGCACCCAGGGGAAGTGGAAAGTGGGAAATAATAGCCATCCTCCTCCTTCTCCTCCTCTGCTCCTCCCCTCCTCTTCCTAGTTGCCCCTGCTGCAGGGCAATGCTGGGGTAGATGGATCTTAGCTTGACCCAGCAGAGATCATCTTATGATTTTATATTAGTGCCATGCTTTGCCCTCATAGTCTTTCTTACAAAACTTGATGGAAATGGACTTCTTTTTCAAATTAATATGGTGAAATCAAAGAACATACACTTGCCTTGAGCTTCTTACAGATTTATATTATAGAAATTTCAGGACAAAGCAAAATGTAATTACTTCTTCCCAGCATCCATCTGCTTTATTCCTCCTTTATGCTCCTTTCCTCTTTTCCCATCTCTCCCATGAAAAGCAAAAGATAAATACGCAGTTTTGTTTTTCAGGATATGCTTAGTTTTTCACTGACAGAAATATTCAGTGACAAATGAAACAGAGGTGTATTTCCAGTTGGGTTTTGGTATGGTTTGGTTTCTTTCAAGAAATGATTTGGTTTGGAGTCCTTTCTAGGTAACTGTTACTGAATTTAGGAGTAGTTTTCAATATTTTTTTTTCTGCAAACATTACTTTAGGGGAAAAAAGTAAAATTGGTATTTAAGAAGAGTTAAGTAAGTTGTTTCTGAGGAAGTAGGGTTCCACCTGCAGTTCAGTTTCTTAGCCTATAAGAATAGCTATTTAACTACTTGCTTTTGAGAAGTCCTGCAATTTAGACATAGAAAACACTCTAAAGCACCTTCTCTCTGCTGGAAGAAAAATGAGTGGAAACTTTTAATTTGAAAGCTTCTGGTAAACAATACTTTCACTATTAATAAATTATGTGTCTAAAAATAAACCCTTTTGTCTTCTGAGTTTTCTTGTATTTTTCCAACTGGTTGACTTAAAAGGAAGAATTTTAATCTAAAGAAGAAGCTGCAGTGTCACAGCAGTGACCATTTTTAGAAATTCTCAACAGTTACATTGCCTTTAGTTTTCCTCATTCAGATGGAGAAAATAAATATGCTGTAAGTACAAAGTGACACTGGAGTCATCATGGCATGGCATGTCAATGACATCACAGGAGTTATTAAGATCTCAGTAGGAACAGTGCAATGACTGCATTGAAGCTTTACTATCTCTATCATCATTACTGGTGTAAAAATTTTTTAAAACTGCACAATTTTTTTATATGAATTGTTATTTCTGCTAAAATATCAAACAAGCAGGAAAACCATAAAAAATAATTAAAAAAGACTTTTAGTCCTGTATATTTTCTAGGTTGTAAATCAAATTAAATGATAGCTTATTTGTAGCAAAACAAATCCTTAGAGATCAAATGATGTTTGGACTTTTAATACCAGACAAAATTCTACCAAGAAGAGCTAGCAATCCAGCTAAATATGACAGACAAAACATRGAAGAAAAAAGTATCATCAACAAAGAATACATATTTTGCAGTTAATCCAGCAAGTGCACACATAATATAGATGCCAGACAGAAAAATAGTGCTTAAGCAACATTAAAGAAAAAAAAAAAAAACCTTAACATACACAGTTGGCACCATTACGTTCAGAATCCCTTAACAGACAAAAGGGAAGACACTATATATGTGGAGTCCCCTGGGTTAGTCCACTTGGGTGTTATTTCATGATGTTCCCTCCCCCAGGCCGCCTCCCTGGCCGGGGCTGCCAGCGGCAGTGTGACAGCGGCCCCGCCCCGCCCCGCGCACACAAAGGGCTATTGTTTGCCAGGCAGTGACTGCCGGGGGTGTCACCCCCTCCCCAGAGGGGCCCGGCCCGGCCCGGCCCGGCGCTGGCGCTGGCGCTGGAGCAGGGCAGCAGCAGCCCCGGGGCCCCGGCGCAGGCGCTCAAACCAGCCAGACAAGTCCTGAGCCCCGGCACGGCCACGGCAGCACAGAGCCTTTGGTGTTTTCATAGTAATGGAAAAAATAATATTTACTGGGCTACAGTAGATAACTCTGTCTATTACTAGGGAAAGAGTAGATAATGAAAAGATGTATTTAATGGTTGCAGGTATTGAAAACTTGCAAACACTAAAGAAAAAATATAATTTTGGAAAATTGTTAGAATGGATAAAATTATGAATGGAAGATAAAGGCAAATATTAGCAAAGCTTCTCAATGAAACAAATTTCTGAGCTGAAGAAGTAAAAGCTTTTGAAGAGGTAGAAATCCCACTGATTCAGGCATTCAGAACAAAATTTGAGCAAGTACTATCATAATATTAAATATAAAATACACAAATGACTATGAGGATGCATGAATGTGTGGGCTTGTTTGTGTATGACGGGCGAGTGAAGAGTTAACAGGACTGAAGTTTGTCAATTGATATGCAGAAGAACTGAGAGCACAAGAGCTGATGTGCGCAAAGCTGTTGAACAGAGGACTTAACAGGACTAAAGAAGTCTACCAACCGATATGCGCAAGGACTGACGTGCGCAAGGCTGCGGAATGGCAGCACTAACAAGACTGAAGAGGTCTGCCACCTGGAATCTGCACGGACCCCCGGGGAGGGAAGAAACGATACGGAGGTGTTGTGGTCTTGCCTCGCTAGCAGGGTCCTCCCAAGCAGACAAACAGACAGTCCTGCGATTGTGAAACTCGCAAAAAGTCAGCAAAAGCAGTGTTTGCCCAGAGCCCCAGCCGTATAAAAAGAGACTTGGGAGCTAGGAGAGTTTGAGCAGGGACGGGAACGTGACCTGACCATCCTCTCCGGCTGGACCGTGAGTATCCCCCCCCTCCCCTTTTCCTGGGACGCTGGGTTAAGGTAACTCCTCGAGGTTGAGAGCCCTCTCACTAGGAGAGTGAACAAGAAAGCTTTCAAGTAGGGATAAGCAGTCCTTCCAATTAATAACGCAGTAATCGACGGTTTCAGGTTATCCTTTCTAAATTAGTAATCGCATTATTTTAATGGATGTTACTAATCCAAGAACTTGTGTGAGGAAATAAACATCTTTTTTATTATTATTATATTACTGTCTCAGTCGTTGCTATCGAACCTTCATAGCATGATAGCGTGACAGTGTATGTGTGAATATTTGCAAAAAATAAGAAACGATTCTTCATTAGCAAGGAGATAGAGATAACCTAAGAGATTCTTTTCATCTCTGTCTTTTGTTATTCTTCTTGTCTGCATGTTAATGAACTCTTATTTATCACTCTACCATTAATTTGCAAGTTGTTAAATAATTACAGTGCAATTGTTGAAGTAAACAGAGGATACAGTTAGAGAAATGATTATTGCATGGTCATGAAATGTCCTTTTTAAACCTAGGCTAACAAGAAGCATAACTTTATTTCCATCTGTAAAAGTATTCGTATTTGCAAGTATCTGTGAAACAATTTGCAGGATGTGACATGCTTTGGAATATTGTCTTATAGCATCTTTATGCATGCTAGAAATTCTTTTATCTTTATCTATACTTCTGCTCTTTCATTCTCTTCTTAGACTTCCTCCTGTGGTGAAACCTAAAAATAACACTGTTGCTATTAAGGTGTTTTATGAGCAACCTGTCTACATGTATGAAGTTTTTCTCCTTTTTCGTTGTTAAACTCTTCTTTATCATCATCAAATCAGTGAACTGAACATGTGTAGTGCCATTTAAGATGCTGTAGGATATCTTACTTGATTTCTAGCTGCCACCAGAAGAACACAGTCTTCTGTACTTCCTGCGTCATATCTGCCAGCCACGTGCAGATGTCTTGCATACCCTACGGTATCTCAGAAGGCACTACACACTTATGTTCAGATGGCTGAATAAAACCCTTTATATCATGCTAAAAACTACATGACTAATATAATGTAACTTTCATACCTAATAGAGCATTACTGTATTAATATGGGGGATTTTCTCACATTCATATAAGTAATATGGATCTCCTTCTCCAATGGAACTTGTGTTTCTCCACTGACTAGGTAGAGACAACCAGTTTGGATTAGATACCTAGCTTTTAGATAGGCTTTATACAGGCTTATATTCACAAAATAAATCTTGAAATTTCATAGACTTTGCTAATTGGATGGGTGAACATCTGCAAAGAGGAAAGAAGCAAAAATTTTCCAGTATTATCTTCTGGGTATGGAATTAGGAAAGAAAAGATATCCATGAGGAAATAAGGCTAACATAGTGCAAAAGTCTGCCTACAGACTCTTCCTAAGGTTCTGAATGGCCAGCCTGGTTATTCAGACACATGAGAGAGTGAGACTTATTGATGATTACATTTGGAATACACCGGAGGTGTTATACGTTATTTACAAGAGAATACTTTCTAAAAATATATTTTTAGGAGAATATGTGATTAAATTGGGAAATAGTAAGGAACCAAAAAAATAAGGAAGATTCAAATCTTCCTTCCTCTGTAAATTGCAAATAGTGAGTTCCCAAAGCAGAGCCAAAGAAAGAGAGCTGTAAACCAGGCTAATCTTACTAATCCATGAAAATTATCTGCCCTTTGATTTTAGTATTCAAAGAAGCAACTGAAAAAAAGTTTGGTTAAAAATGGATTCCACTGAATCCAAATGTAATTTAGAGGCTTGCAGATAAAATAGATACATTATTTTGTTTTCTTCAGTAAATGACTGTTTATTTTTCATTCTCATGTAATGTCTGTGGTACTTCATAAAGTTTCCCTGTATTTTTTTTGCAAAATACAACAAAACCATATATTCACTGCTCATACACCAACAACCATTTTAGGTAACAGTGTCCAGCTGAAGTGATTCATTTTTTCTGCTAATGGCTGTATATAAATATTTTCCCCAATGTCAGTTATCAGCTGTTAATGTTTAGAAAGCATTACTATTAGTTTTATTACATTGATTCCAATTTCCTTTTTCTTTTGGCATATTGAAATATTAGACAAAAAAATAATAAATAATTGGGTCTATCCTATCGCAACCTGAATGTAAAGCTAAATAATTTATTTTGCAGTATTTTGCTTACAAAGATCACCTCAAATAACTGTATTCAGAATTATATTAAATGTTAGCATGGAAATTATTTCTTAATTTTTTAAACTTCATATCAAGGTCATATGTCTGCCACAGTAGGGACAGTAAAGGCCTTAATAGATATGGGACAATACTATTGCAAAACATAACATACAGACTTTTATTAAAGAAACTTGGGCTGACGCCTCTTCCATTCCTTTAAAGATTGGAAGAATAGGACACATGATGACAATGGCAGAAGACCACTTGCTTATGGTATTTTCTTGATGCAGATTCAGTTTGTCTGGATACTGAGTCAGTCTCATGTGATCTAGAATCAGCCCAAAAGTTCTATAGCCATGCAACTGAAACATGAAGCCTGAGCTAATAAATCTCTGAAGCATGTACTTATTAGCTTAGATATAGCACCATTTGTACATAGCTTTCTATGAGAGCTGACCCTGCAATGGGAAATAGGCATAAACTTACTGAGACAAAAAGACCACCTTTCTTTAATGTATTTGTGCAGCATTAGCCTAATACAGTTCTTCACAAGCATCCCAGATTCAGATTTTTAAAGCACTTGGGTCTATGTGCAAAAAACTGAGTAGCCATGTACTTAGAAGTATGTTTTTCTACAAAAGCTAGTGAAAATTATGAGCCCATTTGTAAGTTTCCGCTTCTTTGTGTAATGGTTCACCAGTACTGGTAAGGTAGTTGAAGTAAAGGATTTAAATGTATGTAATACAGAATGTTGTGCAATTATCTTTCAGATAGCACATTCTTGCTTTATGATGTCATCTCATTGCAAAACAGCTCATAATACATGAGCAAAAAACCTCATGTCATCTTTTAGTAAAAATTAATAGTAAAAGGTGAGGAAGAAAGAGGGATTGGTGGGATACATTTTTGCCTAGTGCATAGGATGTTAGCCTGGGAAGAAGTATTGTGTTCATCTCCTTGTCTTTCTTATAAATTAAATGTCTAAATTTTCAGAGAGCAAGGCCTGAAACAAAGTTATGTCTTTTCCCTCTTGCCTAATTAGGTCATGGAGTCAAGGTCTAGTTTGTTTCCTACCCTTATGGCCATGTGGTTTGCATTTCTTGGCTACCCCAAAGACCTGTTTTGACTGGAAAGGTTGTAGGTGCTCTCTTCTAAAATTCTCTATTGTCAGGCATCTATATGATCATCCTTCACCTGAGAGTTATGGATTCAAGTTGTAGTTTTATGAAAAACTATGAATCTTCTCTTCCCTAAGTATCTCACTAATCATTAGCCTATTATGATGAAAGTAGACACTCATACCAGCCGAATTTTTTAATCAACTCCATGTTTTTGGCCTGGATCAGGCAAAATTTGGAGGAGATTTTGATAATGAGACATACAAACTCTGTAGTATAACAGAACTGAGGGCGGTCTGTGGTTTCTAAATGGTACTTTTTTGTAAGCACAATAGCTAATGTCAGGAACTAGGGAAACTATTGGGCTAATCAGATTAGCAACATTTAAGGTCCCTAGGTCCCTCTAAGGAAGGCTTTGTACATTGATGGCTTGGATTCAATCACAGAATTACAGAATAGCTGGGGTTTGAAGGCACCTCTGGAGATCATCTGGTCCAACCATCCTGCCCAAGCAGGGTCAGTTAAAGCAGGTTGCCGAGGGCTGTGTCCAGCTGGGATCTGAGTATCTCCAAAGATGGAGACTCCACAGCCTCTCTGGCAACTTTTTCTAACGTTCAACCACCCTCACAGTAAAAAAGTGTTGTTTTTTTTTTGTGTATTTGAGTGGAATTTCTTGTGTTTCAGGACTGATTGTAAATTCTGTCTACATCTCAATTTAGGAAGTTTAGTTCTTGGTTTATGACACTCTTCCGCTGGTCTCTGACAGGGATCTTGTCTTTTCCTCAAACTGCTGAGTAACATACTCAGAAGGCAGAACTTGTAAACATTTCCCTTTGGTTTGTGGGAACCAATATACGATGTTGCAATCCGCTTTTCCTCCAGTCACCAACACTAGCATCCCTCCTCAGTGTCAAGAGATCTGTTACCTGTTTATCTGAAAGAACAGAAAAAGTTAGAGCCTAAGGAAGGACCAAGCTCTTTTTCTTGTCATGACTAGAACAAAGTCTACCCATTTCTGGTGTTCCGGAGGACTTCCAATGAACTTTAACACATCAATGAGGATATAGCAATTCTAAACGTAGATTAAACAAACTAACTCATCTCTGAATCTAAAGATCAGTATGGCTTTCTTATAGACATTTTCTTATATATGTAAGATGGGTCTTGATGCATGGCTGTTTCCTTAGGTGAAACATCTAGATGTTGTGAAAATATCAATCATAATCAACAATAAATATCAACAATGCTAAACCCAATATTATCAATCATATTATTATTGTCTTGTCATGAAAAGTGTTCATACAGTTAATCGAGAATCACATTCTACAGTCACGTTCCATTAGATGCATCTAGAATCACATCCATACACTTACACCAGATTTTGGCTTTTGACAGCTATCTCTAGGAATGATTTTCAAAAGGAGTTAAAAAAAATTCATTCAGTCTCATTGATTTTAAAAAAGCAGAAAAATTCTCTTATATCATTCAGATGATTTCTAGTCTGTAAGGGAGTATAATCTGAAACTAGAATTAAATGTGAATATCTGGTTTCTTTTGATTTGTATTCTTGCTTTCACATGAAAATCCCTTTCAAGTATGCTCAACACTCCTCTTGCTAATCCTTAGTAAATTAATAAGGAGTTGATTACTATCCTTTATTCAAGCTGAATTAGCAAAATTAACATTTACAGCCACCATCAAATTTGATTATAAATAAGCATACTTTACAGATAGCAATTTCAAATCAAACTGTCTTTGTCTTATTTAGTCTCTACTAATTGGCACTTTATAAAACCAATATTTGTAAAATAAATAGTTCTGCTCAATTTAACTTCATTAATTATACACTGCGTAATTGTGCCCTTCCCCCTTGAAAGAAGCAACAGAGGTGGAAGTCAGAAGTCACAACTCTTTCTATAGCAAAAAAGAACTGATAATGAAGCTTCCTAAAGGTGATGACAGCTTCACCATTCACAGAATTTTTTATGATTTCTATTTAAAAAAAAGAAATGCATTACCTCATTTCCATTTTGTTTTGACCTACAACAGTTTCCTTCATGAAGACATTAGCATTTTGAATCTATTTTTAAAAACATCTTCCAGCAACCAAACAATCTCATTTGGAGTTGTTGGCTTTCAGTTTTCTGCTCATCATTCATATACATTTAAATATTTTCTATGTTAATTTAAAAATATCAGCTTATGAAAAATTCTGCTGTTAATTATTTAAAGAAACTACATAAGATATGAAATTATGGGTTGCTTGAAAAGAAATTATGGGTTGTTTTAAGAAGATGTTATTCACATGAAGGGCATTGCCAGCCCCTCATGGATATTTTAATTATGTATGCCTTTGAAATGTACGTAATACAGTAATAATTATTATATAATTCAAGTGAAAATATAGTTATTTGGCCTAGGTCTTGATATATATGTTTTTTCCATAGACCCACTGTCTGCTGGGAAATTTTTAACGTGCAAAGGAAACACATACCACCTTCTACAGGTTTTATATACCAATATATGAACATGTTTACTCTTCTTCCAGATACTAGAGAGAACATTAGAAACATGACATTCTAGCATCTCAGAAAGATTTAGATAAATATTCAGCAGGTAATAAATAAAATGTCTTTTTTTTTTCACTTTACTAAAACTTGTGACAATATTCCAAAAAAAAAGAAAGATCTTACCATGTATATAGAAAACACTGGATCAGAAATAGTTGTTCTCAGCCAGAATTATATTCCTGTCTGCTACACATGGGGAAGAGGCATGGAGAGATGTCAGTTCATAAAGGGATACCTGCTGAAAAGATGTGTATTCAACATATCTGTGGCTTTTCTCTATCCAGCCAAACTACATCTCCAAAAACATAGGTAAAGGACATAGAAAAGGGTGGGTGGGAGTGTCACTTGGCAAGAAAAAAAAAAGCCAAAGTCCCTGGAACAGATATGTCTACCGGCAGCACATCTGAGTCTAGAATAAATAGATCATTTGTTGCCTTCTGGGTCCATCTCTCCCCAGAAAGCATGGGGAAAAGAACTAAATGCTCTGTTGCTGCATATCTATCAGGGATGGTCACTGTAGAACACTGAAGTAAAGTGTCTGCAGCTTAGTAATTATCTTTTTCCTGCTAATTTAAGTCACTATATAATATGTATCTATTAATTCGCCTAATGTCTCCAAATCACAAATAATGGGGATTATTAACACCTACAGTGAGTGTAATGAGATGCAGATCAACTTTGAATCAGCGTAACAAATCAGAAGGGGTACCTCAAGCTGGAGTAGTTTTGTCCCCTATCTCTTTCTCTATGCAGAGGACATTCACTCTCAGAGCTGTTTTGGGAAGAATTTAGGAGGTAAGATACAGATCTAGAATACAAATACAGGATTCTTATGAACTGTGTTTTACCTTAAGTTTTTGACAGCTGTGTTCTAGGTTCCTGCAAGGGGAAGCAAACTCTGGGGAAAAATACGAAAGGAAACTTCAGGAAGATATTCTTCTCTATTATTAACAACCTGATTATCAGGATAGTCAGAAAATGGATAACTAATAAAAGAAAATATGAAACTCATATAACATATAAACTCATGATGTGGATCTGATCCTACTTTCATTTAAGTTAATAGATGTTTTACCACTAGCTTTAGTGAAAGAAAATTAGCTCCTGTATGCTCTATGACTGAGATGAAAGCATACATTATATACATTTTAAAATGTAAAGAAAAATTGTTGGCATATGCAATCATCCTTTATATCTATAATTACTTTGGCACTCTGGAGAAGAAAAAAAAATCAAACAAAAGTATAATAGCAAAACTGATTAGTTTTCAATTTTGGGGGATAATTTATTGCAAAAACTGAATGGCTATTACGGAACAGCTCATTTAATCTCAGAGTACTATGCTATTAGGACATTTAATTGCTGCTTATATGAAAATTTGTAGAGGATATTATGGAGAGATGTATGAGCAAACTCCCAGGTTTCTCTGATCACTCTCACATCATACAGAGAGACATATTTTCTTCCAAGTAAAAAAAGGCAATATATGATACACACACAAAAAACCTGTTTTTTGCGGAATACTGGTGACTTCCTTTTCTGGAAGGTTGATTCTGTTCCATCTCACAGGGTATTTTTATGTAAGTTAAAGCATTATCCCCAAAATTGGGAAACTGTAAAGTAGGAAAAATGTAGTAGGAAACTTTGTGAGAAATATACAGTTTACTTATCATTTCACTTGTTTATTCCATGTACAATGACATGCACTGGGCGATCAGGATTTTTTAGCCCTAGGTCACAGGACACAAGTAATTAGGATTAATTGCCATACTACACTGCAATGTGAATAAGATTAACAGTATAAGGATGCTGGAATCTTTCCTCAGAGCTCATATAACACATTAGCAACAACTGACATGGCCAGCTTCAGTTCTTTAATGCTTGTATCCTCAAAACAGTACTACAGGGCAGGCTAGTGCTCTTTTCTCGGTTTTACATATTGGCAATTAAGCTGAAAAGGAGTAGGAAGCTACTTCTTTCTTTCTAGAGTGCAGAAGAAGTACTGGCTTACCCTGCTTTCTGGAGCAGCCTTATTACTAGACTGTTCAAACCAGTCCCTTCTTGGCAGGTCCCCTCTGAGTTCTTTAGTGTTTCTAGCATGCTTGTGCGATTATAAATAAAACGGTACTAACAGCAGTTATGCTGCCATATATCCCACTTACCACTCCCTGTTTCCTCCTGAATTCCATGCAAATCAAAGATTTCATCTCTATTAGTTAAAGAACCAGGATTAAGGCCTGTCTTCTGTCCCTGAGGGCAATCGACACAGCACAGCTCACATTTATATGGCACTTTTCTTCCCCAAAGCAACCTAAATTGTGTCAATGGGACATTGTCCCAGACCTTTAATAATTTCAAACTCTGCTGAGGCATTATTTAGGAAAATGCTACCTGCCTGAGCAAAATCACCCCTGCTACTGGCCTAGTAATTTAGTGATATGGATAATCATGTGCCCGTGCTTGGAGCCCTGTCATGGTCCTGTTTATTGTGCTAGTATGGGACATTGTGAATGAAATGAAGAAAGGTTTGGCAATCCTCCTTGTGACAGAATGAATCAATCTACAGGAATATTGTTGAGAGAGATACTTCTATGCCATATTATTCTTCTGCTCGGTGTAATCTTATCTACTTCTGTATGGCACCACCACCTGGGACTATGTTTCTAAAGAGAACAGTAAATGTGGGTAAACAGTTGTATTTTAAACTACTAAGTTTAAAACTTACTCACTGAAGCAAGAAAGACTGTCTTTCTGTACTGTATTTTTGCAGTGTTAGCCTAACACAGTTCTTCACAAGCAACCAAGATTTATATTTCTAAAAATGTCAATATTCCTATGCCCTCCTGAACCAAATCTTTCTAAAATTTCTAGCCATCAGAACTCAACTAGAACTGTGTATTGTTTTGTTATTTTCCTCACTGTTTAAGATAGTTGAGATCATGAGGCTTACGAGGAAACAAACTCGGATTTTGGGCTTGTTAATTTGTTTGTCTGTACTGTAGAGTTCTTAAACGTATTTTGGCACCAGCAAATAGTAATAGTGCTATTTATGTCATCCACCTTTGCAGTTAGTTTTCCGTATACTCATTCTTCGGTCTACTTCCCTTCTTGTGTTTTCCAGCCATGTTCAGATACAAAAACTGCAGGAAAAGTTGTATTGCAGTTTCCCTTTCCTGCAGTTGGTTTTAGATGTTTGAAATTCTGCCCTCTGCATATGGTGCTACTGTTTTCGGCAAAAGTCTAATCAAGAACAAAAAAAATGCAGCATAACAGTTAAGTGCTTTGACTTCTCAGATTTACCCATCTCTGGGTTTCATTTAAATTCTACATCAGGAAATTATAGCCTAGCCCATTTTGATGAGTAATAAAAATGGATTTGTCAGGCACATTCTAGGTTCATATTTTGGTAAAAAATTGTCTTGAATTATTAAATAATCATTGCATTTGTCTTACTTGCCTAGCACCTCAGACATTAACCCTTCATATGTTGCAAATGCACACAAGATAAAAATTTTGTTTGATTTACAGTCAGGCACTGGTATAGTAGAAGGATCAAATGCTTATTTCCATATCTTAATTACAAAACTTTATTTTTATTTTTATTTTTCAAAACTGGAGAAAAATAATCTTGCTGTGAACTCATTTTACAACTATAATTATGCCAAATTACATAATTACCAGCTGAATACCTTCAATCATATTCTGACAGCTTGTAATTATGTAATTGCAGTCTGAACTTATGTGATTGCAATAGACAAAGCTGTGTAATACTGTACAATTATTACCTCTTTGTAGAGTTCACTTATAACCTTGGTCATTATTTTTCAGAGGAGGTATTTTATAACCACAAAACTGTTTAACAGACATGTTGCTATATGATATTTGCACCCATACACAGGGAACACTGTAAACATTTATAAAATATTAAAATTCTAACCCCTCCCAAAATATATCTGTGTGCATACCTAAAGTACATACTTAAAGCCCAAGGCAAAGTATTTAAAAGCATGTCCAACACTGTGTTTCACAGGTAATCCCATTTGAGAAAATGCCATCATTCAGGTGCTTAAATTTAGGCATGTACTTAAATATCCTACAGAATTAGGGTATCAGGACTTTTCGCTGTAGTCTCCTAAAGCACCTTGCAAAGATTATGATAGGAGTATTCATATTACCTAGGCGTGCATAATCATTTCCAGTCTACTCTTTTCATTTCTCTTTTTCATTTCAGAGTTAATTATTTTACAACTGGATTTTTCCAGATCTGAGGAGTAAAATTAGATTGAAAAATTGTAATGTGTCTTATGTATACTCTCCATGAGTTTGTTCTGTTATATTTACTATCACTGGTTACTCTTTTTATTGAAATGGTGTTCACTATACAAGCATATGGTAAATGACCATCCTTGCCCTTAAAAACTTACAGTTAGCTTTTAAATATATTGAATGGTTAGAGAACATAATCTCTAAATATTCATAGCAAGTTTCAGTTGGAATATTCAAATAAATTTATATCCAGTGAAAAGAAATTGTGTTGGATTTTATTCAGAATACAAAAATGAAAAAAACACCCTTTCCTAGTGTCAAATAAGTTTTGTTCTGGGAATACTGCCTTAATAATGTCAGTTTAGTGCCCCTCTGAATGCTGGTTAAAATTTGGCTTAAGATATTGGTCACTGAAAAAAAAATCACACTTAGAGAAAGTATTTTAAAAAAGGATCTGAGATCCTCATAAGTACTTATATTTTGTATCTTTGTCTTTCTCTTGGAGTCAGGTCAGTAAGAAAGAACATGTTCCTGCCATGCACCTCAGATCTGTCCTGTCTTTTGGCTTGATTTGTTCTGTCTCTCCTGGAACATCTCTTCACAAACAAATTATGAGAAAATGAAAGAAGCAAAAGAAAGAAGCCAAAGAAGGAAGGTGGAGCCCTGTATGTAAACTGTAAGCGAAGTGCTGTTGCAGTGAAGCTACTTCTCATTGAAGTGAGCTATATATGCCAGTCAGCCTTTTGAGCAATGGAGAAGTTGTTCTGGAACTAAGGAAGTAGAGCATACTTTTGCTTTTTGCTTAACCTTAACAGGATAAACAGCATTTTCAACAAATGTGCTAAAAATTTGCAGATGTTTCTTTGCGCATATTTACTAGGGAGGCATTAGCGTGTAGCAGGCAAGCTTTGTTTACTTGTGTGAATAAACAAAGTGATTTAGAACTGCTGGAGACCAAATGAAATCTGATGCAATGTATGGATAGTATGAAATATTATGAACAGATGAAGAACAATTTTTGCAGGAAACCAGGCACTCTACAGTTTGAGATAAATATGATAAACCTAGAATATTAAGAGAACTAGAGATCTGCTCCTGCAAAATTGCAGTCAGGAAAGCAATCTGTTGAGCAATAGCCATTTAAATCTGACATGTTCTTTTAATAGTTCAAATTAGACTCAGCAATATTATGAATATTTAAATTTTAACCACACATAAATAATTTCAGTCATCAGTGAAGTTAACCCATTGTTTCACTCATATGAATCTGTACTAAAAGAATTACATGACTTCTTGATAATGCATGCTTACATGAATATGTTCATAAGCTTGGCCACACATGGTTTGATTTTTAGGTATCCTGACCCAATGCATAGTAGCTACCAATAGCACTATAAGTCCCATATCAACTAATGTTTTGATGTTTAAAACTGTGACATACATAGTTAGTCTCACTAGGTTCAGTGGTCAGCATGTCCTCTAGACCTGGCTTGACTTCCTTCCTGGATAAATTTAACCTTATGCAAAAATGTTTGCTGGAATGGGGCACACAGCAAAAAGCACTTTCTTCCACATTTTTATTTGCCTGACATTCCTCATTCAAGCAACCTCATCTGTGAGGTACAAAGTGCCAAATATAGCTTTCTGGATGCACATTAATGTTTTAATCCTGTTTATTATTCTCTATGAACCTCAAAATATTCTATGTTATACAAATGAAAAATGAAGGACCTTGCTGACCTAAGTTGCTTACAAGTGCAAAGACAAGCACAGTGAAGAACACATGCGTTGAGCATCCCAGAGTACACAAGGTTCGCAGTCTATAACTTCCTCTGAAAGTGGGAGATGACCTTAAGCAACAATTGTGCTTTGCAACTGTGGAAACAAAAGCCCCTATTAATGGTGTAAGCTCTTTGAAAATTAGCCTTTAATGTGTGTCTTACAAGCCTTTTCAAAATTCTTTTCTGTCCTTGACTATTCAAAGTATCTACTAAGCTGTATAGTTTGTTACCTAACATATTTTTCTCATCTTATTTTCTACTTTCTTCATATACATGTTATATGCTAAATGAGCCACGACACAGAGTACTTGATTGTACCATGTGGCTTTAATCTTAATATTATAACAAGACTGAGAGATTTCATCTACATTAGGTTCACTAAACTGAATAGAAAGCAGCACTCGCTCCATTCCATTTTCTTCTTCATTCTCAGGTATTGTTTCTGGATGTCATGACCTCAAAATGTATATAAGATACATTTGGTTATCAATTAGCAGTCTTAACATCTTTAATCCTGAATCTGCATGCAGCTTATATTACTATTAATAGCCAGATAAAGAATTACAACTGATCTGGGCTTCAAATTCAGCTTATATATAACTTCAGCTGAAGTGCTTTCATAAAATTTAGCCATTAAAATTAATCACTTTACAGAGTTTACAAGTTGTCTGGTTCTGTAAGGTCCTGCAGAATCCACATGTTGCGATCCCACTGAAGTCTGTGGGGAATAAAATTGTTCAGAGTTTTGCAGGAGGCTCAGAAACTTTAGAACATCAATGTCATTTTCTTTATTAACTTGTCTTTACAAATGAGGATGGAACTTTCTTTAGTAAGGATTATAAAAACTTATTCATACTTCAAATGTTCTTGCTACACTGGGATTTAAAGTGATTTTAGGTAAAGCACATGTATGCTCATTTAAAATTGATATATCCACAAAATCAATGTGATATTTATCATTCTAACAAACTGTCTGGCCATTCTCTAGGCCAGAGAAAATGCTCTGGCCTAGAATACACGACTGTACTCTAGGACTGTAGTCCATTGAGTTGGAGAGCATAACTAATCTCAAATTCAGCAGAAAGCAGTGTTACAGTAAATAAGACCTATCAAGATCTTGCAGTTACTAAGCTAGTTTTTTTTTTTAGTGAGACTTGATTGTTTCAAATCATTGGAAAATATACGCTTTAGAAGGCAGTTTCCAGGATCTGCAAAATAACAGCTTTAAAAGTGTTCTGCAAGTTCATCAATCATCCAAATTTACATTTGTCTTCTGCAATAGAGGTCCTAGAAGCATTGCAGCCTCTCTAACTGAAGGCTCATTTGCCAGCTAGTCAGCTGTCTGCTGAACTATGTCTCCAAGGTTTTAGACCACAACATACTACAAGACAAAACAGTCTTAGTAATTAATAATGTACTTCTTGGTTGTAGTTTTGGGTCGCTGTGTTTTAAAAACTATTTAACATTACAGTAGTTTATAACAAAATTAGTCACACCATGTTATTTGAATAATGCAATTTAGAGACTCCGTCTTGACTATGGGTTGGTGATAGTAACTGGTTCTGTCTACAGTCCCGTGATTATCAGACAAGGTGCAGTAACAAGTCATGTCTGGAATCCATCCACATAGTCCAGTCAGGACAGCAGAAGACCCTTCTGGAGATGAGACTGGAGACAGGTTCAGAGAGAGGGCTGGTAACGTGTACAGTGTAGTTCAGGCAGAGACTGGGTGCCTCGGCTGAAATGGAGCTCCTGGGCCAGGGGTGGAAGAGGAAGCCCCAGGTGAGGCCAGCCAGGGCCATTAGGCATAGCAGTGCCCTCAGAGCCCTGACATTGACCTTCATGTACTTGGTCATGGTTTCCAGGAGGATTTGCCTGCCATTCCCACAATCCTCCTTTTTGGTGTTCTTGAAGATGGCAAGGATATTTGTCTTTTTCCAGTTCTCAGGAGTCTCCTCTGATCACCATGACCTTTGCAGGACAAAAGAAAGTAGCAATACAATGCCAGCATTGAACTCGCTCCCTCACTTGGATACATCCAATCTGGTTCCACAGACTTCTGTAAGTCCAATTTTCTTAAATGACTGCTAGTTCAATCTTTCTTAACCATGGATAATACATTGCTTCTCCAGATTCTGTCACTAAGTCAGGGACCTGTAAGGCCTGAGAGCAGTAAAGACTGAAACAGAGATGACATTGAGTACCTCAGCCTTTTTTGTGTCCACTAGGTCTCCTGCAGGCCTGTTTTCCTTAGCACCCTTTTTGCTGCCCATGTTCCTGTAGGAGCCCTTCTTGTTACCCTTCACATCTATTGCCAATTTCAACTTCAGGTGAGCTTTGGCTTTCCTAATATCGTCACTGTACACCTGGGCAATGTTTCTATATTCCTTTTGGGTAGTTTGTCCCTCTTCCTACATTCTCTGCAATTCCCTTTTATGTCTGAGCTCTGTGAGCATTATCTTGCTCAGCTAAGCCAGCTTTCTGCCCATGCTTGCTCTACCTCTTCCACACCCAAATAGACGCTTGAAGATATCATCCCTGAAATCCAAGCAATTTGGTTTTCTGAAGGGCCACTTTGCACTTCGGAGAAGTCTCCTATGGAAACCTCCCTGTTACCGTTCTCGTTCTTACCGAGGAGGCACGGGGCCTTCCCCCAGACCTCGGACCATCACCACACAGACACCAATATGAGGAGTGGCAAAATGGCGTTTAATGAAGCGTGTCCTGCTCTTTTATAATGCTGTAAAGCCCTGCCTTCTTCTCCGGCAGCAGTGCTCCGCCCGTTACGACCTTCCCATGTTCCGCCCCGCAGTGCCTCCCTGCTCATCCTTTTTCCTCCACATCTCCCCCTCTCCCATCAACGTTGTTTCGTTATATCGAGCGGGACGCAACAAAACACGCGGAAGTGCRGYRTGTCTCGACGGGACCGCCATCGGGTGGTTCCTTGCATTAGTAGCTTCGTGAGCGGAGCTGTGTGCTGCTTCCCCTTTTCCCGATTCTTAACGCAGGCGATGTCCTTGTCTTCGTCGTTCAGGGAAAACCTTAAAGGCATAGGCGGGAT
>NW_020447488.1:0-91324 GCF_003343035.1 Apteryx rowi | reverse complement strand
GTGCAGGGGCGGGATGCGCCTGAGCGAGTGGGGCAAGAGCGTGCCGCCTGCTGGGCTGCCCCCAGGCTGGGGAGCAGGGCTGCGCCTGGAGCGCTGGCGCCGAGCTCCCCGCTGGCAGCGGGCGAGCGCRYRGAGGYGACGGCTGSGGAGGACGTGGGGCTGGGGCAGGCCAGCAAGAGAGCCCCGGGAAGAGTGCCCCAGGCCCGAGGGGTCCAGTGCCCGGGGCTGCACACAAATGGGTTTGGAGGAAAGCCTGGGACAGGTGAGCTCCTCCCTGGGAGTGCCTTTTATAGCATCCCAGCACRGTGGTGAAATGGAGCAGGCCTGTCTGAAGCAAGCTGAGGAGAAGCAGTGCAGATGCCTGAGCTTGGTTCTCCTTGGCACTGTTACCTCTCTGAGAGGGGCTGGAAGGCAGGGCAAGGTGTCAGGATGGAAGACATGCTGGCGGTGTGTGCATGATGTCAGTGCTTCACTATATTTCATAGTGAACTGTGCAATCTCAGTCACTATTCCAGCCTTGTCCCAAGCATCCCTTCTTCCCTTCTACTACATTATTTCAGTGTTTAGCAAGTAAGAGAGAGAGTTAAACACATGCACAAAGCTGTGTCTTTTTGTGCTTAAATGCCTAAAGTAGATATGGGAGAAAGTTATTTTCTTGCTCTTTTCCTTGCTCCTTTCCTTTCTCCTCAGATTTTCAGGTCCTTCATACAGTTTGGATGTTATAGAACAAAATTCAGAAGGAAAGAATAGGAGTATTCTTTGTAGGCATTACTCAAATGCTGTGTCACATAGATAATTTGTTCGTTTCACTACTACCTGCACCACAGCTACGGAATCAACAAGGGCTGCGAAGAGTATCCAGCATGGTGTATACAAACTCAGCAGGTCGTCCTGCATCAGACTTCCTGCTCTTTCAGCTTGATGCTTGGCAGAACCCAAAATAGTTGATACAAAGCTAGCTAGGATGTGTTTAAGCAACACTATGAGTGGATGCTGGTTATACGGTCAGCTTCTGAATTGTATTGGGAATATTGCTTTCTCAGCATAATTTGGGTTTTTTGTTTGTTTCTTTGTTTGTTTTTTTCCACGCTGATAAATTTTTGTGCCAAAGCATGCATTTTCCACATTAGGTAGTGCAAAAATGGCACAGAAGGTGGATCTATCTGATCTAATCCTCGAGCTGGCATCTTAGTAGTTCGCACAGCAATACTGTGGCTCTCTCTAGAGTCTCCATTGTAGGCACGAGTGCCCCAAACACACAGCCTGCCTGCTGGAGCTCTCAGCCTGTTTTTATAAGTGGAACAATGTCTTTGTGAAGAAAAGATCTAAATACCAAAAAGTCCAGATTTCAAACCACCACATGTCATCGAGCTGCTGATAGCGATTAGGCTATTACCATGTTATTATTCCGTATTTGAGGGAATGCACATTAAATGATCCATTGTCATGTGCTTGCTGCCTTTTGCATTGTATAACCTAATCACACTGGCATTCATTACTGCAATTTGTGAGAAGACATCTCCTTTCTTTCTGCCTCTCTACAGCTACGGAAAAGTACCAAATTTTATTTTCACACCCAAACCAGTGAAAATTTTACAGCATTAGCAGGGGAGAAACAGGTCCCATAGTGTTGCCGAATGCTGAAGAAAATCAGTGTTTCTTCAAATAACAGTTGTATGCACCTCTGAGTGAGGGAGTCCCTGAGTGAGAGGTTGACTTAAAGTAGAATATACTGGGGAAATATCATTGTATGATTACCCTGCTGTTAGTTTTTTGTTAGGATATGGAGGTAAAGCAATCTCTGTCTTGATGCAGTTAAGACATTCTTGTGTACAATTAACWTTATTAAGAGTTTATCTTTTTTTAAAAAAAGTGAAGTACTACGTAGAATAAATTATGTGACTACACACAGATATATGCAGTGTTTATAAGAAAGTATTATGGACCTAACCGTCAAAAACTTAACAGTATTTTACATATATGTGTTCATAAGGAGGCATTAAATTCATGCTTCCTATGAACTCCTGTATGACTACAATATGTTGAGTTCTTTTTTTCTTAAAACAAAACATAAACAGTAAACTGAGCTTAGTGTTCAAAATTTGTATTTAGTCACTGATAGAACAGACGTTAAGGAATGCTTAATGTTTCCGAAAACAAAAATAACAGAAACACTCCTTTTTTCAAAAAAAAAAAAAAAAAGAGAGAGAGAATCCTAAATTTAAGCTTTATTTTCTTCTGCTATCTTGGCTTGTATGTCCCTCTGTTAGGCTTTTTAATGTGCCTTATTAAAGGTGTGAAGAAAAGGTAAAGGGTGTATTGCTACAAGAATCTTTAGATAAGGGATGTCAACAAAGAGTAGTGGATCAGTTACTTGGAAATGTTATATGGGAAATGGTGTAAGAATTCTCAGAATTTTTAGGAGCAACCACATTTTCTATTGCATAATGGAAAAAAGATTTCTTTGCATTATACCTGTAGCAAAGTCCCCTGGTTTATATATTTTTCAGAACTCCAGGTACCTCATTATTGCAGATATGTGATTCTTTACAGAATTAGAAAAATTCCCAACAGGAAACAAACAAACAAACAAACAAAGAACTCACAGTATGGTCTTCATAAAGAAGTTCACACTCAAATGTTTATCTATAAGCAGTCATTTCCTTACCATGCTTTTTCACTTGCACAGGTAACTTATTTATGGGAAGGCTTCCCCAAGCAGCAGGCCCCCCACACAGAAAAAAATCTATTCTTCCTCCTAGTTACTTAATTAATACCAGCTGAAGTAAGACAATCTTTTTAATTCCCCCTTTTCCAAGTTATTGTAGTTTTAATGAGTTGAGGATAACTGAGTCCATAGGTCTGTTTAATACTCGCTTGTCCAGTGAATGCACCATCRTAATATCAAACCCAAAAGCAATCTGTGGATGATCAGTTTCCACTGAAATTACATGAAAATGAATTTGACACTGTCTCCTGCCTTTAATAAAAAATTATTTTTCCAAAAATGGTGCAGGCTCTTTCCTGCATCTTTCAACACTCCTTTCCATCTCAATCTCCCTTTTCCCCTTTTGATCCAGCTCTTTCAGTTTTCTCTGTCAGAATATCATTTGCCTTGCTTCTCCCTCCACGGGAGGAAAATATCCAACTATTTGTCTTTTTCTATAACTTTCTACTTTTTTTTTTCAACCTTATGGCTTACACAGAGTACATAGCTGGTCCAATTAAAGTTTAATGGCTACATACATATCGCAGAACTGATTCTTTTCTGTTCTTTCATGCACATCTTTAAGTTTTGCCACTTGATTTTCATAAACAGCTATGCTTGCTGAGGACCTATACAATATGCATACATGTAAGCAATCCTAGAGTATAAACTGAAACTTTAAATAAATTTAGGTAATACAAGGTTTTCCAGACAATTCAGAAGGAAGCTTTCTTTTTCTTCTCCCACCCCTCCCCCCTAAAAGTTTAATGAAAGCTTGTCACAGAAGAGATGAAAACTATTATAGTAGCTAAAGATGTGCAAATGAGAGATGGGGAGGGAAAAAAAGAGTAACACTTTCAGCTTTGTATCCTCACAAGAGTTCCAAACCTGTGAAATACATTCCACTTGTAGATGAGAAAGAGAAAATAAACTAAAACAATTGAAGCACAGAATCAAAAATGTTTTGAATCAGATATTACACACCTTGAGTATTTCAGAGGTGACCTTTTTTCTACTAGTGAACAATAAGGGTTAGCAGTATTTAATAAGAAAACCCATCATCTTTCTTGACATTTTGAACCTGTCAAATATTGCGATAATTAAAAAAATGTATGTTGCTCACTTGAAGTAATATAACACCACATGAGAAGTGAACTTAGCATGAGGGAAAAATGAAGCAAAAAAAGATAGGTCATTCCCTTCAAAATTATACACTGAAAAGACAATAATATTAAATAGTATTTAATAGCATTTAAACTAAATATTCCATAAATTATAGCAATTAGAGGAGGTAAGTGCTTTGGTCAAATTATATCAAATACTAACTGATGAAAACTTTCACTGCAGTATTTTGCAACGTATTTTCCCAGTGTCAGGCTATAGGTTTGAGGGAAGATACCAAAGTCTGCTTCAGAAGAGACATCTTCCAGAAGTCTGCTTGAGAAATTTGAGGACAGAGAAAAAATGAGAATATTTTTGAGAATTATCTTGTGATGCACTATCCCCCTCTTTAGGAAGAACAAATTCTGTGTGTAAAGTATCTGAAAAGGCAGAATGGTGATACTCCCACTTAAAAATAAAGGAGATTTTATAGGACAGCGGGGAGACATGAGGAAGAAATCCCCTTTGAAAACATCCTGCCTCATGATCAGGAGGAGCAGCAGTTATAGCAAGGGTTAGGGGTAAGACTCCAGCAAAACTGATTTTACCCATCTGAGATAGTACTGCCCCTTCTCTACTGCCTGAAACATAACATGGAGCACCAAAGTTGTCTTCCTATACATATAGCTTGATCCACATAAAATATTATTGCCTTGTAGAGACACTGTCCATTAAATCCAGCTTGTGTATGTAGATTCTGTATTCCCCATTTTCTGTAGGGGAGAAAAAAAAAGTAAAGAAAAAAGAAGTAAAGAAAAAGTAGCTACAAATTTATAATTGGCTTAATTCACAGTAGGAAGCCTTTCATCACCAAAAGCTGAAGCTCAGAAAATTGGTTCAAATACAGCTGAGAATGGAGAGGACAGTTAATGTGTGATGAGTGTCACAGAGCTGTGGAAGGAACATCTCTTTTGTTTCCTTCAATGCTGAGAGAGGAAAACTCAGAGAAGGCTAAACCCAATTATTTTCATGCACATGGACAATCCCACTAAACTCAAAAGAGACACCTGAGTGAAAAAAAGCAGAACTTGGTTCTGACCAAAATCAAGCACTTTTGTTAAGACGCACTGCTAAAAACAGACACTCAGTGTTTATGTGATTGAATACATACAAGTTATTTCTATAATATGTTCAAATTGATATTGAAGTTCCTGTGGCAAGTAAATGATGACAGCAGAGAAAATACTTTATGCTGAATAAATGTAGAATACTCCTCTGTAATTTGCTTTTCCTTCTCACTCACAGTATGAATTCATTATAAAATATTGGGAATTCAGTTTTATTTCAGTCCTTACATTAAACATAAAACACCACTGATATGTTGTATTTTAATTTTAATTCTTTACTTAAATGATTTGGATTTCAATCATTTTCAGATTTAGTACTGTAGGTTAAGTGTTTAAGTAGGGAAAAAGAATAGGAAATACAAATTTTTAAAAGTTGTAATAGATCTCATAACATCCAAATATGGTCAATATCCAAATAAGCACACAGTTACCGAAGTCACATTACAGTTGGTAGTAATTAATTGGATATTCAATGCTTCATTTTCTTTCAAACATATATCTTCAGCAGTCACAAATATATGTCATAGGTTGTTCTTCATGAAAGCCAATAGGAACTTTGAACTCACAATAAAAGACATCGTTTTTAAGTCGAAATTTGAATAATATCATTTTCCAGTGAAGGTAAACTAGTGTCTTCAAACTATGATGAGAGAATATCAGAAATGTATAGACTTACATTTTTTTTCCTTTCTCCCCCCTAATGTTATATGTAATATATGTAATGTCTATAATTTCCCACTTATTAGTAACCCAAATATTTTAAGAGACACTGCTGTTTTGTATATTTAAAAGCCAGCCTTGTTTGAAAGTTGTCATCTTTCCGTAAGTTATCAAGACAGTTTTCATACCTTTGGAATTTACAGCCGATCTATTACTGAGCCCTTAGGTTTTGGAGATTATATTATGCCAGTCTTCCATTGGCCCTGTGCCACCAGGCCAGATGTCATTCCCCGGAAAGAGAAAATACAAAGTGCCATCTACTGCTTCAGTCCAATGTTAAGAACTTCAGCAGAAATGAAATGGTTCAGAAGGAACTTGCACAATCTGTTTTATTGATATAATTTAATTCTAAATAGAAGGAAATGCAATTCATCTGCCACTATTCATCTTTTTTTTTTTTTTCCTTGCCAAGTGAATCTTACTGTGGCCCTTTTTTCAGCATCACTGATAGGCATATATTTAGCCTTCATGCAAAACTTTTAGACATTTTGTTAAATTAGCATCATAATAATCTATAATTCCCAAAGTTTTATATTTATTTTGATGCTACTTTTATACTGGGAGATTAGTGAGTTAAATGAGAGCTTAGGGATCAATAATTTCCCACTCTATTTTTATTTTTTTAAACAACYCAGTTTTGGATGGACTGTGTAACATTAACTAATTCCCCTTTCTGTAAAATGGACATTCTGGAAACAAATTACATGGGAAGGTTTGATAAATTATATTTAATGCATGTATAACAGAAAAACAGGATATCTATAGATTTTGATGTTCACTGATTAATTTTGACTACAAATTTGGCCCTGTGTACTCCTAAAAATCAGAGTGAAGTCTAAGTCTCTACAAAAAAAGATACAAAGATTATGTCATTGTTTACTTTTCTGCATCACCAGGTGAAAACTGTTTTTGAGAGGACTCCAAAATACATCTGAGAGTGCAGCTAACAGAGGCAGCAAACAGATGCAGCAGTTTGTGCAGCAGTGTTTGGGCTCTGACTAAAACTTGAGGATCTTGTTGGAAGTTGTGGGATTTCTGAGGACCCCTGAGGAACTAGAAGGTGACTGCTGCGAACAGGAAAGGGGAAGCTAGGCAAGGACAACTGCAGGAGGCCTTGACTTAGCTCATGGGAAAAGCTCTAGCTAGGAGTGGCTGCTGCTAACGAGCTCTCTTGGTTGCCCCTGACCAGAGGGAGTTGGGGCCTTTGATCCCAGTGGCCCTTGATTAGGGCGGGTCAAGCACCCTCTTAGCCAGTGCTAGGGAGAGGCCTATATAAGAGCCAGGCCTAGAGCRCAGCTCCCAGAGGCAGTGAACAGAGGCAGCAGTTTGTGCAGAAGGGTGCATGAAGGAACCTTTGTTTCTCTTCCCTGTGGTGTAGGTTTCCTCAGGTATGGTTGTGACACACTGCACAGTGTGTTCCCCAGTGGCTGTTGGAGTTGCTGTGTCAGAGGCTTGGACCCAGACAGACCCTCTGACAGCTGATGCAGCTCTCCAGGTCTCAGGCCGCAGGGAGTGCTTGGGGCCTCTCCGGGAGGCCTGGGCTGGCAGTGAGCTCTCCTGCAGAAGGTGTGCTGCTGTTGATGAGTTGTGTCGTCAGGTGAGGCAGTTACTGGAGGATGTCAGTAGGCTGCGTAGCATCCGAGAAGATGAGCAAGAGGTAGACGGGCTATTCCTGGAGACCATACAGCTCCAGGAGTCCCAACCCCCCACAGCAGTGGAGTTGCCGGAGGGCTCTGTGCCGGGTGAAACAGTACATCATAACATTGTAGAAGACGGCTTGAAACTGGTCACTGCTCRTGGGAGGAGAAAGGCTCCTACTCCTCCTGAGGACTTGCAATCGAGCAACAGGTAGCAACATCAGTAGCAAAAGGAAGACTAGGGAAAATGTGGGCCCGCTGCTGAGTGGGGTGGGTGCCCTGGTGACAAATGATACAGAGAAGGCCGAGTTACTGAATGCCGCCTTTGCTTCAGTCTTTACTGTCAGGCGAGCCCCTAGGAATCCCAGACCCTGGAGACAAGAGAGAAAGTCTGGAGAAGGGAAGATTTTCCCTTGGCCGAGGAGGATTGGGTTAGAGATCATTCAGGCAAACCTGAGACCCGCAAATCCACTGGCCCTGAAGGGATGCACCCGTGAGTGCTGAGGGAGCTGCCGGGTGTCATTGCTAGGTCGCTCGCCATCATCATCAGCCTAACCCCTATGCCTGGAAAGATGATGGAGCAGCTCATCCTGGAAGCCATCTCCAAGCACGTGGAGGAAAAGAAGGTGATCAGGAGTAGTCAGCATGGCTTCACCAAGGGGAAATCATGCCTGACCAATCTGATAGCCTTCTATGAAGGAATGGCTGGCTGGGTAGATGAGGGGAGAGCAGTGGATGTTGTCTACCTTGACTTCAGCAAGGCTTGTGACACTGTCTCCCATAACATCCATAGGCAAGCTCAGGAAGTGTGGGCTAGGTGAGTGGACAGTGAGGTGGATTGAGAACTGGCTGAATGGCAGAGCTCAGAGAGTTGTGATCAGCAGTGCAGAGTCTAGTTGGAGGCCTGTAGCTAGCGGTGTCCCSCAGGGGTCAGTMCTGGGTCCAGTCTTGTTCAACTTCTTCATCARTGACCTGGATGAAGGGACAGAGTGCACCCTCAGCAAGTTTGCYGACGATACAAAACTGGGAGGAGTGGCYGMTACRCCAGAGGGCTGTGCTGCCATTCAAAGAGACTTGGACAGGCTGGAGAGGTGGGCGGAGAGGAACCTCATGAAGTTCAACAAAGGCAAGTGCAGGGTCCTGCACCTAAGGAGGAATAACCCCAKKCACCAGTACAGGYTGGGGGYTGACCTGCTGGAAAGCASCTCTGCRGAGAAGGACCTGGGAGTGCTGGTGGACACCAAGTTAAGCATGAGGCAGCAATGTGCCCTTGTGGCCAAGAAGGCCAATGGGATCCTGGGGTGCATGAGGAAGAGTGTTGCCAGCAGGTCAAGGGAGGTGATCCTCCCCCTCTACTCAGCCCTGGTGAGGCCACATCTGGAGTACTGCATGCAGTTCCGGGCTCCTCAGTACAAGAGAGATGTGGCACTACTGGAGCAAGTCCAGCAAAGGGCTACAAAGATGATTAGGGGACTGGAGCATCTCTCTTATGAGGAAAGACTGCGAGAGCTGGGCCTGTTTAGCCTGGAGAAGAGAAGGCTGAGAGGAGATCTTATCTATGTGTACAAGTATCTTCTGGGAGGGTGTCGAGAGGATGGGACCAGACTCTTTTCAGTGGTACCCAGTGACAGGATGCGAGGCAACGGGCACAAACTGAAACACAGACAGTTCCATCTGAACATGAGGAAAAACTTCTTCACTGTGAGGGTGACAGAGCACTGGACCAGGTTGCCCAGAGAGGTTGTGGAGTCTCCTTCTCTGGAGATATTCAAAACCTGCCTGGATGCGATGCCGTGCAATATGCTCTAGGTGACGCTGCTTGAGCAGGGGGGTTGGACTAGATGATCTCCAGAGGTCCCTTCCAACCTTGCCTATTTCAGAATCACAGTATCACAGAATGGCTAATCTAGTCAAAGCATGTCACTGAGCAAACCTAGATCCCAAAAGATAAAAATCCTGAGGTTTCCTGCTTTCAGCCAAACCTGCAGTCCTGAGATCATTGTATTGTAATGTTCTTCAAAATTATGCAGAAAAATTGTAAAGTTGTTCAGAGTGGACAAATGAAAGGCACCAAAAGGAAGTTTGTAGTCAGAAGACCATAACAAAACTGGGTTCCCTTTAGCTTTTGGTAGGAGATGAAAGTGCAACTATTTTCAGGATTTGTTCCTAATTCTGCCAGCTAGATGACCTTCATATCATTGCTGACTCTGGCCAAGTGCATGATTTTGCTTTTTTTATTACATCCAGGAGTCCTCACTGTGTGCTTGCAACTTCACAAAGCATTCATTGTTAAAATACAGAAAGATGATAGGTTTAGAGAGGACAGTGTTCAACTATATTTCACTGGAACTCTAAATATAGTACTTACTGAAAGAGAGAACTCAAACAGGGCTTTGTTTAACAAAAAGGCTCCAGTAAATTATTGGTTATTCCAAGCTATATTGTCACTTCTGTGGCCAACCATTTGGGCTTATATTTGTGATTGTATAACTTCTAATTTTATACAGGTGTGAATCCACTAGTTGAGCAAACAAGCAAACAAATCTTTATGTGCATAAGTGAAAACATACTTAAATATCCTTTTTTTGAATAGCAGCTTTTCATGGTAGATTACAAACAAACTAACAAAAACAGAAATCATCCCAGATTTYCATTGCACTTTCTTATTATTGCTAGTATTATTTTTATTTCTACTACAAAGAACAGATGAGTTATGTAACACACAAGTTCTTGAAAACTGCATGGAAAATCTAAGGTATTATTTAAATATTCATGTTACATAGGTATGATTGCAGATTGTGAATCTTACACCATGAGCATGAGGAGAGAAAATGCTGCTGCTTCTGTTAATTTATAGCTCCAAGGCACACAAGATTTTGCAAGGAAAGCAGTCAGCATACAAGCCATGAGATAAAACTTATCCTTTCTATCATGGTTCTTAAAGTCCTCCTACTAAAGTAACAGTCTAAACATTTTAGACATACACTTCCATATTAGGAAAATATTCCTAATCTTGTAAAAGGTTATGTGTAGTACCTGGACAGTACAAAACTAAGACATGTCTGTAAAAAAAATTTCATATCTATATTAAATGTTTGGGGGTTTTATTTATTTTTATTTCTGGGTTCCAGCAGATCCAGACTAAACAAACCAAGTTTACATATTTCTATATTCTGACACTAAAAATACTAAAAACAGTTCAAGGAAAACCTGTTCTTAAGAGTTTGTCTCCAGAGGTTTTAGAAAGCAGTTTAGATGGTTAAGCATAAGAATCTGATTTATTTACTTCACATTAGTGAACCCATCTTAACTTCCAGTTTGAACTTCTCTTCATCTTTGGTATATAATTTGGGGTGGTTTTTTCTTCTTTAAATTTTATTATTTTCGCTCTAACTTCATTAACATTCATGTGATCAGTGCAGAAATAATGAGTAAGGGTAATAATACAGCTAATCAAGTGTGGGGTCTTGTTGAAAATTTAATCTACTTTTGGGGAGGTGCTACTACTTAATTTCTGTACAAACTGTGAGTGCATTTGAAAATAATGTCTTTCCATTCTCCTAACATGTTACAGTTCCCACGTTGAAGAGGGAAAACTGAACTAACAGGGATCCGTCCCCTTCTGTGGACACTATTGAACTGTGAAATGGAGACAGAAGCTCAGAGACTGGGGCGTAAATGGTTACTACAATGCAGTAGAGCAACTGCCAATAAGGATCACAGATATATATTGCAAAACCAGAACAGTACAAGAGCAGAAAAAGTATGCAGAATGCATAGAGGGAAATAGAATGTGTGTGGCAGATGATAAAAATGTCAGCGTGCAACTATTTTTGAAATGAAGGAATGTAAACAATTTAAATCCTGAAAGACAATTAAGAGCCCTGTAAGTTTGAGTGAATTACATATGCATTTGTCCTTCTTTTCCAGATTAATCTCTAAAGGTTTGTTCCTCTTCCAACTAAAACTAGAGGGCTTTTTTGTTTATTCTGTTGCCATTGTTCCATATTTAATTTGTTATCTCTACAAGCCACTGACATTTGAATGAAATGTTCCAGTGATTTTAGTGCAGCTATACATATATACATATAACACAACAGACCAAATATGTGTTTGTTGCTTCAATGCCAAATTTCTAAATGACCAGCAAATAGACTTGGGGTGTTACTGTATCAGCATGATTGCCTGGATGAGAAAAGTATTTCTGTTGCAAATCTCTGGATCATCCTCACTCACATCTCAAAGTGGTCTCTGAGCTGTGGGCTGGATTTCTTCCAGATGACACCAAACCAAAAGATGAACTCCAGGAGTATGCCAAATACAACACAAATATGCATGCTAATAGACTTTCAGCCTAGAAGACTGGACTATATCTCATCTGAAGTATGACTCTTTGCAAGATGTATTGTGTATCCACAAATAAAGTCCTCAGCAATTTCATTCTTAGAAACCTAAGGTGCACGTCCATCAGGTGGCACAACTCACTACGGGAGATGTAGCCTTTTGGTCCTCTCACAGATGGTTGCAGGACAGGTAACTGCCTTAAACTTGGGACTCCTATGTCTCATTCAGGTCCCCAAAAATTCAGAGCACTGTCAGTATCAATAAAATAAGAAATTTCCTTTGAAATTAAAGTTACTCTTGTAAAAGGCTCCTGAGAATCTGAACTTAGAATATAGACCTTCCCACACTTTCAAATACTTTTATTGAAAGAACTATTACCTGATTACCTAAAAATCAGATGAAGGAGATTATACAAAGGAGTCTCAAGAATGCTTAGAAAATCTTCTGTCCTTCTATAGGAAGATAGAGATGAAAAGTCGAATATATTCTTATCTGTTCCCCAGAGACAATGTTTCTATTTAAATCCTTGTAATATTGCATCTTTCAGAAGCATAAGTCTAAGATGTGAAGAAAGATTTTTAGGATAGGGAAGAGATATGGGAAAGAACTGCTATTCACACAGACTGTGTTACAGGAGAACTCCAGGGAGTTTGAAAAGTATTATTTGACATATGGCAGGGCTGTCAAGGCAAGTTTGTGGCATTTTAAAGCAACATAAATTAAAAAAAAAAATAAAAAAAAAGAGTTATGATAGTATTTTCTCTTAAATTTAAACAACTCTGTTCAACTCTCTCTCTTATTTTAGGGTTTTCAGAGCACACCCTCTGAACTAGCCACCTGCATTTCTCAGACAACAAAGAAATATATGAAAAGATGGAGTATCCTGTATTGCTTCACCTGCATGAAGAAAATTAACCTAATGGGGTGTTAAAAGTTATTTTCCATTTAAATTGCAAATTGAATGCGTATAGATGCTGCCTCATGTGTGGAAATGTATATTATGTTGAACTCCATTTTATTTTAGAGGAATATAGTATATCATTCTCTCACACAAAACATGATGATGAACCATTTTACTCTTTGACATTCATTCCAGTATGTCCCAAATCTAAAAAACTAATTTAATAAACAAAACTGAATAAATAAACATTGAGCTCACAAAATATCTGTGTGGCTATTATAAATCTACCATTTATTATGGTGCATGACTCTTTTGTTCTGTGTCTGAACCATAGAAGTATCTGTGAAAACATTAGCAAAGATACTAAGCTAGCCAAAACTGACACAAATTTACATTTTGTTCGGAGGGGACAGAAGAGTGCAAGCAAAAGAGATTTCACAGTGATATCTACCAAGCTCAGAACCAGGCCATTATTCACATGCTGACCTGATACAGGAACTTCACTGAATTTTAATGGTTGAGAGATTTTGTTGTCAGACACACTAATATGAATTTTAGAATGAAGTTAGATTAATTGGATAGGGTCTAGTGGATCTCACAAGAGCAGGATCTGATCACATGCTGGATCTCTGTAAAGCCATTATATCCAAGAAGTTTTCTAAGTCCATATTGTTCCGCATTCTTTTCTTTCATGGGATATAGTAATTTAAATACTTTTAGGGTATGCTTAATCCTCTGCAGTGCTTTTTTTGCTCATACCATTATGTACAGTAATGAGAACTGATTACACAATAGTGTCCTGCTTCACCATGAAAAATGGAGCATGCCATTTAGTTTTAGGAAATGGTGYACAGAGTGAAATATAGCTAAACCATAACTCTTCAGCACATGGAAAAAGATGAAAGCTCACAGGCTRCTACCTCCATGTATCTTTCTGTTACGAAAGTAAATGGGAGTATTTCATTTCAGTCTGTGATCTTTTCTATAGGACAAAATTTGCAAGGTATATTTTAGCCTGCATTTTCAAAAATAGTCAGTGATTCTATTCATCTCAGCTTTTGAACATTTATTAAGTAAAAATACTTTATTTAAGAATCTCATATCACTGATTTTTAAAAGCTATAAGCTTTTGAATTTATTGTTACACACTTATTATGTACATCCATTACGTGCAGAAGCAACGTTTGATGTCTATACTTTTGGCAGAGGAAGAGAAGAAACTGGAGAGCAATTGTACATGGGACATTTGGATATGAGACAGCTAGACAGGAGTTATCATGCCTCCACGKCTACCCCACTCAGTTTCTGCTCAGAGTATAGACAAATAGTGAAAACTAACTGAGAACTATAATGGTGTCCAACTCACAGTTACTGAGTGTGTAATCCTCATTTTAGGGGTACAAGAAACAATGCTCTAAAAACACTCATTTTAGCTAGTATAATCCTTTCCTTCCATTCCCAACCATCTTCTTCCAGCTTCACTAAGGAGGTCAGCTGCCCAAGACAGACTCATGGACAAATGYGTGGACATCTTTCCTGTCAGTCCAGTCAAAATTGACCTACTGCCTACAAGACTTCAGGAGTCCATTCAAATTCTTCTGTTCAACTGAACTAGAATTTAGCACAAAATAACCACCTGCAAATGGCRAAAAGTTAACAAAACAAATCAATATTTTTGCTTGTGGTTGTATACAGTGGAGGTCTGTTGTCTAATTAGAGCTTTGGGAATGGCAGGAGGGTAAAAAGATAAGAAATAACAAACAACTACCACAACATAATTGATCTAAGCATTAACAGAGGGATGTATCTCTCTTCCCAAACTAATGGTACCTGGGATTTGATGCAGCACTGGAGGCATGAGTTTTTCCACAGATTTATGTGGAATTTCAAATAAAATTGTAAATGAATGCCCTTTGAGACCAGATTATGGAAGGCTGAAGATACAAATAATTACTGGTAAGGAGGACGAATTGTTCATGAAAGAGAATTCAGTTTTCTTCCTTTTCTGAATTTAGGTGAAGCTGGATTAGTACCCACACATGTCATCACGAGCGCAACTTGCATGTTGTCAGGATGAGTTTATTTGATTTGCAAAGATGCCACAGAAGAGTTCATAAACATAATACTTATACAAATGTACTATCCAAGTGTGCATGGATTTCTCAGTTTTCCCCCTTTCCATAGGTCTCTCTGATTTTTTGTTAGGTTGCCCCAATCTTTATACTTCCTGTTCCACTGATTTCAACATCCCTGTCTTGCCATGTGATTCTGTTTTTTTTTCTAGCCAAGTTCTTCATCTCACTGTGCCTGACCTCCTTCCAAATCAGGCTGTGCTCATTTTTTGTCCTGGTCAGSAACTCTTCCTTTTTCTGAAAGTTTCTTCATTTTTAACTTCCTTGTTTGTTCCTATCTTTCACTCTATTTAGCCACCTGGCCACATGTTAGCTTGTTTATGTATATGTACATATGCATGTAAGTGATTAGGTCTTGCAATCCATAAACATCTCATTTAAACTACTTTTGGACCTGATTGTCTATTCTTTCTTAAGCAGTTCCCTAACAAATGTTAGCGTATAACCAAATTCAATTTAACGCCCCCCCCACCAAACAAACAACTCCCTTCCCAACCTCAAATAGGTCTAGATTGGATACTAGTTTCAGCTTAATTGTTTCTTAATTTAAAGCAAAAAACTTGGGTCTGGTTTCCTAATAATGAAACCTTTCCTTCCCTATTCTTTAGATAGATTAAAAAAGAAAATAACAACAAACAAACCAACAAAAAAAGCCAACAAAAAAGCTCACCAGCACTCCCCCTCTCCCACCCCAAAACCCAGATGTAACTGATTTACAATATAATTTCTAATGAGTGTGGAATCAAATAAAGACAAGACTTTTGAAAATTTCATCTAGAGCATTTCATACTTTGGGGACAGCGGCATCAATCCCCACAAGAATTTTAAGTTCCTTAGTGATTTTTTTTTTTTTCCAAGTCTTGCTTCCCCTTGGACTAAGCATGGACACAACATGCGCCAGCACCAGGCCCATCCCACAACACACAAGAACAGGGATTGCAGCGGCCCTAAGTGGTGTTTCCCACTGCTACCCCTGGAGTCACAGAGACAGGCAAGTGGAAATGTGGACTGGGCAGGAAATGCAGCCCTCAGGGGAAAGCTGGGAGGTCTCAGCCCCTTTCTCTGTCCCATGATTTCATTGACCAGGTAAGTGGTGAGCGCTGCTCAACTGTGTGCATCATCCTCCTTTTCATGATGAAGTTGAATAAAATAGATATTGTGTGTTGACTAATAGCAAGTTCAGTAAGCACCTCACAGATTTCTCACACGTTTGTGTACCTGAGCAAAAGCCCTTAATGGAGTTTTCACTGAATATCCCCAAACTGGCAGAGGTGGGCATTGGGCCAGTCAGGTTGAGTGAAAAGGGGTACACAGGAAAAAGTTGCAAGGTCCTTTACGTGTCATAACTTGTTTTTTTTTTTCCATTTCCTGATGTAAAGCAATTGATTTTTCTCATATTGTGATTTTTTTTTTTATCTTGATACTGAATAACCTCTGCTGTTCTTGATTCATAAAATACCATTCTTTTAAACCTCCATTTTGTTACACATACCTGCATGTGCACACATATGCCTCCTGTTCAGACCCCATCAGGTAAAAATCATTAGAGCTGCCATGGTGTGTACTCTGCTGAAGAGTTACTGTTTTGGAAGAAGTTTTAATAGAAATCAGTAAAAAGATGTGAATGATCTTTAAACAACACTAAGATTGTCCTTTTACTTCTAGGTGAAATTTCTAAATAATACTCAGAATGTAATAGAAATCCAGGGTGGGTTTTTTTATGGATTTCTGTACAATTGGATCAATATCTGTAAAGATTTGAATGCAATTCATTGCTGACAGTTGGTGACAACAACACTATGAGAGTGTACAAGGTAAGTTGTCAAAAGAAAGGCAAAATAAAGTTACAGTAAGCTTCTGTTGTAAAATATTAATTTAAAAAGATTTATATTTAAAAAGTTGTAACCACAAACAAAAGTTAAGCCACAGAGGTAATATAAATACAATAAAGGACGTTTTCTCCCACCATAGCATCAATTGCACGTGTTCTTTAGTCACACAACGTAGAACTGCATCTGTTTTACCTCCTTTTAGCCGCAGTCTGCACTCACACCAAACACTGCCTAGAGCAAGCAGGCAAACCTTGTACACAGACTACACTATGCTGTTTAAGCCAAAATCCAGAGGCAACTGTAGAGGTTCACTGCTAGACTACAGAAAAGCAGAGAATAGCCCGTCAGTTCATCTAGTGGATCATAACTTCAACTACAAAAATTTACAGAAACAGAGATGCCCTGGGTTTATTATAACCAAAGGAAAGAAGTATAGCTTGAGAATAAAATGTAGTCTATGGGAATGATCTCAAAGTAAAGGTGTAATATCTCTGAATTTACAAGTAACAGAGCAGTAAAACTGCTCTGTATCTAAAGAACTAAATTAGCAGCCTTAAAGCTTGGGGTGGCGGGAACAATAAAAGAATGATTTTTAGTTCTGTTCCTTCAGATGGCCGCCACAAATATTGGAGCTAGTATAAGCGAAGGGCCATTGTCAAAAAGAATAAGGAAGAGAGCAAGAATGGGAAACTGGGGGTAATACCCTCCTGGAAGAGACTTGGTATAGATGGGGGTCCTGCTGTTGGCAAGCATGCACGAGAAAAGCTTCCTCCCCATCTTTTTTTCTCAAATGCTTGTTCTCCTGCTCCTTCTGATCCTCTGGAAGCCTAAATCAAACATTTGCCAGACCACACTATGAAAGTAGCAACAGGGCAGGAACTTCTTAAAATTGTGAGGGGAAACAGATTCATCTCTGGTGATTGTCACAGTTTTAATAGACTTGATTTTAGGGAAAGCCACAGAATGACCCATAACAAAAAACTGAATCAGGGATATCAGGGGGCTTTTACAGCAATACTTTACTCCCACTGAAAAGACACAACGTACTTGATGAAACATGGGTGTGTGACTTGGAAAGCAGAGATCTTATTTTATGTGAGCCACTTCACTTACGACTCATGGGTATAAAGTTGTTAACCATCATTGTGGAATGTTTTGACATACAATAGTTAAGAGGTATGTTGTAGGAAAGGGGTAATACCACTGACATTAAGATACTATAACTTCAGTAGAATAGGCACATAATCTGGAGCTTCTCTACCCAGCCAAAGCTGATAGTCATCTGATCACACATACAGTTCTTTTTTAAATAGTTATTTTATTGTTTTACCCTCTATGGATTTACTGCATATATTCAAGCTCCAAGCCTAATAGCTTGTGGCAGGTCAGACAGCACACACAACATTTTTCCTTTGTGCTGATTGGATTATCATATGCTTCCATCAAGAATAATTGTGCATAAAAATTTAAAGGGCAGTTTCCATGACAACTTGAACGCCTGACTTGGAAATTTGCTTTCTGTGAGCACTTTGTGACACTAAAGCTGGGTTACTAAAAAACTTCCTGGAAAAAAGGTGTATTAAACAGGCAAAGTATTTATTGTAAAACCTTGGTAAAATGATCTTTTCTGYGCTGCATTTGAACAGCTCCAAGCACAACAGTGGTCTGGCCAGTGAATGGGATACTCATTGCTACCACAATGTTAATGAACAGATCTGAGAATCAATTCATGCTATGAATGCTGTTTCATGTGAAAATAAAACTTTGTCATTTACTCAGTTCCTCTTTTAAGATTTTATATTGCATACTTGCTGTAAGATCTCTATAATCATCATGAATTAATGAAGGAATTGCCCCAAATCAACAGGAACTTTCAGACTGGCAGGGTTCCCACACATTTTTTTCTGCAAATATAACAAGAAACTCTGCAAATATACCTGAATAGAGTGAATCATCAACTTTATTCCCAGTCCCATTCCTAAATCTGGTAGTTTTTATCAGTTTACATTCCTGTGTGAAGTCCAATATCCCTTCAGCCAGTTGGAATTTTACCGTTATTGGTTAAGTATCCAGAATTTCTTCAAATAAAGAAACAKGAGCTTTTTTTATTCTCCATTTGCAGCTATTGTGAAAATCAGCACTAGATTTACTTTCATATTCCAACCCCTTTTGAATGATCTGAATGCAAACTCTATTTATATTTAAGGCCCACCTATCATGTCAGGGGAAGAGTGTAGAGATATTTGAATTAATTTGCACTACATATTACTAAAGTTTAGCTTTATACATTCAGATTTGAAACATCTTTGGACTAAACTGTTGAAATAGTAATGGTGGGCTAGCTCTAAAAGAGGTTGTAATGCACATCAGTTTCACTGTGTCCAGTAGCCATGGACTGGAAGATATAAAACTTAAACTTTGATTTATATTTTACCAATAGGGGAATTAGCCTTTTCAAAAGTTAACACAATTTTGCCTCAAAGTGAAGCCACATCACTCATAACCATTCACAACAAAAACACAAACAAAAGCAAGGGCAGCTTTCTGTGAGTACCCGGGCCCAGCTGTGCACTCTCAGTGTCTACCCTCTGCGCTTAATTTTTGTGGGGATCATTGACAAGGGAGAGCTCAGTGTGATGTGCTTCTTTATGCTCAACTACTGACATGATTTTGAAAAAAAAAAGGAAATTAAAATGAGATTAAGGGAGATTAAATCTTCATTAATACATAAAGCATATCATGCACCATAAATTAATTATATGGGTCATGTCTTCCAATGTTTGTGCTTCCATGTTTACAGTTATGTTACCCTAATCATTGGGATTTTGGTGGCACTTCAAAACACACAGAGATTTGTATTGCTCTTCATCAGTTTAATCAGTCAAGAAGAACGTTAAGTGACTTCAGCAGTACCTCTCAGGATTTGACTCATAGTTTTTTCTGGTATGAAGTATACTTTTCTATGAATTTCTTACCATCAAGAGATTTTCATCTTGGTACATAGATATTAAATGAGGTAAAGAAAGAAAGAAAGGAAAAAAAAAGTAGCAATTAGGATTTTGTCTTCTGATTAAATTATTTCAACCACATGTGCTTTTTTTCCTCACTGGATATTTATTTTCTTCCATACAGCTTCYACAGGTGTATAAAAAAAAATAAAGATCTAATCAGAATGGCATAATTTCCTTTCCTTCTGCCTGTACRTTGTCTGATATATTATTTAGGCTACAATATAGTGCAGTTTGCTAGCAGATATAAAAAATAAAATCTCTACGAATCCTAATTTTCTTGAACTTTCAGAATTTCAGTCTCATTTATTTATATTCTAAAGATGCTATTTATTGTACGTAAATAGAACACATTAAAAGGCAGACTGTCTCACAACATATATATGCCTCTTAATTACATTCTCTTAATTCCTGCCCACTCATTGACAAGTGCATTGGATACCTAGCGCTGACTCTGTGAATACCTAATTGTGATCACATCCAGAAGTCTAATATATATAGTCTAATATATATAAATAGTAAACAAATGCCTGTAAAATTACTTAAATTTTTTTTCATTCTTTCAGAAACAAGCCATTTTGATCATCATGCTGTTTTTTTTTTTAATATTTGCTCATTTTTAACAAGCACACAGCTTGAGAATTGATTAATTGTGTTGCCTTCCCAAGTATACAAACATTGCTCTCTGTAGGGAAATATTATACACTGATGGTTGCTTTTTTCCCCCTACTTTTAGAGAAAAAAACAAGTAAAGTAAACCAAGATCCATATTTTTAGCATGCAGTCACAAGRACAATTTCTAATGTCAGTCTTGCAAAAACTGCAGGTTTCCCACAGCTTCTCAAGACATTAAATTGTTTGTTACTGGGTGAAAACAGATTGCTCTCAGCACAAGAAAAACAACAATCTGTCCCTTGGCATTTTCATAGCTCATAGGCCTCAGTTTGAACTGTCAAAATGGCTAGAGTTTGTCTGAAGAAGTAAAAAGAAATATTGATCTGAACTGAATACTTGCAAATATCCCTGGAAACAAATGCATCTTATGCTGTCTGACTGAACTGCTGTGAAAACACATTACATTTTCAATATAAAAACTTAGACTTCATTCTTAATGGGAATGTAATCATGTATCTAATAAAACTGGCTTAGTATTCATGCATGCATAAATGAAACAACCACTTTTCTAAGATACAGAAGAATGGATGATATTAAATCTGAAGGCATTGCTAATCTCTTGAATTTTATAATGGTGTGAACTATCCTCCGAAACATTTTATGCAGGACTGAAGCATACTGAATAGCAGTACTTTACAGCAGACTGAATACCTAATTCTACCTGGTTGGAGAAAGATACCATTATTTAATTAAGAAGTTTTTTAAATACCAGAAGTATTTTCAGAATCATGGGAAATTAAGTTTGTCTCAATAAGATTTGGTGTCCCCCAGAAGATAATGAAACAAATATTTTCACCTCTCGTATTTCCTTCAGTTTTAAAACATTTACTTCTAACAATATGGAAATAGTGCTTTATAATATAGTAGAAGAATCCCTAGCTTTTATCTTTTTGGTCCATTTTCATTCTATTTCTCTTTTATTAAAAGTTTTAACTCTATACTATGCATAATTTCAACCTTAGCAATAAGAAACGTTTTGATAAATTTCTGGTCATTTATTTAGTTCGAGCTTTCATCCATTTTGGAAAAAAAAAAGATTTTTTCATTTTGAATCATAATTAAAAATATATCTTGTAATTGTCATAATCTTTTGTGAAAGGGAAATTTTGAATGCATAAACTGATCAGTCTCCAAGTATGTTCTTCACTTCCAGAGATGTTCAGAGAACAGAGTACATGAATGACACACACAATTAATCTTCTGCATGAAAATTTTTCTGCTGGGATCACAATCTGCTGCAACAGGCTCAGGCTGTGCAACTATTCCTGAAGTGACATGCTTGCATCTTTCCCTTGAAGTCTAACCAGTTATAACCATAACTAACTATATTTGCTGTATTTTCTCTTCCTCTTTTTCCTTTTTGTTTGACTTGCATATATGAAAATTAGTTATTGTTTAACTTCTCTCAGAAATTCATGGTCAGAAATAATTGCTAGTGAATGGAAGTTTGCTAGTAAATATCAGGTCTTGTATATTCTTGTGCTGCGTTTATAGTGGCATTTACAGGTGTTGTTCAAGACTATGGCTTCATTATACTTTGTGTAGATAGACCATTTTTAGGCATTTTCACTATCCCTTTGCACCGTATCACCTTTCCGGGAGAAGAATACTTTTCCCACTTTCAGAAGTCACTTGAGGCCAGGCTCATAAAAGCATAAAGATACGCTTGCATATAACTGGCCAGAGGTCAGAATAGAGGCGCACTGTAAATGCCACAAGCATCCTGTTGCCTTCTTCCTATTGATTTGTTGGAAGAGTTTTTCTGAAAGTTCTAATATATCAATAGTCTGACAGTTTAGGTGCATAGGTCTTTGGTGGTCAATGGTATTAGACTTGCTGGAGATCAGTGAGGTGACCGCTATGTCCTTAAATGTTGTCCAAACACACGTAAGAGGCTTTTCTCTGTCCTGGGAAGAGAGCGCAGATTCCTCAGGTATTATCTCACTCCACATGTGGTGTAATTTAAACCCACTCCCTTTGCATTTATTTGCTTATTATTATATGACAGGGAATTGCAGAAGAGAGACCCTCTCTCAGAGAGAATTTTCTCAGAGAAAACTGTATGAGCCATAGAAGTGAAATGTTTTTCCAAATTATGAGCTCAAAATCTGTCATGGAGAGTCCATCTTACCAGGAATATGACCTTTGGACTTCAGAGAATTCTATTTTAATTATTTACAATTCTAATTAAATTATTTCCATCAAAACAGACTAATTCCCRCATGCATCCAAGAAACAAATCCATTTCAATATTAGTCCATAACTTAGATCTACCTATTCTAAGCCAGTAATTTCAGTACAACAATGTTCATAAAGTAATTTGTTACTTTTTGGATAATTGAACTTTTCAGACCTGTTGCAATCTGTAAAACATTCCAGAAGCCAAAGACAGTTTCTTTAGCACTCAGTTGTACTATTTCCCCATGTGACATAGTTCTGAAAAAAAATTAAGGAGAAATTAACCTAGCAATGTTTCTTTCCCAACAGTGTAATTGCTCACAGTCTCCCCTAGCCCAGTCCACTAGCCTATGATTTTTAGAAGGGTGTCTGGAAAAACTTGTCCAAATAACAAAATTTATAAAGAACTACAAGTTATTTAAAGAATGTGCTATAAATAGGAACACACGCACACGCGCGCACACACACACATATGTGTGCATGTATATATATTTCTATTCTAGTCTGGAAGCTGCAAAATTATATTGGGCTTGGTCTGTATTTTTGTGTGAACAGAACTGTTCCTAAACTCAGGACAGGAGGTTCACAAGCCACCTCTGTTTCCAAAATTGCAGACTCATGATGTTGAACCCTAGTTTTCCAGTTCCTCGGCCAATTCTGTACAGTGAACCAGTCACTAATTTCTGCTGCAGGTAATAGCCCCAAGCAGTGGACTGATGGTACTACTAGCTGTTTTTACTGAACATTATTAGCATATATTCAACACTGTCTCCAGCAGAATGGGTGAGCAGTCTCTTTGGTACCTAACCAGAGGGAATTAAGACAACCACTTTGTTACTGGGGGGGCACAGACACATAATTCATAAAGTGTGGGTAATATACACCCAGGAATATAACCGTGCCCTAAACACTCTCCAAGCAAGTGGTTCTGTACACTTTGAGAGTAACCTCCCAAACATTTCACAAATGAAAAGTAGGAAGGAGAGAAGAAAAAACAAATATTTCTGTTTAAACCATATTGTTGAAGAAGGCAAATGATGCAGTTCATGTTATTAGAATTTCTCTCATGAGTGGTATAGTCATCTTAAACAGTGCATGAATCCTAAGCTAGAGGAAACTTTATGGTTAAAAATAATAATAATAAAAATAATAGAATTTCAGTAAAGGAACTCAGAAACCCTCCTCCCTTCACACACACACACACACACACACATCATTAAAAAAAGAAAAAAGATTACATAAATTCAAGTGAATTAGGAGGGGTTGGGGCTGAAGATATATAATCAGAAATACCCTGGAATGAATACTACAAGCAGAATTTTCCTTTCAAAAACTTTATTCTTCTTCAAAAAACCCTTAAGTTAAGAATCATACTTTCTGATTATCTGGGCAAGAAGGCAGGTTCTTTCTAGATCAGTAATCTAAAGACTGTTGTTATGTGCCTGAGTAAAAGCTAGGTACCTATCATTTTTCTGTCACTGGTGTGTTCATGGCCACAGTCAGAGTCTGTGTCCACAGTCATTTATACACCTATATATGCATGAATGCATGTAACATGACTTGGCAGATCAAACCAGCCTATCTTAAAAAACAAACAAACAAACAAGCCCCCCCCCCAAGAAAAAAAACCCCTCCTAATATATACTAAAGACTGAAGAAGGGAAGTGGCCTCACTCAAAGGCATCTTCATGACTTATATCACCCTTTCAATGCACAGTCAAGGGGCATCTCTGTTCATGTACCCATAGCTGTAAGGTATTATTTTTCAAATTATGTTAGTGTTTAGGATATTTAGGGGCTTAGTTTCCACTGAAACAGGGCAAGTTGAAAGACTGAGTTCCACTGATTACAACCAGAATTTCAAAACATTAGTATATAAGCCATGAAATAAGATTTAGACATAGGTTACAAAGTTTATATATATATATATATATATATATATATATATATATATATACACACATTTTTTTTTTTCTTATCTATATTTTCCCCACCTACCAAGGTTAAAAACTGGCCAACCTTCCTTATCCCTTTGTTTTAATTTTTGCAATGGTAAAAAATAATATGCATAAAAAAGTGAAATACAGCTTTAGAATGAATATATATTTTTTCTAATTTCTAGTACAGTAAGGAAATGTTAACAGCTCCTTTTAAAGCAGAGGAAAGCACTATACCTGTGAAACTGTTACGGGATCACAGGCCCATTGCTCGTTCAGAGGTGCACAGAGGCACATTGCGGGGGAATCCCGCAGCCAGGCAGAGCCAGTGCAGCCCCTGCCCTGGCGCCGCGCAGGGCTGTCGTGGGAGCCATGAGTGCTGCGTTTCTGTCYGCACTGGTGTGTGCACGTGTATATGAGCTCAGTGTACGCGCATGCATGTGCCTATAGGGAAAACACGCTGAGCCTTGTGAGCTGGTGGACCTGGTGGGATCCAGGGACACAGAGTTGTGTCAGCCTTGCCTCTATTGGGCTGCCAGATTTGGTAATACCTAGCAAAAACTACTTACTTTTCTGGCTACATTTATGCAGAAAAGAAACAAAATTCCACAAGTCCTCATTTTTGAAGCAACCGAGTCATAAAAGGGAGAGGGCTTTGCTGTAGGGACTTTCTGAAGCACAGTAATCTCGGAATTGTATTGCAATTGGATCACCCTTTGTAGTTCCTATCTACCGAGACATTTTCTGTTTTAAAACTCCCAACAACAATGAAAATTTGAATGCTGTGGACTGCCATACTGTGGGATTTCAGAAAAGAAAGTTAAAGCAGCAACAGGCAACCAGAAGTGCACTGGTGAAAGACAGAGGTACCGTCCTGCTCCATTCACCTGCTTTAATCTGGAAACTAAAATGAGTGATGAAGATCTTGGATTTCTTGGAAAAGGCTCTAAAAGTTGGATGGAAAAAACTGCCAATTCATTAAGTAGCTATATTCTCCAAATAGCTTCAAAATGCTTATCAGTCTTAGGTAAGATACTTGAGACATAAAAAATGTTTTAAATCCAGTAGATAATGAGGGAGGGCACAGAAGAGAAACATCTACATCAGCAGGGGATTCACACTCTTGTCAAATGTGTGAAGTAGAAGACTTCCATAAATATGCAGTGGTGATGGCTTCTCTCAATGCAGAAAATTCTCTTTCTAAAGAGGAGAAATGGCCGGGAGGGATTAGATCTGACCTGAGCGTGCATGAATTTTATGAATCACAAACACACTTTTACTATAGTGAGGTATGAAGAAAAGTTAACAGTTCTAATAAGTATTTAAAAAACCCACAACCTTATTTCTCAATAAAGCATATTTCTCAGTAAAATGAACACATTATACATTTATAGCTAGCTCCTTTCTCTCAGTTAATGTGTGCTGCCCTCCATAAGAATGGCTCCTGCTGAGAGCAAAATTTGGCTCTTGAAGAGAGAGAGAGAGAGAGAGAGAAAAAAAAAAAGAGGAGTCTTTTCAAAATTTATCATTACAAGAAAATAAAACTTTATTGCTCTTGTATTTTTTTTCTTTTTATGTGCATATTTCTTTACAAAAGGAAAGAATCCAAAGTGTGTGAAGAGAAGTTTTCTGTTTTTATGTTGCCTAAACAGGCGGGGATTGTGTGGGGGCTAGTGAAAATGGGGGAGAGGAGAATATGTCTCCTTGAATACAAAGAAAGAAATAGAAAGAAAAAAAAAAGGAAAAAAAAGAAACAACTACTCCATCTTGATCCTTCTAATGTTCTACAGCAGCTTCCAAAAATCTCAGAACCTTTTTACAGAAGTGTAGTTCTATCTTGGTCCTTGCTGGAAATCATTTCTGCAATCTCAGCAGTGCAAGAGATGCACCGTCTGTCCTACTAACTTAACGCGTGGAGGAATTGACACAAAATATGTGTTTGCATCCCTTCTAAAGATAGAGAGGACTACCTTTAAAAACTTTCATCAATTACACTGCAGGTTTAAGATTTTGCTTGCCTGTTTGTTTTTAAGATGTCCCCCAAAATGACAGCAGCAGAGACCATCTGATGAGGAAACACTTTTTGCACTTCAGAGGCACCACTCTGAATTGAGCCTGTATCAGTAGGCCTTAACCACTAAGTATATGTATTTTCACCTGCAGCTCCTGCATGGGATTTGCTGTGTCTGATGCTAGGATTTGATCCCAGAGAAAACTGTAACACAGTGCTGTGGAGGGGAGAAGAAGAGAGGGCTTATGAYGAGGTGAAAGACTGTTTAACCTCACACAGTATCGCTTGCACCTGGAGCTGTGGGCATCAGGCAAGACAAGACATTCAAGAAAACGGAGGAATGAAGTACAGGAACACCAAAATACTTCTCATGAAAACCGAGTGTCATAGACACAACTTGAACAAAGCTTACTACCTTTGAAGTCACCAATAAAACTTTTATACACATTCAGTACTCCACTGGTAGTCCACACACTGGCAGAGGAAAATGCTTTCTAAAATCCTTATCTTAGCAACAGTTAATTTGATTCAGTTGTTACCCAAAGAAAAGGCTCATATCTACATCAGTTTGCTTACTTTAAAGTTCATCTGAATCCCTGCATGAAYAGATCATCAGTTTTACTAATGACTGCACTGAGTTGGGTCTGTGAAGACTTCAGGCACAGCAGCTACTTGTGGAAGGCAGCTTTTCYGTCCACAAATATCTTCGCTCTCAGAACAAGGCTTTTTTATTTGCATAAAACATCGTACAAAGGACTGACATTGAACCTCTTGTTGCTACTACATCTTTCCTCAGAGAAGTTAAACATTTGCTGCTAACTTTCAGCTCCTTTGTAACATCATAAGGCACTGTCCTGAACTGGCACACAAGTGGAGAACCTGGACCCATCAGTAGCTCTGTGGAGTTTCACACCAATAGCTCTGTGAACCAAGGCAACATCTCAGCTGGAACACATTGCTTCCAGATGTTCACAGATGTTATGGGCTTAATCTGTAATGCTGAAGGAGCTTAACAACAAGGTCAAGTCATCATATTAATTCATATATATATATATATATATATAAACATATACAACAGACACACACACACATATATGTGTATATATATATGGATATGTTTTAATCATCTTTGGCACACTCAGTCAATAGAATACATGCCATTGTGTATCTGTGTTTGTATTGATCCTTCCTAATTATTTTTAATCCTGTTGACTCAAATGTGACTAAATAGAGCTCTCAGATTCTGCTTCCTAAAATTTTGTGCAAATAGAAGGTCAGGCAGAGGAGAAAAGCTTCATTAGTGTTCCCACAGCAGAAAACTTACAGCTCATCTCTTTTCAAAGAACCTCAACCAAAAGACACAGATGCTTAGGAAACCTCGCTTCATTAATTCCACTTCTTACGGAACAACCTGCTTCATTACAGACTTTTAACAGGAAAAAGAAAAAAAGAAAGTGCTTTTTAGTCCAATGAAACACTGGAAACATCTTTCAAATTCTTTAATGTTGACTTCATTATAAGCTTGTTTCTCTATGGTTCTTCACAGTCACTTACGAGAGAAAAAGTGAGCATTTAAAAATTTAGTATTTTAGAAGAGACTGTTCTACCTTTTCCTAGCTATTATCCTTTGATGTTTTCAATCATAGCAAGATTTTTTTAAAATCTTTTAAAAAGGTCATTCTCACTCCCCAGGCATTTAAGCAAATTAAAGTCAGGCTTCATACCAATGTAAACTGAATTCAAAGACAGACCAAACTATGTCAGACACAGCAAGGACATATCGGACCTGGACCTGGACCTACTGGACCTGCAACTAAAAGCTTATAATCTATGGGTCACTTCCTATAATTTTCCCACTTGTTACCAAAATAATATTCAGCAGATTAGATGGTGAAATTTTCATATAATCCTTTCAGAAAGTAATAATTCATTGGCTCTCAATCCATTACTATCATGTTGAGATGCTAGCACAAAACAAGTTTATTGTCATGAAATACAATATTACCAGAGAAAGAACTGTCAAATCTTAGATGTGTAAGTCAGATCAGAATTTACAGACATGCTTTATTGTTTTCAGTACTTCCATTGTCTGGAAGACAGTCTAGAAACAACTCTCCCCTTTCCTATACTGATTATTTTTTTGAACCAAAGCAACACAGTGTGTTAGCTTAACTAATTAATCTCACTAATAGGAAAATATTAAATTTTAGGAGTAGGTGTTACCCTCCAAAAAGTCTATCATTTTGGGTTTTTTAGATATTTGATAGCAGAAAGTCAATTAGTAAAAGTCACAATAATTTTAAGGAGGTTGATGGCTTCTTTTATAAAAATCCAAAGCAGCACGAGAAGCCTGGTTTTGAAGACTGTAGTAAAAGTAGTTTCTTTTTTCCTTTTTTCTTTTTTTTCCCCCTCCCTTAGTGCCACTGAAATAGCTGAATTAATACACTAATAAATTTTATGATCTGAAATGTTCCCTGTACTAGAAAAATCTTCAGCCAGCCCTTGCAATCTTGTGTGCAAAATATAACTGTACTAACTATCTGTGTGTTCTTGGTAGTTAAGCAGGCTCATTTCTGGACAACATCCAAAAAGACTTATCAGGGAATACAGAAAGCCACCTGGATAAACCAGTGGCACCATAATTGACAGTATGTGAGGAGGAAATTAGCTGGTCAGGACAGTTAAGGCCAATTAAGGCCATGACACAGACCTGCTGAAGGTTATTCTGCCTCTTCTCTGCATTTTATTTATGTGAACAGTAAATATTTATTCAAAAGTTTTTACTGTCTTTCAGCACTACAGATAATGTCTAGATCATCCTCAATCTTTGCTGTCTGAACTAAAGGTAGATAGCTGATATGAAATAATATAAAATAAATAAACAAAGGAAATGACCTTAAAAATATCTTTGTTTACTTTATGTTTACCATCATGTATTTTACACAAGCCTACCTCATTACTTACTTTGCTGTGATGTTCTCATTTCATTGAAGATTTAATGGAGAGATTATTGGATTTTTCGAATATAAAGGAGAGATAAAACAATAAAAGAAGTGTTATTTTGAAAAAAAAACCTCTGGATAAGCTTGGACTTTTTTCTGATTTGATGCAGTAATGTTGTTTTCCACATAAATACTAAATGACAGCCTGTTAAAAAATGGTGTAAGCACTAAGGAAGGTCAATGAAAACCCAGAAAATAAACAGTGATGGACATGATTGCTAAGTAAATAAAACTCTAATAAGAAAGCAAAAGTAAAATATAGACAGTCAATGTCTAAGTGATTTATGATCATTTTAAATATTAATTGCAGATAAATTTTGCTCCCACTCTGGCTCAGCCATACCTGAAATCAGCTTACATTGCAGGTGCTCTAAGCAGGAGATTATTATGAAAAATACGTGCAATTATCACTCATTTTAGGATGTAAGATGTCTGATTATTGTCATAATGTTGCAAGTCAAAATCCAGGGCTGCAAGGGAGGACTGATTACTTTCCATAAGATTGCTCTCATCTTAACCACACTGTCTCTGAAAATTTAGTGTAGTAAACAAGTACAATATGACAAGCACCATTTTACTGTGTCTGGCTAAAGAAAAACATTAGGGAGAATTTTCCTGTAGAGGAAGGGAAGATCAGGGATAGATCATGTGAGACAAAATATCTCTAAATTACCAGCTTCGTATTCCTATTCACTATGGTCAGATGGCCACAGAACAGGCTGAACATGTGCCTCACTTCTCCTAGCTCTGGGATGCCAAAACCAGCAAAAAATAGGAAAAAAGTTTCCTGGACAAATTTCCACTAGCTCTTAATAAGCTGGGGCATGCAAAAGGAGACTTCTTTCATGCTGTAAGAGTTATACACAAAGAGTCTATATGTAACGCAGAATTGATTTGCTTGAGAAACACTGTTATGCGGTACAATACAATCTTAATCATCCTTGTTTATCTCACAGCCAGTCTCTGCAGTTCTCAGGCAGATATATCTCTCTTGAGTCAGGTCACCAGTAATGTGGGACTGCCAGTGAGAAGAGTCAGCACAGAGGCAGCTGCACCAAAGATTTCAACAGCAAAGTCCAAAACAGTTGCACCTTTTACGTACATTTCCAGGAGCCTTTTCCAGTTATATTGTTTTCTGAGAGAGTGGCATCTTCAGTCCCTGCATTCTTCACGGGACTTTCCATAAATAAGGTATACCAAACAGTGTGATGGTGGAAAGAATGAGTGATCAAGCTTGTTAAGATTTAACTAAGAAAAGCAGAGAAGATGTGCTTCCTGTGCCACTCACCTGCTTGCAAAGTTACAGTCTGGGGTATGCAGCTCATCTAGTAGGAAATCTAAATGCAGTCTTCATCATTATGAAACCAATAAAGATATGGAGGGAACCTGCAGTCAGCTCACCCCCAGAACTGCACAAGGCCTATAAGAAGACAACCAAGCCAGACTCGGTGTCATGTTTGGAGGACTGTCAATCTCATACAGGGAGCAAACTTTCCAGTTCAACTTTAATATGTGCTGACTCAACCTGAAATCAACCTTGCTTGTTTTAGTAATGGATTACTGAATTATAAATTATGAGGGAGAGTCAGAACTGTGATACAAAAGCACAGATCATTTTAATTAAAAACAAAGTCAAGAAAGAACAAAAGATCAACAACAAAAGTCAGTCTGAAAGTGAAATAAAGCTCTATATCATAAAGAACTTTAACAAGCTAATTAGTATTCATGCAGCCTGCTTAATGGCCTTTCCTCTAGCTGCTTAACCAAAGACAAACTGATCAAAGAAGAGGGCTCCAGTGTGTGTCATACTTGCTTCTATAGTTACATTTCAGCCTTCATTACAGAATATCTAAATTATGTACATAAAGGAGAGAAAAAGCAGATAAACTTCGATCTTGGCCTTTCCCCAAAGAAATGCTGACTACATCTTGATACCTTTTATGATTTCTCACAACATAAATGCTTTTTTTTTTTCATTTTGTAACCCTTAAGCTACTCAATATCTTGACATTTGCAATTAAACTAGTTTCAGAATGTGTTTTTTATTCTCTGCTTCTTCCTTCAATGCTTTCACAAGAAGCCTTGGTAGTAATTATTTTAATTGTTCTGATTTTCAGTGGAAAAGTGTTCTGGGAGCATGCAGCAAGATTCCACCATTTGCCACCTATTTCATCAAATGGACTTAGAGATGCACTGAACAAAAGTAGAGAAGACTGGAGAGGACTATTGTGATTCTTGGCTTGACTTTAGACATGAATGAATTTTCTAGGTTTCTGGTCCAGAGCAAACCTTCCTCAAAGTACGAATGTTGCTTTTTGGAACCTTGTCCTGATGAGCAACCAAGCTTCCTTGACACTCCTCAGCAGTGCTACAGGTTCAACCTCTAAAGTGCCTGCTAAAACATGATCTACCAAACATATCTCTTCTGATGTCATATAGTAATTCTGCCAAACAACTGCAATTATTTTTACCTCTATTCAAATACACCTTCACTAAGTAGAGAAAAGGCTGTTGGAGTATGCACCAGTAAAAGTTGTATTCATTTCTCTGAACTGTAAACAATGATACATTTACTTAGACCTTACTTCTGTTTTTACACTCACTCAGAACTTCATTCTGTGTTGTAATATGTACAGACAATTTCATGTAAAGAGAAAAACAATAGACTGGTATTATTTTTCTTGCTATCTTACACTGGAAATGTTGATATGTCCAATAAAGTAGTTTCTAACATTTATTTCAAACCATTTTGCTTGCAGAACATCCAAACAATACAAACAATAATAAAATTCTTACAGGAAAGGATAAAAATGAGTGTGTTTTTGCTTAAGAAAACAATTAGTTCTACAATATCAAGCATAAAATAATCAGTAAGTAGTTTACACACTTCTACTGCTGGAATCTGACTTTCAGCTATCACACTAAATACAATTTAAGCACAGCAGGGTACCGGAAAAAGGTGCCACAGGCTTTTCTAACTTGATGTTGGTCACTCTCATATTATCATCGCAAAAGAGGAGATTATAGCTGAACAAAAATTGTCATCATCATGTACGGCACAGAACATGGAAAACTCTTTTTCTGGCTCATCTGATCGGGGATCATAGTCCAGGCTTTTGGAGACTGCATGAGGATTTCACATGTATCTTTCTTACTACCATCTGTATAGTATTTCCAAGCCTTGATCCTCTCTTACATAGAGAAGAAACAGGATTCACTTGCGTGATGATATGTCTTTTTCTTGTGTCATGTGATGACAATTTTTGGCCTGATTCTCCACTCCATCACCTCCTATCTAGGCTGGTGTAACTTTGAGAGAGTTACTCATGAGAAACACTAAGATAATGGAGAAAAGTAATGGGCTTGTAGCATTTTGCAGTGGAAGAAGGTTGCTGTACAGAGAGAACATCAGAAATTCAATATCCTTTTGCCCGACAGAGAAAAATGATTGTAAGTGGAGATGAAGGAAAAGGACTGTCCATGATCACTTTCACTGGAAGAGAAATGAGGCCAGTTATCACCAAACTTGGAAATCCCATGCAGAGAGCAGTTGCCTACTATCTTCCTCTTTTGCAAGGGAAAATATTACTCATGTCATTTGAACATAGCGGTGCTAGTGAGTGGTTAGGGTTATGACTCCTTTCAGAGACTACAGTAGTCTCTGTAGTTCAGTAATTTTAACTGTCTATGTCTTCTAAAATAGGGCTGAGGTTCATGCAAGTTTGTAATACAGAAGTGAATGCCTCATGTCTAGGATGTCACTTTGTTTTGCCTGGAGAACACTTTAAGCCCAGGGAGCTATTTGCATTAACTGTTCTAACTTAAAGCTACACACATTTAAGTTTAATTTAGTTTATCAGACTGCAGGCAGGCATGATAAATACTTCTCTGTTTCTGTGTACATAGGGAGCCAGTTAAACTGTATAACGATGCGCATTCCCATGAGGTGTTTAAGACACCAAACTTGAAGTCATTCTTTTTACAAACAAGGAAATCAAAACATGGATGTTTAGATAGTGATGCAAGGAAACAGAAGGACAATTGGCATCAGAATAAAATAAAAAAAAAAAAAAACAGAAAACACTAGCAACAAAACCCTACCTGTCAAGTATTTAGAAAATTAGGGAAAAAGATTTAATTGATTTCAGATAAGTTTCATGAACTCTGTGTTTCCAATAAGTTACATGAGCTGTATCTCAGCTTTAAAGAGGATAATTTCCAAAGTAAATTACTTTTTTCAGCAGCTAGTTCCACTGGAATTGATTCCCCCAAAAAGTAGTATTCCATGGGTATCCTGGGAAAGCATGTGGGTCCTTTTAGGAACTACCTATACCGTGTAAGGATATAAAATGTCTACCACAGAGCCAGATGGATTTTCTGTTCATGGTCCTGACTCCACAGCAGACTTTTCCCACCCAAGGAAAGACATATGCAACTTACCCTTCAGGTTGCTGAGAAACAAAGCTGGAAGAAAAAGTGTTATTATTTCTCACCTAATGTGCTTAGTAACATCACTTTCTGACCAGTTTGAAGAAGTTGAAGTTTGTTGACATAACTGAAGACATTAAAAGTCTCTAGAAGATGAATTCTGGTGTATTGACTCCATGGAGGAAAATTACTGTCCAGTTGCAGTAACAGACCTGTTCCCTGTTTGCCACACTCCTCTGCTGGATGTTGCTATGATGGTGGCTGCAGTGCAGGTTAATGTTAACTTACGCCAGTTTGGGGTGCAATGGAAGAAAAATAGCATGCTCTGGTGAAGTGTGTAGATAGGCTGCTATTCAGAGCAAAAATGTGTCTTGGTGTGTGGCATCACACTTGATGTGAACAAACAGATTTGCAAAAAACAAAGGTTTTTTTGTTTGTTTGTTTGTTTGTTTCTTGCTGTTTTCTTTTCCTGAGCATTGTGTGATGAAAACCTAGGAATGGAAAAGAAGTGARATCATCTTCCAGAGAAAAAACAATTTAGTGCACTGTCAAAACAATTTAGTGGGCCAAGGTCAGCCAGCAAGCACCAGCCCACCTGGTACATTCACGCAACACATTTACCCAGCACAGCATTACACACAGCAGACAGATTGGGTCTGAAATAAATGAAATAAATATAGGTGTTTCCCCTGGGCCTGGGCCTGGGCCTGCCTGCTCCCAGCTGCATTGCTAGTTTGAGAGCAGCTGCCTTTCCAGGGCTGACTGCTCACAAAACCTGAGAAACGCATTTGATTTTTTAGGGTGATAAATTGTTAACACAAGAGACATGTGCCAGGTTTAATGTGAAAGAGTTATCAGACTTCTGAGAAATGAATCAAACTTTTAAGGCAGTGGTCTGAGACACACCAGGGAGGGGAAATGAATACATTTAGTGCTAAGGCCACAGCACTTTCACAGTGCAACCTAAAGTGCTGGGAAAACAAGCAAACAAACAAACAAAAACATGAATATAAATAACTTCTGTGGACACAAGTTATCGCAAGAGCATGTCTTGATGTACTTGATTCATACACAGAAATAACACCATGCTTCCTGTGGTCTGTGCTTCTTAAAACAGGAGAGTTTAAACTACCTCAGATTTTCAGAAATAACACAAATAATTTATCTATACACCAGTATGGCATTGCACAAACACTTAACCCGCAAGGAAACCAACAAGTAACAGATTTAGTTCATCTTACACAGCAGTGGTGGAAAAGAAAATACACAGAGGGTTCTGAAGAATGTTAGCAATTATCTAAAGGAAATATTGGCACAGAAGTTTTTTGGAGTTCAGGGAAAAAAATGTTTTAGATCAAAACACAGAAGTTCTCAGCAATTATTCTTAATTCAAAATTTATTTTTCTCCATTTTTTGGCAAGTCAAATATCCTCCAAATATTATTAAATGTATTTTTACATTTGGATTCTCCACAAAAAGGAAGGGACTTAAATAGACAGAAAGAAAACATGACAAATCATTTGAGTTTATATTCTTTATTCTATTTCTTTTGTAACATCTATGCCCTCTACCAACTGTCAAACATTTTAAAAGCTATTTCTGCTGCTGATCTTAACAGTTTAATTTCTATGCTATAGTCACTGTCTTATAAAGAAATGTTGCCTAGCTTCTTTTTTCTTTATTTAGCACTTGCTTATTCCAGTTTTATAACTTCCCACTTTGACATCTGTATACTGCTACCTCATTGAGATTCTCTTTCATTTTTTACTTTCTGAAGAAACAGAAACTCACTGTACTCTCTCTAGCTTTTCCAAAGATCCATTATCTTCTGGTCCCTGTATCTCACTTATTGCCATATGCTTTATTTTCTTCTTTACAATATCAGCCATTCCACAGTTGGATGCGAAGAGCTGCAAACAGACTTCCAAATGTGGCCTCACCAGCTTCTTGAGCAAAGCTAATTTCCAAATCTCATAGTTGATGAATGTATATATGCATCTCAGAACGCTGTTGATCTTATTTTAACAGATGTTAAGCATTCTGCCGGGGATCTTACACTTTATCCACCACTACCCTTCGTTCCTACTTTACATTTAACAGCATATGGAAACAATGCTGGATATGTAATATGGCTCAGTAAAATGAAATAAAATGCATAATAGCAAGCAAGACTGATTATATTCCCATTTGGTTAAAAAAAAAAAAAAAAAAAGGACATCCTTTTTATAGAGAGCTGCAAAGTGCTTTGTGGTTCATGTACCTAGTATATGATAGTGCTTTCATTTGCAACATGAAGTAACTGAGAATTAATGCCTGCATGGAGTTTAACAACCATTTCTCCAAGGTTGTACAATATGATCAAAAAGTTACGACAGTCCTCTTGATCTAAGAACATGCTGACACTGTAACTAGAAGACACTTAGGTATATATATACATGTATATATACGTATGTGTGTGTGTGTGTGTGTGTGTGTATAAGTATACATACACACACACACACGCACACATACTTACATGTATATGTTTGTGTGTGGCTATGTGTGTGTCTAAAGAGAGAGAGAGAGAAAGAGAGAGAGAGAGAGAGAGAGAGAGAGAAATACACACACACAAATGTCTTGGATAACAACATCTCAGTAACAGTATAGCAGCGGACACGGGCTTCAACACACACCCCAAAGGTCAGCTAAGACTCTCTGAAAAAACTGTCTTTTGTGGCATTTTAATGTAGACATAGTTATTTACTTACTGATACACACAGAAAGACTGTTTGATATATAAACACCTCAAATACTGCCATTAGAAATAGGTTATCTGAACATCTTGTTTCAGTGAGTGGCTGATACATTTTGGCTGAGACAGGAAATATTTTTAAGAAGATAAAATTTGTTGAAGGCAGTAAAGAGAACAGCCTGCTGAGAAGATGAAACCAGAGTTTTGAACAGACAAATGTAAAGATAGCAAATAGTGAAAAAAATAAGCCTCAAATTTTCCTTCAAAGATCCAAAATGGTTTTTAGTCCTGGTTTTAATTCCATCTTTAATTAAAAAAAAAATTCAAAATAAGAACATCTTGAATGTAAAGATTGACAATTTCATCCCACGGGTGTCAAGAGTATAGAAATACAAGAGCCAGATGTTTTATTTACACTGAAGGCTCTCTACATAAACACAGAAATATGACTATGTCTAAGCATAAAGGAGGATCAGACCTGGCATCTCTTATCATAAAACATTCTTTTTGACACCATGCTTTAAAAGCTGTCAGCATACAGAACAGTGTCATATTATATGGTAACTGTGGAGCTGTGAAGAGATTTTTTTTTTTTCTGTGAGAAGAGAAATTTAAAGAAGGCTCCCTAGTGTTCCCTATGGGTTACTGACAATTGCTGATAGCTGAGTATTTGCTGGATCTTCCCTTAATTCAGCGGAGGTGGCACACCAGTAGTATTCCTGTCCCCTGTGGTTCCAGAGAATTATAATTTCTTAGACCACAGCTGGACTAGCAGTCCAGGCAATTGCCATTTACAGGAGACCAGCAGTCCTACGGATCTGCATCCACCCCCTTTCTGCTAGTGATTTCAGATGAAAGACTCTTTCTTAAAATGTAAACTAAAACCAGCCAACTATTTGAGTTAAAATACTTTGCAATACAGAGTCATGGTATTATCTAAATGCCAGGAATGTGTGCTTTCTTAAGAAGAAAACAAAAACAGAATATAGGAAATCTCTATCATCCTTTTTCACATGCAACACTTCCATGTTGTTGGCCTTTCCCTATGCTCATTAAAAAGTGTGTATATATGCACACACATATATAAATATAAATACACATACACACACACTCATATACATGTGTGTGTATGTACATATACCCGTGTGTGCGTGTGTGCGTGTGTGTGTGTGTGCGCGCGCGTATCGATCTTTTCTAAAACGCTCCTGTTGCTTTCCATTCCAAATCTTCAGTAAATCAGGATGACGGTACCTCAAAACAGTTTTCACTTTTCCCCAGAGAGACCAGTAAAACCTGAGAAAATGCTGTCAAGACCTTCTGCMACAAGACAGAGTGAAAACTAAAGGACCAAGAAGTCAAGGAAAGTTTAATTTGGAGAAAACTGGAGTCTGGGTAGAGTGAGAAGCAGTGAATCGCAGGGAAGAAGGATGAGTTTATGCAACAGAAATGCTCTTGGTGGACTGGAGGAGAGGTAGAGAATGATGGCAAACAAAGAAAAGGGAACAAACATCTCATTAAAACCAGTATGTAAAGACAGGCTGTGGAAGCAGTAATATTTGTCCATGTTTTACGGTATTATCCTTACCATCCGTTCCCATACCAACAGAAATTGTTTAGGAGATATACTGAGTACAGAAGTTCAAGCATGCTGATGCCCCAACTGACTGCTCCAATTCCTAGATTACCCTGCTTCTGAATGTGACTATATCTTTTTGGAATACCTTAAAGCAAAGCCTTTTAATGTTCTATATTGTCATTAAAATAAGTAACAAGGATAGTTTTAGTCAGATAACAATATTCAGGAATATATGAATGGGTGATAATATGCTTCAAAATAAGAAAGGAAGAAATTGCTATGAAACACAGTCTTTCCTGTACAATTTTTAAGCTGGAAATAGCAATATGTAAAATGCACTAGTCCTTATCATTTTCAAGTGATGATACAGCTACTTCTAATAACCTCAGACAGCTTGCAGTAGGCATTCTGTTTCTTAGCAGTCTTGAGTATACAATTTGCAGGTGGTGGCTACATCCAGAGTTTCTAGAAAACTCTTCACAGTTTGCAAAGTGAAGCGATTACTAGTGAACTCATTTCAGTGTACTAGATAAGTAATATCAATTTCCTTAGCATGTCTTCTGATTATCCTCTCATATATGAATATTTTAGTTTTAAATATATTAAAAAACAGTAGAGAAGAAGAAGGAGTATAAAAGTGAAAGATAATCCACTAGTTAGATCATCTGAGCTTTCTGCATCTTCATCCGGGACTGAACATAAAACTGAACCAGTAAAATTACACTGATACAAGCCAAGTGCACAGAAAGGTCAAACAGCATTTGCATTTTGAATGAAACAGTTTTAAACCTGACCTTGATCTTTAACTTCTTTTGAAAGTATTTAAATTTTTAATGAAACAATCTGACAATCTTACGGGAAAATTATCCAAAATCAAACATGATGTCTAATGGTGTCAGAGTATTAACCATATTTTTATGATTAATTTATTAAATAGCTTTGTTCTTCTTGCTGTACATTCATCTGTGTTAGGGCAAATATCCTCTGGAGGTAAGTTTTATACTGCACAGCAGACAAAGTAGAAGCAGAAAAGACTCTTAAAATGACAAGAAGATTGCAACCTGAACTCAATTCCATAAACAATGAAGAAATGTATCATGTATTAAAAAAAAACCCTTATGATATTATTAAAAAAAAAGTGTGTATACTGTTTTATATATTTATGTATGTTACTGAACACTGTAAAAATCTACCCATGTATTTGTTTTGTTTTTTTAAAGAAATTCAGTGGAAACTTGCGGGAAACAAATAGATATGTGTACACACACGCACACAGAGTATACAGGCACATTAAAAAAAAGTAATGTAACATTTGGTATTATCATTTAATTGTACCCACTGTATCTCTTATAACTGCATGAATAAAATTACATTTTGCGTATATCTATATTATACATTTTATGTAAATGTGTTAACTTTTGTGTGTATATATGTGAAAATRTATATATTTTTAATTGTGTATATATGTTGTATCTTATGCTCTCCCCACCCTGATTTATTTGCTGTTAACTGTAAAAGAATAGATAATGAGGATCTGATTTGGAAGGGCATTTTCTTCCTATTTGGTTTATTTCTCCAAACAGGCTGGGAAAAAAAAAAGAAAGAAAGAAAGAAAGAAACTTCCATATGAAGCCACTCTCAATATTATTTGGCTATAATGGAACTTCAAAATGAAACCACCCTGAATATTATTTAGCTCTAATTTGGCTTTACTGGCAAAATAATTAGATGGAAGGAAGAAATAGTAAGTAGCTGAAAGAATGAAAACAAGAGGCAGAAATAGGGGAAAATTTGAGATTTTTGTTTTTCTTTTCTTTCGGAAAATGTATCTCACTAATCCTGTTCATTTGGGTCTCTCACAAACAGAAATAATAAGTAATAATAAAAAGTGATTGGTGTTTTGGACTGAAATGTCCTACATGTCACCAGTAGGATCATTCCAGTCAATAGAGTCCTAACCAAATAGTTTCTTTAGATAGAAAGTGGAGCTGGAAAAAAGGAAGGTCCATCACTCACATTTAGGTGTAGGGCTGGTGACGCATCACAAACATTTAACCACCAGGCAAGGTAGGATGCCCTTAGAATGACGTTTCTATCATGCCAGCTGCTCCCCCAGTGCATGTTGTCAGCCCCTGGAGGAGCTGATCCCGCCCTCCTTCCCTGTAATGTCAACGAGCTAAGGCCTATGGATGAGCCACGGTGTCTACATGGTCAAGCTATAAACACAGCGAACAAGAGAAAATTAACATTGTTCTGGGGAATTTAGTGTGATCATTGTGGATGTGCGATATGAGGTTGTTAGGAGGGAAAAAAAAAAATCCATTATGAGCTTAACACTCTTGGTTATATTTTCCTGAATGTTTTTCTAGCCTCTGTTGATTTACTTATGTTTTTTTTTCCCCCCCAAGAACCCTAATGCAAGGCAATAACATATTTCTTTAATCTCACATGTTGGCCCAACTGGCAGCTTTTTCTATGCCAACTGTGAGCTCAAGGGAGCACTTAATTATAGACAAAAGCCTAGTTAACAAAAGAAACTGAAAGCACCTGACAAATGTTAACTTATATAGGGTGCTGTCAGGAAGTATTTTATACTGTTTTATCATTACTGTTCCACATACTAATTTTCAAAACAAATCATTAGGACTATAGCCAGCCTCTGTTGACAAGTAACTCATATTGTACAGGCATCAACTGCAACAGGACATTAATATGATGGTTAAAAAGAAATCCTGCTGTTCCCTCCTCTACCACAAAAACCCTGCTAATGCAGAAGTGGGCAGACACCTGTGATTGTACAGGCTGTTAATTCGCATAGGTCCAAGCAGGACATTACCTCCTTTAAAGCCATTATGTCCACAGCAGCCTTTCAGGGCCCCAAGATGGCCTGTAAATTAAACCAGTGACTTACCGAAACACAGATATCTCACAGATAATGACCAAAAGGGCAAAAAAAATTAAACTTGGAGGTCTCTCCAGACAGCCAGGGGCCTGAACAAAACCTAACCAGACACCTCCCATGAGGCAGGGGCTGGAAAGTCTTCCCTCAAAGGTAATGCAAGACTCATCATCTATCATGTCAGGTTTTTTTCCACTCAGACACCAGGTTCCCTTTGAAAACATTTTGTACTGCAATCTGTTAGCTGGCTCTTAAGCTACTGATTCACATTAATTTGCACTAATCAGAGAACACTCTGTAATTTTTAAGAGTTTATTTCCAGTTGTGTACCATCTTGCATGGCTGCTGGAAAGAATAAAGAAATGGATGATTAGCCATCTTCTTGGCGATTGAAGAGTGCTGATGAATGCTAGTTCATGCTGTAGTGAATATAGAAGAAAGGGTAACGCGTTGAGTTTTATTTTCAATGCAAATCTGGAAAAAAAAAAGTGTTGAACTGGATATTAACTTTTCTTTTTTCTTGCAAAATTTTATGCTGATGATTCCTAAGACAAATAGATCCTTTTTCACCACAACCATTTCACCAGCTTGATCTCAAAATGGGTTTATGCCATCCAGCTTTCAGAAATAACATATTGGTGGTCTATAGTATCAGTACCTGTGCACATATGTCTTGGATGTTGCCTGGGACCTCCTCAGGTAGCTAAACAAGTAAATTATATAGAGTTTATTTTAATTGGATATAACCCCAAATCAATCTTCATGCCTAGTTTTTTTTTCTAACAATTTCATAAAAAACACGGAGTTATGAAACAAATTTCAAAATAATTAGTGGGAAAAAGAAGAAAAAGAATTAAGATCCTCATTTTAATTGGAAAGAACTGACAGGAAATGTGGGAAGATTCAGATTACATATGCACAGAAGATAAAGATACTGCTAGTAAGCTCCAGAGATAGTTGTTTTTTCATTAGCATGAACCAGTACGGGGAAATAAAAAAAAAACAGAATCACAGAGCAAATCTGTCTGCAAAGTTTCATTTAAGAGCACCAGTCTTACAATCTCTGCTGTCTGCTTAGCTGAACCAGTGAATTCTAGCTAAAGAACAAGCAATAAAAAAAGCCTTCTTTTAACTGTAACAGACAAAGAGAAAACCTGCATCAAGTTGAACATGCTTTGAATTAGAACCCTTACAAAGAATATTGAGAGCAAATTTTGTGTGTTCATGTGACCAGAAACCACAGATCTGCCATTCCTTTACTACAGTATGTTCATGGGAGAACATGCTATTTGCTTTTGGGGGATTTAAAGGGAACAAAAATGACAATGATCGTATAAAAATTATAAGATAATTTCAGTTTAGAAGTTGCACCTATTCTCAGAAATAGAAGAATTATTTCACTTTATTTAGAAAAGTCATTTGGACTTCATTATGCATTAATACACTAACAGTATTTGAATTCATAATTTGCAAAAATGTGTCAGCAAATATATAGGTATATGCACATACACAAAAATATATAGATATGGTTGTGGTTTTTTGTTTTCATTTCACAGAATAAATCAAAAGCAGGGAAATTGGATATTTATGATTTTTTTGTTAATTAATTTGTTCTTGACTTGGGACCTTGCTATGCTAAGTAGCATCCTGAAGCATATTTTTATGGTTAAGAAAAAAATTATAAATCCTTAAAATTATGGGTTCATAATGGGAACTCWGACATACCTTTAACTAGAGCCGTGAGAATGAGAGATATTATAATACATATTAATATATCTCCTTAGAAAATATAATTGTAGTGCAATTAGGCATGAGGCTCACTAACTACCAACATTTTTTTTTTTCTTTCCTGGGAGTATGTTGGAAGCAATATTCAGATTAACTTAAAATTAGCTAGGAAACAATCAGGTTGGCTCTACAGGGCACTACAATATTGCATGTCCTTGAAAATCTGGTTCCATTCTCTTTGAGTGTTAGGTTACTGACAGTCCCTAACGTTTTGCGGCATGAAAGCTAACTACACACTACAGGGCTGCTGAGCTATCAGCACTGGACAAGCCTCTGGCCAGTGCTCATGGTATCTGGAGAGGTCCTTTCATGAAGACATGAAGCACAGCACCCGCCTCGGCTGTATGGGAGCTTGGTACCCACCTGGAAGCCAGACAAACCTCTCCCTTCCCCTCACCCAACTGAATTGCTCTGACCAAACTGTCAGTACTTTCCAGAATTTTTTTAATATTAGTGTTCTTGAGTTCAAAGAATACGGAAAGCACAGAGGTCACCTTATTACAATCTAATAAGGACACAGAATGAGCAGACTTAATAGCTGAGCTTCATCAGGTTTTGTGGCTCCACAAGGTCAGCAGGGATTATAACTCTCTCTGGACCCTATTAGCATGCGTCTGTGGCTCACTCACATCGCCTGCTGACTATTTCTAAGCATCTCATAAAGCCATTATCATTGAAGTCCCAGCGTTATCATTTATGTTTGCTCCAGATACTTGGCAGAGTTAATGCCCTAACTGTGTGGCTTCCCTACACAAAACCCAATGGCAAGGCTAGTACGCTGCTCCATCCCAGGCAGCTTTTCTTCTTAAACAGACTCACAGAACCACTACCCCGGCCCTAGAAACTCCTAGGACCTAATCCGTCCTTTGGCAGGCATTGCAATTTGATCAGGAAAAAGGCTTGTATCTTCACCACTGTTGTGTGGCTTTTTAATCACTAAGAAGCTACACAAAACGATGGCTCTGGTTATTCTGTGCTGTTAGCTGGGACAACGTGGGGAAAGCATGCCTATATCAACAGCGGACTGGGTGCTAGCAGCACAGAGCGTGGTGTGCTCATCCTTTTCCTCCCTCTTCCTCCTCTCCTAACTTCAATGCAACGCTTGCTACTTCTGTTGCAGTTTACTGCCTACACTAGTCTTGAGACTTGACTTGGCCTGAGACTTAGCTACAGCCTGAAACCTCTGATTATAGCTCAGATGCCTCACCTTTCTTATTTTGTCATACGCATTGGACTGGACTGCAGTTCCACAGTCTACACAAATTCTCACTATTTCCCACCTTCTGTAGGAGCTATGATGGACTTCGGATGAGAATTCATCCTTACTCACTTTAAATTTACTGCATAGAACAAGAACAAGCCAAACTATCCCTAAGAAGAATTTAATTTGAAAACTCACACAAGTTATGGCTTTCCAGTTCATTTGTGCAGTTTCATTAAAAAAAAAAAAAAAAAAAAAATTAGATGTAGAGTCTTACAAGAACACCTGCTTAGCAGACACCCATCTTACCTATTTTAATGTATAATACTGTAATTCAAATCTGTAAAGTATTTGAAATAATATTAAGAATAATACTGTCTTTCAAACTGAAATTGACAGATAAATATATTCTAATCCCAAATTATATAAATGTTTTGTTTCTGACCTCTTTGTGATTCCAATTTGCTTTAACTACAGCAAATACAGTATTAGACTATTAAATTTTAGATAATTTTTAAATGAATTTAAATATAATTCATTTAAATTATGCTTTTTTTTTAACCACCCAACAAAATATTGACATTCCTACACACACACACACATGCACACACACACAAATCCCCCTATGAAAATATAACTATGACATTCTTTGCAAAAGTTGGAGGGCAGGCAAACTGCTTCTGACTTAACAAAATGGGTCCTTTGGACTGAAAGTTCCCTTTCAACAGGTTGAAAGATACATTCTTGCTGAACAGCAGGAAAAGGAGTCTGGGTAGGTCATTTGAAAAAATACCTTAGGGATACCATGTCAGATATCGCTACTAGGAAAAAAAAAAAAAGAAAGAAAGAAAGAAAGAAAGAAAGAAAGAAAAGGCTGTTTCTTAAAAGTCATATCTTGCCAAACCAATAATCAGATTCAAATACTTTTCAAAGAACAAGAGTTTGAAATTTTATCAGCTAAGGACAGGCGCAGAGTCTGTGACAGTGCTGAAAGTCCTGTTCCCACATAATTTGTCAAACAACTGAGAACACTCAGTTTCTTGGACTGTCTTTGACAAAATCAAAACCCATGGAAGTGGAATTTACTGAATTTTACAACATGACTTTTGCTGAATTGTAACCATTTATTTAGTACTAATCTAGATATTTATATGAAGCACAGAAATTTTTTTTTTTCCTTTTTGTGGAGCTTAGCTCTATAACAGAACAGATTCTCAGCTGTTATTATGAAAAGGAGTGCAAGAGGATAGTGGGGTTTATTCCTAAGGCTTGATATGAAATCACTCAGCAGGGGAACTATGTTATTATTGCAGATGTCAAAGAAGCTAAAGAAGATAGTTTGGCCTCTTATTTTAATTTTGAAAAAACATATGCAAAGTGGTTTTAACTTCATAGAGTTTGAAATGGAATTTATATTCTCCAATTACCTTTTTTTAAATTAAAAATTTACTGTTTTACTTTTCAATGAAAATATTTAATAAACTTGAGTAAAAATGCCAAGACAATTTTATATTCACACAGTTAAAATGTTCAATAAAAGCATTTCAATAAAATTTTATATCCACAACCTTTTTTTCCAAGGTTTGTTCCATGAGCAAAAACTATGTGTTTAATAGAAAGCTTATGTAGAAAGTGTCTGTAACCTGTTAATTTATTGATCATGAGCATAATCCTGGTGTCCTCAAGAGCTGGAATTTCAAACATAGTGTATGTGCTGTATACCTGCTAAAATATACAATTTTTTGTAGTGAAAAAAATTTTCTGGTTATGATGCTACACCTGTTGGTATTTCTAGCCAAACTAATTTGAAGTGGTAGAGTCATAGAGAAAAATATTTACAAACCTTTCCACAGTATTCACCGCACTGCAGAGGTTTATGAACAGAGCACACAGGTCACTAAAGAAAGGAAGGATTAGGAAATGCATCACTAATGCACCAGGATGATGCTCATGGAAAACAACTATTTGCATTTGGCATTCAAGGTCTTAAAACAAAATTCATGGAATCCAATCTTCTACCTAAGGTATCACAATAAACTGCTAGGATTCAAGCTACCATGAAATACTTTCTGAGTTCCAGCAGCTTGGCATATGAAATTTTTCAAGTCTCTGTCAAAAAACACCCCTCAGCTCTACAGGATTCCCAGAGTTTTCAGTTCACCTCTAGTTACTGTACAAGTATTATGGTTAAGTTCTGCAGGAAGTAAGCCTCATCCGTACCAGTTAACCCAGCTGGTCTTCAGTGGTAGTAATGCTGGCGACATTCAAGTCCTATGAAGTCACCAAAAACAGTCTCTGTGATTTCAGTAAACCTCAGCATTGGGCTCTGAGTTAATGTTCCTCTCTAATCCTTCACAGAAAAATTCTTCAGGAAATGACAAGTTATTACCAACAATACCTGTTTACATAGATTTATTGCAAGGTATTATGCAACAACAACAAAAAAAATCCACATAGACTCCCATGATACTGTCTGTTTCTCATCATTTTTTATGAAGAAGTGACTGAGGAAGTATTAAAAGATCAGAGAACAGGTTAACAATCCATAAAAATTCTAATATAGCAAACTGACAGGGATTTGGTCTGAAAAGTTATTTCAATATTTAGTTAATATATATACTATTGGAAGTGGCTGAAAACCTAGAGTGTGGTAAGTTAAGAGGATTGTTGATACACATAATTCACCCCCATACTTCTTTGCCTAAAACAATTTGCTAACTAAAAGAGTAGAGTCTAAAAAAAATTTCCAAAAAAAAAAAAGGACTAACGTTTTATATCTACTTTTTAGGCTGTGGAAATCAAATGATTTTGAAAAGAGGCAGAGTGCTCCCAGTGAGATTCAGTTATCTGCAAGCATGGTTATTCTATCAGCCTGTGAGCTGAAAAAAAAATATTCCTTGTTATTCACTTCAGGTGCCACACCATCAATTTTAAAATACTGATCACAGCAGCATCAAAACCTAGATGCCACATGTGTCCTCATGCCTGAAGATAACAAGCTGCCAGAGTATTGTTTTGGTTCCTCCAAGCCATGTAGTTAACCCTTTGGAAAACATGAAACACACAACTGGGCCTGGAACTGATGTGTTAACTGGCACCGTGGGCTGGATTTGTATTTTGGAGATAATGAACAATTAATGGAAGCCAATGATGCAGCAAAAGTTTATGTAAAAAATGTGTAAGGCAAGTGGTTATCTGTGGTCATCACTATAGTAGTCTAATAAATGCATTTACGTGAAGTGAAAACTATGCATTATGGCTTTGCAGGTTGCCTGCATTCTGCAGTCTGCAGACTCACAGTTCCAAGAAGAAGAAGAAAAGTCTGGTTTAGAAAGGCTTCCTCTATTCTTAGAAAAAGTGGAAATTTCTGTGGAAATCACATCAGGCACAGTTCTGGGAGCGGACTGCTGCCTACTGCTATGAAAACAACTTTGCATCTGGCTGACTCAGGTTGCTTAAGAACACCGTCCTCTAAAACTCCATTTTCATTTGTACATTTGCTCACCAAATGAACAGGATAATTGGCTTACATGACAAACTCTGCAAAATGATTCTAAAACAGTAATTCTTTTTTGTTTGTTTTTCTAGAGAACTTCAGTGATGTACAGTTCTCCCTCTCACCAGTAGGAGGTAAACATGCTTCTCTATTTTCTTTTCTTTTTTTTTTTTATTTGACAATCAGAAATGTCACTAATAATTCTTTCATAACACTTATCTGTAGTTACCTTTTTAAAAAAGAAACAAACAAATAAAATAATAAGCTTCAGGAGATTTTAGTTTGGAGTAGGATGGGGGAACTCCAAAGTTCTTTCAAAATTCTGAATGCAGATGCATGTGGAATAAGATTTAGATGCTATAAAAACCTGCATTTCCCACTGAAAGGACCGACTCATGACTGTATAGATATTCCAGTGCTCGCCAGCTGAGGATCTGGCCTCAGAAAGCTTCAAAAAGATCTGAAAATTAAATCTTGAAGGAAGATAAAATTGGCATGGGTCCCATTGCAATACTCTTTTACTGTCTCCATTATTATTCATTATCAACAGGGCAGTATGCATTCTTCTTGCACGCACGCACACACACACAAAAGGTTTAAATTCATTGAGGTACATATTTAGGAAACTAAAAGTCTATATAAATGTATTTGTATAAAAAGCCTGAACTTTCAGCCCTATGGCATAATAAATGCAACCACTCATTATACATGCATGATCTCCTCTCCATCTTCAAACAATACATTTAAAACTACTTTGAAATTGAGATATGTTGTGCCATCTGAAACAAGGGAGCTTCAATGTGTTTGTTAACTGATCAAATGCTATTTATTTCAGACAGAAAAATCCTTTGCAGAGGACTACTCTCAGCTGAAACAGGAATTTTAATAATAAATAATTGAGCACAATATAAGCATATAGTGGTGCTAATGACAACAGCAAGGAAAACCTTCAAACAAATGTATAAGTAGTATAGGACTATTTTAAAATCCTCTGCTTTCTTCAGGTGATGCATTTTTTTGCAGAAAAATAACAACAGTTCATCCTATTCCTGGATCTATAATACAAGTAAAAGTTTTTAAAGTCCCACATTATACTTGTAGCAACCATAGTCAGAACAGAGACCAGAACATTTGGAATGTGGTTTTTTGTGTGTGTGTGTGTGTGTGTGTGTGTGTGTGTGTTTTAATCTAAGGCTTTAACTATAGAGACACAGAATAGAACAAGGATGATCCCATTAGGAAGTAGAGAGCTTTTTTCCAATTAGAAAGAGGCACACAACAACATATTCTTGCTTAACAGAGCTGGTCCTCATTCAATTTATTCAAAGCTATGTCTCCCTCAGTGGCTGAAAAGCTCTATGCTCACTACAAAAGAGAATGGATTCGCACCCAGAAAGTGGGATCCTAACTCTTTGGTATTATCCTTCACTAAGCAAACATGAGAAGAAAAGCTTGGGAGCTGTCAGCAAAGAGAAGACCACTATTACTAGCCAAGAAGGTTTGTGTWACATTACAACTTCATCTGAAGCAGCAAAAACTGATGAATAAATATCAGGTGCATCATTGCTTTCCTCAAAGTATGCTCATTCCAGAAGCTCTAAACTTGGGTAAAGGCAAATATCTGCTTGTTGCTTTGGCCATTTTTCAGTGCACCTTATTGACATGACAGAATTTTTAAAAGAGAAAAAAGCTGGGTGCAGAGTTTTTCTTTATATTTACTAGTCCGGGCACTTAAAGAGCAGAAACATCATTTTTTCAGATATCTGCTAGAATAACTAATGTGGAAAAAATCTCGAAGTGGTTGAACAAGACAAAATAAGTAAAAGTTGAACACAAGTCATCTTTTCTCCACTTCATCCTGGTGGGTTCCTTTCTTCCAAGCTTCTGTTAACTCACATATACTTTTGAGCACCTTCATAATGTATTTTAGCTTTTATTTTTCATCATCTCTGCAACCTGTCTGTCCGTTATCTTCTTGTTTCTCCCAGAGCTGCAGGCTCCACCTCTCTGTAATACTTTCTAGAAGCACCTCTCTACTGAAGAGGTTGAGTTACTTACAGGGAAAAAAGAAATTTAGACTGCCTAGCCTTCTTGCCTCCTGCAAGGGCTTTCACCTGACCTCTTTCTCTTTTTTAAAAGGAAAATACTGAGAAGAAACAAACCAATTCAATCTTCCATTACCTAGGTCTTGAAGGAGGCTACTCTAACTATGGAACAATGCTGATGTGCCTTTCATTGTGTTGTATCCTGAACTAATTCAATGCTTCATGTGTACTGAGGACAGAGCAACTCTGAACAGCGAAAAGGAAAAATATATATATATTATATATATTTTTTTAAAGAAAGCAAGTTAAACAAAGACACAGACTTTTTTCTTTCTCTCTTCTGAGTACTAAAATATCCTACAGCATTCAGTGTGGTCCTTTTAGATCCAGTCTTCCTGCTTTACCTAAATAAATAAATAAATAAATAACCTGACAGCCCAGGATTGTAATGGATGCCCACAATTATTCACCAGCCAAAACTTAGACACTAGGCAGATTGTGCTCATCTTTTAAACTTGTAGGCTTGGAAGATTAAAAATATATATATACATTAAATTCTGTAAAAAATGATGACATCTGRCTGCACTGGAAAACTTTTGACTTGCCCTGAGCTGCTGAGGATATGAAACACTGACAGAATTCTGACAGTCCACTGCATCTTAATCTTAATTAGAGCTTAGTAATCCTTTTTTTTTTTTTTTAAGCTTATTTGTTGTCAAATTCATCAATAAAGGAAAAATCACACCTCTTTCAAGACACAACATGCCTAATAGGCAGTTGTGTTGGCTTGGTCAATCAGCACAGAATGCCAAACATATCAGCATTTTGCTTCTTAGTTGCAGAGATATTAAAATGACTTCTCAATTACTGCATTCTTTTGAAAGAATATTACCATGCTGGCTATGTCTAGGAGGTAATTTTTATCGCTGTAAGGCTCCACAATCTCTGTCTTGGGCATTCTGTTAGAAGACCAGGAGAATCAATTTATAAAGTGCAGGAAAAAAATAAGCTGCTGTTTTGTACAAAGGTTTCGCTAGGCAGTAAGTAATTAGCACATTTCACCTGGATAATGAAGCCCCTAGGAAGCTAACAGTTTATAAACTGACAATGCAATGACAGAAATTGCAAAATCTTCTCTTCCAGTGATGTCCCTATTCATCTAACCACAGAAATGATTAAATATGACACAGAAATTTAAATCATAGCACTACTGTTTCTCCTGAGAAACAAAGAGGTGGATTCTTATGCCTTTCTTCTTATTTACTGGTTCCAGCGTAGCAAAGGAAAAAAGAGAAAGATCAGCCTTAATTTGAACCAGTTCCTCAACTAAGATCTTAGTCCTATGGAGCTGGCAGAAATTACAGCAGCTGTCTGGACAGACTGTCTTAAGGTAGTGATATTGTGCGTAGGTCAAAGAAGAGAAGGAATAAGCTGCTATTCTCTCATACATACACACTTTCAGTCAGAGTATGGCTGACACAGGGTGTTTCCTGCTGAGTTCACTGGGTTTTGGATCAGAATCAGAACTTTTTTTTCAGAGGAAGGGAGAGGGAAACCTAGTTCACATTAAAAAAAAAAAAAAGTCACACAAAGGAAAGTCTACTGTTTAAATAAATGAGTAAATACACCATCAGAGTGTTGCTGTATGGGGATTTATGAGTTCTAGCATAGGAATAAATCAGACCTAATTGTCCCTCCTCAGCTTGATTACTTAAACTTCCAACTCTTCAATGACTCTACTTATCTGAAAAAATATATATATATTAATAATTTTTGTCTCCTACAGAGTGCTTTTCATGCTGATTTTTACTGTTGAATGCCTAAAGAAGGTAAGAACACAGAATTCTAGTCCAGACTGGATTGGATGGACAGTATGAGAATGTAACTCAAATGTTCTTCAGAAAATGCATCCTTAATAATTAGAGGGAATAAGGTCTAACCTGCCACCTTGATAGCTCTGATATATAAAATAAGAAAAAATTCAGAATTAACACATTATGTGTAGTCTTAAAAAAGATCTAAAAGGAAGGAGCCATTATCATTGCTTTGAGGAAAGATAAATTACAACTACAGAAAATATTCTTAATAAAAAAGAAAAGCCAGAAATAAAAATGCTGCTGATAATTGAATGTGTTATCCTATTTGGAGTTTCACATTACTTCCCATAAAACTCTAAGGTAATTCTTCATACATAAGTTCAGAAAGGAAGGTACATACAGGAAATTAGGTTGARCTGGTAGCACAGATTTATGCTTCAACTTTTTTTAACAAAATCATAATTTTAAAAGAGAAAATAAAGGTTATGTTTTGTCTCTCCTCTTAAACCTTTTACTGCTAATAATCTCTTCACAGGCCCCTCAAATTCTGACCATCATATTGACATTCATAAGTTATAAGACTATGTGGCCACTTGCTCATCGAAATCAGTGGAAAAACATCTGTTTGCATAAAAACATCAGCTGTGCTGGGATATGTGTGTATTCATAATAGTAGTGATTTCTCTCTTCTCTTCTTCRACCTGCACCTCTCTGTCTCAAGATACTCTATTCAAAATGCTGTAATTTCTGCCAGCTTTAGGGAGCTGTGTAAGGTCCCATGTTACCAGGGATAGCAAGCTGCTCCTAGAACACATGGCTCAGTAGAGAAAATGTTATTTACATACTTGAACCTTGGGGAAAGACCTTGTGCATTTGGTCTTTGCAAAATCACTCAATAAACATCAGAATAAGTAGCAATAGTTAAATGTGCCTTTGCACCATTCCCTGCCAGAAAATTCCCTCTTCCTAGCAAAGACCATGAACTACCAGAAATTAGTGTTTCAACCAGGAAAGACTGGTTCTAGCACGCTTGGATTTATGAGGCTGGGCTGCACAAGTTTTCTAGTGAAGTTATTCAAATGGATTCACTGAATCCATATCATATATTGTCTGGTTTAGAAACAGTACAGATGTAAGTACTTCCATTTGAAATACTCCACTTCTGAGCCAAAAAATAACAGGATAATAAAAAGGTTTGACTCAAAGCTTGTGCATGAAATAAATGCAAATGATATTTTTTCTTCTGTCTTGACAGTTATTTTGGCATAGCAAAAATGACCAGAATGTGCTATGCCCTGCTTCAGACRTGCAAATTTTAAGGAACAAAACTATTGACAGAAATTTAGGCAATGTTACAGAATGAGGACAGCAAGGGAATTTTATGAGTTTCTGAAGCTGCATGCTGTATCAGTGCCTCAGAACTGTGTTTCAAGAATTAACCTTACATGTAAAACACATAGCCTTTATGATCACTACCTATCTTACAGTAAGGTTTCTGGGACCTTTTGATGACAATTGAAGGTCATCTTTTGCTCAGTTTAACAGAAAGAGCCCACTGATGGATTTTTCCATATTGGAGTCATATTCAGACATTGTCTGCTGCTACATTTGTTCACTAATAAAAAATTTATCTGGCAGCAAAATCCAAAGCTGAGCCTGATTGTCTGGAATAACACCCTCCACAAGACACCAGCTGCCTCACTCTCCGTATTTCCTCTCAAAATTACAGTATACAGCAATATAAGAAAGGATGCCTCAGAAAAATAGTCAGTACATTTGTAAATGTAAAGCTGTTCATGCCACCCTCATCAGCAGAGTTATTCCTGCTTGCATGAGGAACAGAATGTACRGAAAGGGCTTGTGTTGTGCTGCTTCCCAAATGGACTTATCTATTAATGCTGCATTTGCATAGGTCTATTTGAGGGCATACTGATTATTTCTAATCACCAGCCTGAATTTACTCTGAAGAGTCTGGATAGAAGCCGAGTCTGAGAGGAGTATCTGGTTGCAGAAAGGAGAGGACRTGCCCAGGGTTGAGAAGTTCCCCTGGGACAACAGATGGGTTTCTTCAGAAGGGTGGAAGAAGTGAAACCAGAAATGCAAACACGGTTATTTGAGAAAGCTGTGAAAAGTTCTTGCTTTAGTGGGAGAATAATGAAGGGTGAGCAATTTGCATACAAAGCCCTCATACGGCAACACAATTTCCCGTCTGCTCCTGCTACCTAATATGAGGGAATATACTTCTAGCCCATCAACAAACAACAACTCCTAACTCCTAGACAGGCTTTGAAAAGGGTCCATTTCTCTGTTTAAAAAGATGATGAACACCCAAAACATTTTTATAACTGTAGAACATGTACATTCCTGGCAACAGGAGCAGAATTTAGCCTTAAAAACAAACAAACAAACAAACACACAGAAAAAGTGTTGCTAGGAAAAAGGAGAACTTTAGATCAGTCATACCAGGAGATGGATAGGAGAAAAGATGTATGCATGAAGACTTTCCTCCATTATCCTTATTACCTTGAATATGATTGTCTAAACACAGAAAAAGCAGCATTTTAAAGAATGACTCACCCTAAATAACACAGTCATCTGAGAAAAAGCAGAGCTGAGTGGTATATTTGCACTTACCATCTGTAAGTGACAGGCCCTGATGTATAGGCAGAGAGAAAATTCAAGATTAAAGGAAGGAAGTTGGTTAGGTTGCTTGCATAGAAGAAACAGAACTCCTTGCATCTGACCTTCTATACTTCAGACGACTACCCAAATAACTCCAGTCAAACCTGAGATCATCTAAAATAAATAAATAAATAATGAATGAATGAATGAATGAATGATTAAATGAATGAATGATTGATTGAATGAATAAATGAATGAATGAAACCCTGGACAAAACAAGAAGTCTGCCATGGATATGACCATAACTCATCACCAAAACCTTTTTAAGATCAAACATGATTTTATAATCTTAAAATCTCTGACCACTTATCACAATGTTTTCTAAAAGATTAAATATTTTGAGGACTAAATTCCTTGGACAGTACCCATTTGACACAAGTTTTTTGTTTGTTTGGTTGGTTGGTTGGTTGGTTTGTTCACATTAAGTGCTGTGATTTTTAATGGGGTCATTCTATTAACATAAATAGTCCAGGATTGTTTCCTCTTCTGTTTTCTTGTCTCATGAACTATCTCCTTTGGCTGTGACTGTGACAAAGTTTATCAGCATCTACCAACCTTCATCAAGCATTTGTCTCAGAGACCTCAACAAGCTCGGTTCACACCTGAGTTTTTTTTCTATGCTCCTCTGCCTTCTTCCCTCAGTTGGACACAAGAAGGCATCACATCTTTCCTCACCTTAATTAGCTGCTCTCTCTCTTTTTGCTAGCTGGAAATAAAAAAGATTACCTTGCAGGTGCTGTCAAATCTACCAACAAACATTTTAGAGAGAGATGATGGGAGGGAGGCAGCTATAATATCTCCTTCATGGCCCTTTGCACAGCAGTAGGAGACTGAGGGCTTTAGAGAATTAGATTTTGTGAGCCCAGGGCTGGCAGGGATCCCTTGCAGGTTAGCAGTGTTGCTAGGAAGCTGCGCCAGGAGCTAAAGCAGGATTCACAGCAGCTTCTGACTGGAGCAGCAGGTCAGCAGGGAAACTCTTTGCGGAGAGGAAGAATTTCCAATAAGACTTTGCAGCTATATTCCTGATCCTGTGTGGTATATTTGAGCTACCACACCTATTTTTCTGTAACTAAAGACTGAAAGCAGAACATAGGCAACACTGTTAAATTAAGGCTGCTAATTAACTTTAGCAGCCCTTAATTAAATGTTTTAATGTACATTTTCAATCAGGTTTGAAAATATCTAATTGATAAAATTGGTCTGGAGAGATAATGTTAACTGCAGCCTTGAACAAAATTAAGCACTTTTACTGTGGTGGGTAAGGTGTTTAATACACATAATATTAACCTTGTGTAGACTTTAAATATGTACATGTATATGTATACATGTGTATGTATGCATGTATGTATATACCTCAGGCTAATGTCAGAAGATATCTTAATGCCAATAGAACCTAGAAATCTATTTCATTGTCTTCTAACGCAACATCTGGGTCTGACCTAACCTGAAGTCAGTAGAAAGATGCTTGTTGCTTTTCAAAAAGTTTAGGAAAATCTCCCTATGACAACAATAAATAAAAAGCAAGATACTGATGATAAAGACAATAAGTGATAACAACACAGAAATTTTGATGTTTATGTTTTGTAGTAAGTAGCACCAATTGAAAATTTTCCCCCAGATCATTTCTGTCAGTGGACCATTGTTCTTTTTTCTTCCTTCCTTAAAAGTATTTTTCACCTAAAAAGAAAAAGAAAAAAGAAAAAAAAGAGAATTTTTTGTTTCCATTCTCTGCTCTGCCCAACTGTGAAGATGCATGGGGAGACCTTTCTAATCACTGTTTATATTCTCCATGGAAAAAATACGCATTTTAGGCACTACATCTTTTCCCTTATATTTGTTTGTTTGTTTGTATCCCAAGATTTTTTGCAATCAGAATAAACTTCTCAACACCCTCTGTCAGCATAACCACAGCAGGGGAAATTCTGCTTTCACTCCGCCCAGTGGAGTTAGTTTAGACCGACACCTGTGCAGGGCTGTAGACCAAGGCCCTTCACCAGTATATGATTAGATATCATAATATGTCATGTCAAAAACAAGTAATTCTGGAATTTCCAACCTTAAGTCTTCTAAAACAAAATATATGAATTCGATGAAGTTTGCTTTGCCTATTAAGCCATTAAGAAAAGAATGTTTATATTTAGTGGGAGGGCATGTTCTTTGTCTTGCTGTGGGAAATCAAGGGAAGTGAGAGTCTTCTCTGTGCTGTAGGCTACAGGTCTTTAATCTGCTCCAGCTGGTCATGTTACTTGTTTGAAGTTGTCTGTGTCTCTACATGACACAATTTTAAGGAATATTGCTGAATCATAACTAGTGAACAAACCCATTCAATAATCCATGAAGCCAAGAGTCAATCATCTTCAGATTACGCCCAATGATAACACACAGGAAAAGCCTTAACGGAGAACACTGCCTGCAAAAATCTTTACCTTAAACATATTTATAATACCAAAGACACCTGGACTGTTCAGGGATCCACAGACACTATGTCATCAGGGCCTCACAGCACATGAGTTGCAAACAAAGAGCACTTACAATGCAAAAGCTGTAGCTCACTTTGCCCTAGACAACAAGGGGAAACTCTAAAAGTGCTCATGTAGCAAAACCAAGGGTCAAGTGCTTCAAGCACACAGGGACCAGAAGGCCTGCCAAAAGACCGGGAAGCTGCTTGGACAGTGGGTGTGCTCCCTTGACTCTAGCTACTTAGAGCACTGCATCTACAGCAAAGGGGGAGCTGTCCCTTGCCACCCAAAACACAGGCGAAGTCCAGCACTTTGGCAGTATTGCCACTGTCAGCAGCAAYCTCCACCACACCTAGCATAGTCATGCCTGCACATGGCATGCTCTCACCTTGCCCAAGCTGCAGCAGACACATTGGGTCACCAGACACTGGCACGGGGGAGCGACTGATAGAGACTGCAAGTGGCAGGAAGAGAGACCTGGTCTGCGCAGCCCTTGTAGGCCACTCTTCCCTTTGCTTTCCTCCTGCAGATTACTGCTTGCCTAAACACTTTGTGCACAGCAAGGCATCACTCCCTACGGTGATATCTCCCAACTCCATACCTGCCCAGTTCAAAACAGCCCCTCTCCACAAGGCCTGCCCAAAGAGCTTTCAGCAAGCAAATGCCGAGCCTGCAACAAGCATCTCCCATGACCTTCTTCTCCCTCAGCAAACACTGCTGCAGATCAAAGCTCTCACTAGCAAAAGCAAATGAGAAGGAAGGCAGGAGGGGAAAAGCATGCTGGGGACACATCTCAGAGCAAGAAGAAACACTCCTGGGCCTTTATGTACCATCCTGCCTGGACATCCTGGCAGGAGCTGAGGAAATTCAAGACCTCAACCTCTGCGGAAAGAGCCCAGCACACTACCAGCATCCTCAGCACTAAAACTAAGATTGCGCTACCATGGCAACATGGAGAACTTCTGGAGCTGCCATTTCTTTTTTTTTTTTTTTTTGGTCAGTCTTTCTTCAATCCTGGATCTCCCTCCTCAAAAAATAGCTCTTTTCCACCACAGAGATACATGTGCACTATTATGCACACACAAAGACTCGTAGGCATTCACGAGCAGGCCTACCATGGCCCTCCATTATATATGCACAAGCTCACCATTTTCCCTTTGAAAACTTGCATGTTCCTACAAATTTTGGTGGGTGGAGTGAGGTAAGAATGTCCCTTGATATGCTGATATTATTCTTACAGGTGAAGCCCAGGATGCTGTTAGCCCTTGTCGCTGGCTCGCACTCAGCTCGTTGTCCTGTAAGGGGTCTGCAAAGGACTTCCAGAGCCTTTTCATTACAGCTGATCCCCAGGCAGTCAGACAGCCTATACTGCTTTTACAATCCCAGGTGCAGTTGTGGGTTTTTCTGTTTGTTTGTTTGTTTTTGTTATTTATACTTATCTTTGTTAAACCTCATGCAATTCTTTTTGGCCCAATATTCCAGCCAACTGAGGTCTCTGAATTGTTGCTTTTCTTCCAGTATATCTACCTCCCCTCCCAGTGTGGTGCCATGCAAAAACTTTGCATGGGTGCATTTAATCCAGATTATATATTGAGTAATATCAGCCCAATAATTACCCCCAAAGAACTCCTCCATTGAGTGGCTGTCAGTTTGACTCTGACCTTTTAATTTTTTGACCTTTTGAGCTTATTAGTTTAGTCAGTTTTCCATACATCTTGTGGTCCATCTGTCCTGTTCATATCTTGCCTGCTTGTCAAAAAAGACATTGAGAAAGACCATGTCAAACACCTTGCAAAAATCAAGGTAGATGAGTTTCATAGCTCTCATCTTGTTCCCGAGTAATTTGTTTCCACATAGAATGCAACCAGATTGGTCAAGCACAATTTATCCTTGGTAACTATGTGTTGGTTTCTCCTGTTCTTTTTCTCCTTTATGTTCCTGGAAATAGCTTCCAAAGGGACTTGCTCCATAATTTTGCCAGGGAGTTAAGAGTGGCTGCAGTTTCCCAGATATTTGTTTGGCCCTTTTTGTAGATAGGCACAATATTTGCCTTTTTCCAGTCATCTGGTATTTCCCCTAATCTCCATGATTTTTCAAAGATGATAGAGAGGCTTTGCAATGATGTTAGACAACTCTTTCAGCACTCTCAGATGCACCCTGTTAGGTCCCATAGACTTATAGCTGTCAAGTCTGTGTCAGTGTTCCCTAACTCATCCGTCTTCCATTATTGATAGAATAGCATCATGGGGTAGATGAGGTTTGAAGGCACTTATGGAGATCGTCTAGTCCAATTCCCTGCTCAGAACAGGACTGCAGAAAGCAGGTAGTTCAGGGCAGTGTCCAGTCCTGTGTTGAATATTTCCAAGGATGGAAAGTCCACGATCTCTTTGGGAAACCTGTTGCAGCATTCACAGTATAAAACCTTTTTCTTATGTTTAAATGGAATATTCCGTGTTTCAGTTTGTACTAGTTGCYRTTCATCCTACCRCTGTGTACCACTGAGAAGAGTCTGGCCCCATCTTCTTTATGGCCTCACATCAGGTATTTATACACAGTGATAAGATCTTCCCTGAGCCATCTCTTCTCCAGGCTGAACAATCCCAACTCTCTCAGCCTCTCCTCRTATGAGAGATGTTCCAAGACTTTAATCATCTTTGTGGCCCTTTGCTGGCCTTGCTTCAGTCAGCTCTTGTCTCTAGCTCTGGGGAGCCCAGCACTGGACACAGCACTGCAGGTGTGACCTCACTAGGGCTGAGTAGAGGGGAAGGTCACCTTCCTCGATCTGCTGGAGGTGCTCTTCCTCATGTAGCCTTCTTCAACGCTATTGGCCTTCTCTGCCACAAGGGCATATTGCTGGGTCTTTCTGTTCCCAGTTTTAGTCCTCACAGTAAAGCTCTTTGCAGCCACTATGTGTGCCTGCTCTGGATGTGATAAGAGAAAGTATTTTTCCAAAGCACATTCCAAAATCCTTGCACATGTTGCTGAGGTTCTATTTGTCTGCATAATCTCATTGCTTAACTGATAGTGCTCACCCATTTGTTCACTCAGATGCTAACCTGTTACGATGACATATTCAAGATATGACATACTATTTGTTTGTTTCTGGAACTGTGGCACTACTAGACTATGGAAAACAATGTTTCCACTATAGCAAAGTTCATACTCTAGCTATGCCAGTGATAACTGCATGCATTTAAGGGCTGATTCCCTTTTTAGTATATTTATATTTAGGTCTTTATGACTTTTGGACTCTTTTTTTATATTGCATGATGAAACCGGAATCTGTATAGGGCCCTATGAGAATTAACATAGCTTCATGTAGGAATTCATATACACTCAAAATCCAGTAGCAAAATGAGGGTTTATATTTTACAATCTAGCCCTCTCTGTCATCACAAACATATGTCTACACTCTGTTTTTCATCTTCTCCACATGTGCAAACACTGAATACAACTCTGTGAAAATGCTCTACCAGGCGTCTACTAGGAAACGCCACCATGACATAATGGGAAATCAAAAGGAAAAAAAAAATCTTTTGTCAGAGGCTTTTAGAAAGAAGCTGAGAAGAGGCATACTTTCAGGAATGTCTTAAACAAACAAACAAACAAACAAACAAACTCCAAAATCTGTTTCATGTCTAACTTGGAGAATATCTTTTACGTTCATAATCCTTTGCTGATATTCAGATCAGAAAAAGATGCATCTGGGATTACAAATGTACTTAATCAATTCAACCATTAAGAAGTTGGATGAAAAGCTGTAATATGAGCTCAATAAGTAATTGTTCTTGCTTTGTTTCTTAAATGATGATATGTGTCTTTTTATATACAATTTCATTAACTTAATTGACTACTGGATCAACTGGCCAGATCTTTGTTAAAGTGAAAAGAAGCATGTAATTTGGTTATTTGCATCTAGTCCATTAGTATTAACTAACTAATAGAATTTATTTCATTTAAATTATATTGKGGGGGGAGGATGTAAAATGTCAGCATTTTCCTCTTTCATTTCAGATGCAGAATGCAGCAGTTTCTACCAACATTCATTATAAATGTCTAAAAATTGCTCATAACTGCTTAAATAAATCAGTTTTTCTTATCATTAACTATTTTTTACTAAAAAGTGGATTAATTCAGATATTTAAAAACAACAAAATTAAAAAAGGCAAAATCAAAAACTTTTTGGTTTTAGTCCAAAATTGAAAAAGACTTGCAAAGAGGAATATATATGTATATGCCCATATCTGGAACTTTTTTTTTGGGGGGGTGGGGAGGAGATTGATGCATTTGGAGAAAGATACAGGTGCACTTATCAAGGACATCTTAAGGAAATCAGAATTCAACAAGTGAGTAAACATCTCAAAAATAAAAGAGTGATTTAATCTAAACAGGTTGAAAATTGAAACAGTACTTTGACTTAACATGTTTCTGGCAGAAACTGCATAGCAGACAAAACTGCAAGCCTCTTACAGTACAGTTGCAGAAAATCAGTTTCTAAACCTGTTTCCTCAGTTCTTTATTATTAGCTTCTGTGGTCTGTGTACCAAGTTTAATTTGTCTTTTATTATTTGTACTTCCTATTCTAATAAAAAGAGTTGAATTAAGACATATAGTAATAATAATAATAATAATAATAATAATAATAAAGCCTTAGAAACTGAAGTTTTTAAGGAATCTCATGAATAGTATTCTATTTATTCCCTTACATATATGATGGAAATAAAAGAAACAAAGTATTTGCTTAACTGGATCTAGAATTCCTGTGTCTATACATATGTTTGTAAAACTAGAAATTCCAAGAGTAGTGAAAGAAAATGTTTGTTTCTACAAAATATTTCTCACTGATTTAACCTCAAGTTGAAGKTTTTTTTGCTGTCATTAGGATATTTACAAGATCTTTTTCCTAAAAAAATAAGTTGGARTAGGCTCAAAAATAGTTGGGGGGGGTGACGGGAAGAGAGAGGGAAAGAGACAAAAATATGTATAAACTAGTATAATGTCTTACAAGAGTTTGATGCTTCAAAATTTAGAYTGAAAGAGAAATCCACTTTACTAGACATTTCCAATCACATTTGTTATAGCTACAGAACATATGGGGGAAGATTGCAGTTTCAAACCCCATTCAACAGAATTACAAATCTCTCACTAAAGTAGGTCTAAAATCCAGATGTACAAAAAAATACAGTTATCAACTAAAATGAACAGTGATAACCTGGAATAAACATCACACTGCAATGAAAGATTTTTTTTTCCCCTCCCTCGTTAATGCCTGTATACTTTGAACTTCTGAAAATACTTGAATAGGTTCAAAATATTCCAGATGAGCAAAATTTGACTGGAAAATTAATATTCGATGAAATCTAAACAGTGATGTGCCCAAAGTTTTTGACTCAAGATTGCCAAAAGCTCAGATACTTTTCCTCCAAGATAAGGCTCTAAGTTACTTTTGAATATATCTCAAAAATTGCCTTGATGTATTTTGCTCTATGAAAATATCTAAGTTCTCAGTTCAGGGATAAACACTATTCCCAAATCTCTGCATTTTCTTTAACTCTTGGGCTCCTGCTTGGACACAACATTTCTCTGCAGAAGACGGGGGAAGACATGGTCTGTTTTCCCTTTGTCCCTGTTTCTCTCTCCTTCCCAACCTCATGACCCCTTCTGTCTATCCTTGTTCCTGCTCAGAAACATCACTCCAGCCTCTTTTTCAGTTCTGGCACTCACTGGATCCTGCACCATGCAGATTTAATTAATTAATACAGCAGAAAACAATTTAGACTGACTGAATTAATTCATGCCACAGAGCTGTCCAAAAGCAAAGAAGTCACTTGGAATCAGGAAGCAGGAATTCCTTCCATCTGCAGCAGTAAAATGTTGTGTCGCATGACTGCCAGTTATAAAACTACATCCCTATATACCATTTTCAGCCTGAAGAACACAGCACCTTCATCAATTAGATCCTTAGTGTCATTCCAGATGTTTTTTGTGACAGTTGTTTTATGTGAGTTTTATGCAGGACCATGAGGCTGTGAAGCAGCACCTACTTCAAAGCTAATTGTAACTGCTCCCATTTCTCCAGCTTCCTGCAAGCTGTGTGGCACCGCCAAACAATAGCACAATGCTAGAAAGCATAAACTGCCCCAAACAATGAGAAGAGGAGGCAGGAAAAAGGTATATAACTGTTGAATAGGCCTTCTTTCCACCAATACAAACAGCTATTTCTGTTCTGCTCTGTTCTTAGGGGCTTCCTTGAGTAATAATAAACCRTTCCAACGAGACATCACAGACTTTAATCACCATCTGGTGTCCAAACATCCACAGGCATACACCCTTAATAATTTATGTATTCCAGAAATATGTGGGCTCTCTTTGCCTGTGTTCAGCAATGGCAGAAGCGATGCACATGTAGGAGAAAGATGTCAGGCTCACATTATTATATCTCATCTCTCTGCAAGGCTTGGTGACTCAGAGTCATGATAGCTTTCTTCACCTACATCTACAATTGCAGGCCATGCACCCCATCTTCTAAGAGTTTTTATCACATTTGAACAGCAGAATGTACTTTATTTTAAGACCTTTATTCTTATTTTTAACATATACAGCACCCTTTCTGTGTCCTGCTTTGACTGCAAATGTGTTCTTGAGGAAGAAAATAGGACTGTATAAAATTCCTGCTCTGTGAAATGTTTTGTTACAGTGACAATGTCAAAGATACTTGAGGGTTTGAAAACAAAGGTAAAATTGTTGCTCCTTTTGACCTTACATTTTCTTTGAAAGACAGCCCTAGCAAACATCCTTCAGACAAAATCTAATCTCACTATACCAGAAACTATTACTTTTGACAGCAAATGGTTTTAAAGATACCTTTTTGGAGAAAAATAATCCCCAAAGACAATCTCCTTCAAGAAATCGAATAGCTGCATGAAAAATTTTAGGAAGAGTCATGAAAATTTAGGACTTTTGACCACGAAACTTGGCATGAACAAAAGGGATAGTAAGGGGAACTCAATAGAAGCACTGGACAGACTCATTCACTGCAGTGCGAGGGCTCCAGACAGTGTGGATGATAAACAAAACCCTTTAGAAGATTTTCTTTTCTTTTMTTCTTCTTTTTTTTTAAACAATAATTCAATGATGACACGACAAAATGAAGTAGACAATGCTGTGAACATCCACATACTTTGAAATTAATACACGTGATTAATTTAAGTGTGTGTTCACCCTACACTCTTCTTCAATTTTGTTTAATAATGAGATCCTTCTATCAGTAGGCAAGACAATGATATGGTATTAAATAGGCAAACAAGGGAAAACGCATGAAAAGCTCCTTCCATAGGAAATAAACTGTATAAATCATTTTTATATCACCATTATTGGAAATAGCTTATTACTTATTATTTATTATCAACTTGTCAATCTTAAGAAGATAGCTTACATGACTTTATTAAAATTTACCAGAACAAGATCATATGATGTGTTAGGAATTACATAATAATCTAAGTAAAAACATACAAACCACCAGCCTTATGTGGGTAATATGGTATCTTGATGGCATTCAAATTGTACATTAATTACAGGAAAAGCAAAAGTGGAACATCAGTCTGCTGAAAGTATCATTACTGTATAAAATCACTTCTTTTTTTTTCTTTGGGTTGGACATTTGTATTTTTGAAGTTCAGACACTTGAACTTTCCTTGGCATTTCCTCTTCCTTCCTTCATAATCAAAAATATTTTAACTATAATATCAGTGATGTGTGGTTTGCTGGTTGCACATTGAGAGGAGGAAATGAGTATTTTTCAATTTAGGTATGAAAAATTAGGGATTGATCAGTAAATCTTCACTCACTACAGAATTCACTTTTCTCTTGGAAGTAGACATTAATTATAATGCTAGAATTTTGCTCAGGTTCAACATTATGAATACAGCAATGAAAGCAATACAAATTATTGATCACAACAAAAGATTTAACTAAACTGCTTGAGGCAGAAAACAAGAGAAAGACATATATGCAAAAAAACCCATAACATAACACCACTGAAAGTTATATAGGTCCAAATAGTTTCTTGCCTAAAGTCCTATCTCCTTTGCTGTCCAGAAAGATATTGCGAATTATCAGAGACAATCCATTTTGATTAGGATCTTGACTGGGAAATTACTGACTGATAGCCTATGGTTTACATTATGCCAGACCATACATGTCCCTTCTAGTTATTATAAACTAATAAAACCAGAAAAGAGATCTTAGCTTTCTGTTTTCCTGGGCATCTAATGTCCTCAAAGTCACCTCTACAGTCTGACTAGGAAGTGGGGGGGATATGGAGGAGCTATTGAGAGGAATCAAAGCTATCATTCTGAATGCTAAACRCTGTGCATATGCAAAACTGTATAGTTACATACAAGAAGCCTAGCTGAATTAAATGGGAATTATAATATAAGAAACATATGAATACATTGCCTTCTTATTTAAAATGTATTTTTTAGGATTAACATATTTTTAGTTAACCTACTTACACTGCATCTTTTATTCTCAAAAGAYAGGAGAGCAAACATGGACTGGATTGTAGCTTTGGTGAAAAGATGCTTTGAGTTATTTGGGGGGTTAAATTTTCATTGGTTAACTATGAAATGAACATGCAATGAAAGCTAGAGCATGCAAGAAATATCATACAAGAAGCATGCGAGAAGAAATACCACTCTTCTGAGCAAAAGGTTATATCCTAAGTATATCAGGTACAAGAAAATGCAGTGAGATTCTCTGTAGAAAATACTACAGCAATGAAGCATTTAAGAACTACAGGCTCTGAAATCAAGGCTGACTGGGAAAAGCAAAATATGATATACTAACTGCAGTGAGGTACTTGTTTGCCAGGTTTCAGTGAGGACAATGGGTCAGTGCTTTGAAACATGTAATAAGAAAGAAATGTAAAAAAGGGCCTGACCTATACAAAAGTTACACTGAGGGCCTGCTTCTGCAGCAATGTCAYGCACACGAGTTGTGGCAGTGAGGAAAACACACTTCAAGCAGATACAAAACAAAAGCCTTTGAATGTGCTTACAGTTGCCAGCTTGGGATAGAGGCTTGTGCATGTCAGTCACTGTGTGTGCTGATATGGTTGCATCTGAAATATGAAGAACAACCTGCCAAGCTCTTGTTAACAAAGAGGAAGGCTCCTGATGGAGTCTAGGCTGACAAATACAATGTATTTACTCTTTGGATCTGACAGAGTCAGTTGTTCAGATTCCTGTTTAGCACTTGCTAGGCACCAAAGAGAGCAACTCCAAGAACTCCCTTGAAACACTTGGCTATATACACAAAGACATATGAGTTAAGGAGTCTAGACTTACTATATTGTTGTTTTCTTTGCAAACTGAGATGAAATCCCATATTTCCTCAAGAATAAAAAGGGATGGCAGCCTTAGAGAAAACCCGTGCATGGAGGATGGAGACCAACTGAAAAGTGACTGTGTTTTGGCCACAGTTGTGTGACTCTTGCAAATTGAAAGGGACAGCACTGCAGAAAAATTCATCACAAAGCAAGCATCTATTAGAATGGTATTGCAGCATCCAGCACAGTTATTGTGTTTTGTGTAATATATGGTAATAAGCCAGTGAAATATACAGTTTGTCTACCTGGTAAACTCAAGTAGATTATCTCATATTTACAAAAATGCAATGAGCAAAAACCATGGCTGCTGAAGGCATCACCATGTGGTGTGATGATATACTGTTTTCAAAATTATTTCAATCATTTAGTGTGTAAGCAAGTCTTCTCTCTCAAGAAGCCACAGTGATATTAGTCTGGTGCCCTGGAGAGTTTGTCCTGGCATGGACATATAGAAGAGACCCTGGTGCATGCCCCTGGCTCCAATGAGAGGTGGTCCTCCCAGGCACAGCAGCAGCCAGGACTTGGGGCAGGTGCTAAAGCTCTAGGGGAAGGCTCTGGTTCATCTGCTTGACCGCTCCATTTCAGGGCTGATGAAGAACCATACTGAAACTTTTTTTTCACCTAGGAAACCTTCAAGATTTCAAAATTCTGTCAATTTTTCCTTCTTCATGTCTTGTTTCATCTAATGGCATCCCAATAATGCCACTAATACTTTGCAGTAAAATAGATTAATTTAATTATACTTTTTTTTTTTAACTCATTAAGAGAAACTGCTTCCTCCAAAGGTATTTGAAAAAAAAGATGTTCTGCAAGCTTTTCTGGCATAAGCATGTACTTGGTGGAGGCCCAGTCACAGAAGATTGGTAGCCTCTGTATCCTGAGCTTGTTAATAAAAAATTGATTACCAGCTTGCTTACGCCTTCTTTCCTCCCCTCATAGAGTCATCTACAGTGCAGCAGAGAACAAACAGTTTCTGGTACTTGGTATACTCTGATTGTACAGGTTATTCCACGTTCTCAGGGCAAAGAGTTGTGGAACCAGACGCAATCCAGTATGTCTGTTGTGTAGGTTGCTTCCTTGACTGCTTCTTGAAACAGTTCAGGAAAACATGTTCTCTAACAACTTTTGAGGGAAGGTTCTGGTTAACTGTGTAAGGTGGAAGAAACACACCTTAACTCAGAGGTGATGGTTGAGGACGGGCAAAGATGTTAACGAGGGAGGAGGATTCCTGTGAATTGAGCAAATAATCTATCAGCTTTGGTGGCACAGTGATCTGGAATCTCACAAAGACACAACAGTCATTTTAGGAGTGGAGCTTTTCCCTTCTAAGAAAATAAAATAGGAAAAAATGGCTAACAATGTAGTTGAAAATGTTCCACAGATGATTGTAACTATCCCTCATTTAAAAATAAACCTGTTCAGGTGTATATTAATAGGATTTAATTTGCAGAAGAGGTATCCTAATTTTGTGTCTCTCTGTGATATAATTAATCTACAAAGCAGGAAAAATGTCGACAATGAATTCTAAAGGGTTCATCTTACCATCAGTTTTTATTAGCCTTTTTTTCTATTTAAGAAAATAAGGGAGAAAAGTTTTTCATGCAATTCAAGTAGGAATCCTAGAAATTTAGGGATAAAGTGCTTAAGAGGGAAAAATAAAGTGTGGATGCAGTGCTCCCCAATGTAAGAAATTTTCCCATTGGGAAAGAAGTCACAGTATATAGTATAGAGGTTTACAATAAGCAGTTGTTTAATTGATAAAGTGATAAATCAATTTCAATCTTTCACAAAGCAAACATGCAATGGATGGGACAACAGGAGGTTTGTATGGCCCTGGGTTATTCAAGCCTGAAGTTGTTTTCTAGTTCTTTAGGGATAAATAACAGCAATGGGCAGTCAGATCTCCACAGCTGGGTACTGGGGAACATCTACTGCACTGGCTTAATGGCACTGGATTAATGAAAACTCTGAGGTGTCCCCTGTTCTGTCCCTGATGCCTGTGCTGAATTCCTGCCTGGAAACAAACAAACAAACAAACAAAAAACAACAAAACAACAACAACAACAACAACAACAAAACATACAGTCAGACTCCAAATACTAGTGATTTGGGGAGGTGTCTATTCTCTTTTCTCCTTTATTTTTAAAGACAAAGGGGGAAAAAAGCATCTCCTTTTATAGTGTCTCTGTTTCAGGGACTGCAAACACTTGAGAATAAAGTGCTTTCCTCCCATAGCACTGGATAGAGATGTATTTAAATACTCCTGTTTATTGTCGTTGTCTTTTGGGGTGCCCAGAATATTGACCAGATGTCACAGAACAGCGGTGGTAGACAGTTCCATCATTTTGCTCTGGCTAAATCTCAGTGGTGCATAAATACATCCCCATTAAAGGGACTTCTGAGTTCCCTCTCTTTTTTCTCTTCCTAAATAAAGAGCAACTGGCTTAGACTCAACTAAGAGAACAGCATGTTGATAGCAAGATGAGAAAACTGCTTCAGAAAGCTTGTCAACATACTCTCCTCCTCTGCAGAAACAACCTGTGAGATCATCAGGTTAGGATGTAGTTAAATATTTGTCACTCTCCACATAGCTGAATAGTCATCCATGATAACCATATGTGGAAAAGGGAGACTAAGACCACTGTTAAATTTTGTACTGTTGGAGAACAATTATGTCTAGATTTGTTAATTTTTATTCACTTTCATTCTGCAAGGTTGGTTGGGTTTCCTAAAACAATCAGTTTCATTTGCTGATTAATGGTATAACAGGGTGATTTGCAACAAACACAACTGTTAAAAAAACCCTTTAGAAAAGGCAGAACATATGAAACTGATCATTGGAGATGAAATAATGAGATGGCCAAGGAATTAAGTGCTGTCTCTTGAAAGTAGTTAAAGCCACTAGCACAAAACAGCAAATAATTCAAAGTACTCTTGTCATCTTGTCATTTTCTGGTTTTTGATAAGCTTGGATACTAGTACAAAAAGCAAGGTTCTATATCAGGAAGCTGGCTGCAAATGGCTTATGTAGTTCCCTACTGCCATACAGCAGGAAAGTAAGAACTCACCTTTCATATTTGACTTACTTGTTCAGGCTTATATGGTTGATTAATACAAAAGACCTGAAGCATGAATATCTCACAGAAAACCATTACCAGGGTAGATAACAGGACTGGCAATTCATTCAAGGTTTTTCCTGATTAAGATTTGGAAATTACCTGAGGGGAGAAAAATACCTATAGCAAATATATACTTCAGGAACCCACCCAATAAACTGTGCTTACATTAGAGCAAATATGAACACCTGGTTTCACCATCTGCAATGCACAGGAGCTGAGAACTCATCCAGGTAACCTACACTGTATTCAGTGTGCAAAACAGACTTACATGACACAGGTTACTTTCAGTCTCAAGGGCAAGTCCTGTATGAATTAGAAAAAAATAAATACATGAGTGGATTTTTTTTTAATGCTTTTAGAACTTTTGCTGAAAGAGAAAGAGCTGATTTGATAAGTTTTAAAATAATTACTTAATGTTAGCAATGGCATGCTCTTTTCTTTTTTATTAATAAACTTTATATATGTTAATATAGCATAATTTATTTCTCAAAAACATTTTGTCATTTACGGAAATTATATGTCAAACAAATATTTTTAACTCATTACCATTTGCTCAAGAGTAACAGAAGAAGATACCTAAATTGGGCAGAATGTGTCAAATGCCACTCTTAGTTTGTGACAAAGTAAGAATTACAACAGACTGCTTCAGATCTTCCTATGTCTCCCCCAATCGCTATGCAGTCTAGAGAAGACAGACAAGTTTCTCCACAGTACACTGAGGAAAAATACTCACAGACCATGTCTTGACCCATCCTTGTGCAGGGCTGACTGTGTTTTCCAGAGCCAACCTGAGGTCCCTAACACGGACACAGAAGACTGAATATTACTTCACAACGTGGACATTAAGTCATGCTAACTCAAAACAGGGGTAGATTAGAATTCATACAATTATACCCTAAAGTAGCCAGACCCCAACAGACCAAAATGTTTTCCAAGAAAATCACAGCTTTCATTGCCATGAAGTTGTCTCCCTATACAAACACCACCTTTTGTTTCAGGCAAATAATTCTGATTATCTTTCAAATGAAGGACTGCTTGCCATGGAAATGATTAGGGTTGTAAGAACAGCACTGTTCACACATACACACGGGCAAACCCAAATAACAGTCACCATGATCCACATCTGTAAATATGGACAGGAGTCCTTCTGTGGAGACATCTGTGTGACAAGGAATCATATCCCCAAACTTAGAAATTTGCTCCGTGTAGATATTTGGAGAACAGACTTAGAAAATGGTTATATTTTAGACTCTTGCATACAGACAAATAAAAGTCCTATTTTTTTTCCAGCTTGCTGTTACACTGAGCTTATTGTCCTTGTTTATACTAAACCATATGAGGAAAACAACATTAAAAAAAAATACAAAGAGCAAGATTTTTTTCCCCCCTCTCCTTTAAATCTAACTGTAGCTGTGGGCTGAACCATGCTGCTTGAGGTGTGTCTATGCTGACTTCTTCAGGAAGACGTGAACTTGCTCTGTGTGCATGCTGAGCTGACTGGAAGCTGAATAGCCTCTAATGTGCTAGCCAAAGAACTGAAGATTACACCATGAAAAACATCACTATCTGCTTGCAGAAAGCTATGCATATATTACCTTAGATAGTTTCTTCAATAAAACATAGCTCAGTACTGCTTAGATACAGGAAGAAAGCAATAAAAAGATGGTAGCTTAGGTTCTTGCTCAGTTTCTTCTGGAGGGCAATAATTTCCCTTCTGCTGCTCTGAGCCGGCACAGACACGTCTCATGCATTTATGGCTGTGCCCGAGGAGGAAGTTCTTCCCATCTGGAAGACCAAATAGCATGCAATGTTGGATTTTACACTCAAGATATTACCTTATGGTTACCAGCTGACATGAAAAAGCTATGGATTTACTGTAGGTCTTCAAATGTAATGTTGCCTGTGTGTGTTTGGGTGTGTGTGTGTGTCTGTGTGCATAGGGAACTATGCTGTAACTGAATATATGAATGTGTATGTGTGTGTGTGTGTGTGTGTGTGTGTGTGTGTGTAAACACACACACACACATACATATATATGCTATATATACTATTTTTATGTATATATACACACATACATATTGGTTAAGGAGTTAAGAGAGAACTATGATGTGAGTTTTTAGAAGACTGACAAATCAGTTCTGTTTTCAAATTTAAAACAAACTTATTAAACTTAGAACACCCTATAGGCTTGTGTTTATGTATTATCACTACTTATCACTGCATATGCACAGCTGTTAAGTCTTCAAAACTAATATTCCAAATTAGCTGTGAGTGTGCAACACCATTTACCTAATGCCACAGGTAGTGCTGATTGCTATGGTCCTTGATTTAGGATGTAAGCTGCGGAGGTCAAAGTTGCTCAGATTGAAATGTTCAGGCTTCAGAGCAGCTTGACGAGACCTGGGAATGGACGCAGGTGTCTTCTTTCTGCCCCATCTTTTTATGTCTAGTGTTTTTATACTGCTTGCCCACTCGCCCCCCAAAGAGGATCTCATCAGCTCTCGGCATTTATTTTGGTTTGGGTTTTGCAAGTCTTCATCCTCATGTGTTTGGCAGCATTACTTGCTTATCTGCAGTCCCTTGTGTTTATCTTGTCCTTTCTCTGGGAACTTTTTGCTGCTTGGATGTTTCCCGAGTGCAACTATGTTATTGTTGTTTTCCTCCTTGGTGGTCACATTTCTGACCTATTTATGTAAAGTGTTTATACATTGTGTCTGACTAAAAATTACTTGCATCTTGCCCTTCGTTACACTGTTTTAGTATGTTTTTCTTTGGTTCAAGACAAGGTAGTATGGCTTACATATTGATACACGCACTTTTACGGGGGGTCACAGGCCTCCGCTTTAGCTGCAACCATACCTTTTACCATTTTACACATACCTCCCTACAGGCACCATACAGATAGTGATAAATTGTTAAACGTAGCTTCTAAATTTTTGTGGTTTATCTGCTTATATTTTCAGAACAAAAGCAGAGTTGCAGTACCTGACAATGTCTAAATGGGGCATGGCAGGGTTTAAAGCATAAAGTGCTTTTAAAGCATAAAGCATTAAAGTGCTTTTCAGCATTTGCTGGATCAYAGCAATTGGCTAGTCACTGCCCTAATGAAAGTACAAGGGCAGAAATGGCTCCGCAGTCTGCAAAACCTGGACTTCCACTTAATCCCACTTTGAACAAGGGCAGCTGGCCATGTCCCGGGTCATTTTAATTCTTCCTTTCTTTAGGGCACCGCGTCTGCTATCTTCCATCTGGAACATCAGGAACAATCCGTTCTTACTGACGTGGTTACCACTTTGCAGAGATGAAGATAATCTTGGCTGAAGAACTTTGATCCTATAATAGAAGCTACAGAGCAGAATATAATGAAGCAATTTGCTAATTCTTATCTTCCTAGACAGAGCCCAGCTCTCTAGGTGGCCCCAAAGAAATATTTACTTTCTCTCCTCCTTCCTTAGAGCAAGCAGATGGTGACACATCTTTCTTTTCTCTCTTATTTCTTTTCTCTCTTTCTTTTCTTTCTTTTCTCTTTCTTTTCTTTCTTTTCTCTCTTTCTTTTCTTTCTTTTCTCTCTTCTTTCTTTTCTCTCTTCTCTGTTTTGTAAAATTCTTCAGTTTGTCAAAGTTATTATAGTGATTATACGCATCATGACTCTTGGTCTATAATAAAATGATGGTGTTGAGAAACAAAGACTTTAGGAAGGAGATGTTGGGTAAAACTGGTCCCCTTTATTTGGAAAGGGCCAACTCTTAACACTCAAACCATTCAGATTTATTTATTTTATTCCATATATGTATATGTATGCATGTATGTATTTGGAATTCAACACTGAAAATTCACTAACTCCTTAATAAGTTTTCCCTGCATCAGGCTGCCCACACTGCTGGAAATTCTTGCCTTCATTTTGAAAGCATTTACCTTTGTTAACAGATGTAGGTTCTTGTTAAGATTCTCTTTCACTTCAGAGTTCTTTAATAACCTGAAATTTCTCCCTTTAAAGGTTTATTTAACAACCTATTTTACCCACTGATCTTCCTTTTAATAAAGAAACAGATTTTTTTTTTCCTTCACCATATACTTTAAAATATTTTGTTGATCCATTAGGAATCTAAAGACGAGCGCTTATGACCAGTTCAGGCTTGCAACCTTCATTTTAGCATGTTAACAAGAATTAGACATCATATCACAGGCATTTGTCTCACCAAAGCTATACATCTGTTACCAATATTCTGCCTTCCTGTTGGACTTGACCAAATAAAATTAAATAATAATAATAACAAAACAGAACAAAATAACTGCTCATTGTTATTTTTTTAAAAATATATGCAAAAACYTACAGTATCAGCTTTAATTAGGAACTGTTCTTTCCTGTTTCTAAGAAAAAAATTTCAAAAGTGACTCCATCCCATTAAAAATCAAGGACAGTTCTGCTTTTTCTTTTAGAAAGAGTGGGATCCATTCCAGGGACATGTGTCATTAACATTTTCAAAACAAACCGTAGCACTTTCTCTTCCATTTCCCTGAAATAAATTTTAATTGACAGGACACAGCTCCTTAAATACAATTCAGTTAGAAAATGATGATAACCTACTAAATGTATGCAGGATAAGATTAGAGATCAAGCATTTAGTGATGTTATAGTTATTGATCTTATTTCTTCTGGGTAATTTCAAATGGAATTACAAGGAATATCGCAATGAGATTCATAAAAAAGTAAAATAAAATAAATCAGAACACTCTTGAAAGATGTAGTATTTTATGTTACTGGGAATATCCTCAAAGAGGAATGCTTCACTATATTAATTTTTAGACTCCGTAATATTTTAAGGTTATATTAACCAGAGATCAGTTTGTTTGGCTCTCAAGTATACTGCTTTCTTATCCATTTACAATTTACCATAATATGATTAATCCATTTACTTCTGGGAAATGAAGCTATTTAACAACAAAAAGCAAAGCAAAAATTGTGTAGTCAGGCATTTTTATTCTGGAACAAGATTAATGGTAGTCCTTTTAGTACTGGGTAAATCACAACAGCTCCACCATTTTATATGATCCAGCATTCACATTTCCTCCTCTGGCCTAGCAAACACAACCTTATACCATGAAGAGGAGTAAATATGTGCGAGGGCAGGGCTGCCATCCCGAGGGCAACAGATAGGCAGGAAGACAGGGTGTCAGAGACTCAGTCCAAAAGACTTTCAAATTCCTGCTGCAAAAGCTTGATCAGCTCTGGAAACCAGACACAAATCTCTCCAGCTTCCTTGGTAAAGAAAAACAAACAAACAAACAAACAAAAATAAACAAAAAAAGCATCTCTAGAAAAAAAAAATAATTGCATAGGTAGTGATCTATTAAAGAACAAACAATGTCACTTGTATTYAGAATCCAAATGTAAAAAAGAACTATAAGCAAGTTATATTATGGCACACTAGAATTAAGTAGAGATTACCTTGCGGCTGGGGCTGGGGGGGAGCAACACCATATACTTTCCATGAAAATGCTGTGTTTCCATTCAAAGCAGCTGGTTTGAGTAGCCTCTTGAACTTTGAGATGAAGGTGAATTCTCAGGGTGGCTCTTTGCAGCTGGATGTTGTCTTTACATTTAAACCTTTCACCCAAGAGCTCTACAAGACAAAGGTGAAAAAAACAGTTTCAGCATACCCAGAGAACCACAGGTGCTGCGATGATAAATAACCAAGGTGAAGTGTCAGGCAAACAGTACAACTTTTCCCTCCTTCATCACCCCTGCAATGGACTGAGGCATTTTGATTAAATTCAGATTTCAGAATTTCTTTCCTCAGATAAGCATCATAATTATAGTCCAGGTCAAGCAAATAGTGGTAAGCAGAAGTATATGATGAACTCAAGGGAGCAGCCCTGAAGGGTTTCTCTTTCAGAAGTACTAAGAAGACAAGCACTCAGTGCACCTTCATGCTGCCACAGTGATCTCCAGCTCTCTGAGACACAAAATTAACATATGCTGTGTTTCACCCCACAGGCAGATTCTGCAGGTTTTGTGATTTTCTTTTTGGCCGCCCCCCCCCCCAAATGCTGAAGAAAAAGATTATTCGCTTCCTAAAGGGCTAAATCTTAACACAATGAAAACACAAAGTCATCTGCAGTGTTGAATCTCATTTCCTTAAGATTGCTCTAAAGAGAGAAATGGATTTTTTTTTTTTTTTTTTTGGGAGGGGGGTGTTGCAGAAAAGAACTTTTGCAGGTCCCACAGACCTGGCTTCTAATATTAAACTGGCGTAAAGAAACAGGCTTAGTTTTGTCACTGTGAAGCACTGTGAAAATAACCTCAGCCACTAAAGCCTCTTCTGAAGCTAGGGTTTTCAATGATGCCTTTGTCAACAAGTAGGATAGCAATATGGTCCTCTGGGATTAAAAGGAAAATCCTTCAAGCTTTGTTAAGGCTCTTCAACATAAAGTATTCTCTGACCAGCATGTGTGGCAAAAGACACCCAGTGTTCAGAAGTCTTGAAGTCATGAAATAATGAGAGGACACACAGTCCTACCTATTTCATGGAAAGACCTTATGATTTTACAAAATATATTGCATGAAAATATATCATTTAAAATAATTTCGTATATTAAAAAGAACCAAGTCACCATATAATAATTATAACATACTAGATTTTGATCTTAATATTCATTTAATATTTAAAATACTTTTGAAATATTTGCATTCCTTAAAACTTTCTTATTAAATTCCTTTATTACTTATAAAATTCCTTATTAAATTCCTTTCATAAAACTTTACCTCTTCTATATGCATATACATAAATATATTATGTTGCCATAGATGCAATACATTTTCATTTTCATTTAACAATTTCAGTAGAAATTAATGCATAGAAAAATTAATATATGAAATCRGTTGTTATTTTTGTTATTGTTGTTGTTGTTGTTGTTGTAACAGAAATGGAATGGCTTATTATTTCTCCATTAAAATTCCCATGAATCTTCTATTCTAGTATCACTGGTCTGATCCTGTTAACAAAGGACAATTTATTTTCCTCACTTCACACATATACAACAAGCCTTAGGGACTATGAGAGGATAATCTTCTACAGCATGAGTTTGATTTTGCTTGCTTACAATCCACAAGAATTTCAACTGGTCTAAGTCAGAATTACTCCTCTGAGGGATTCACATCTGCTGAGAATCTGCCACTAATAGTCACACCAATATTTCTGTTCCCTCCCTCTTTGCAGAAGGCAGTAAACAAACATTTTCTAAAATATAAAATATTATTTGCAGCTGTCTGGGCAGATCTGGGCTAAAGCAATTTTTTTACAACCTACAGTTATTTAAAAATGTAATTTGTTTCTGGGATAGAGATCTGCAATGTTTATATCTGCATGCCTGCTTACCACCATATGGAACTGGGTGTCTCGGCATTCAATTATTGCAGCAATTCACACATTATTTTGTAGGTGGTGATTCATTATATTCTGCTGAAGAATGCTCACATTACCTCTGGCCTTTAAATCCTTTTTTTTTTTTTTTCCCCTCCATTACACAATCTCTTCAAAGAAAGCCTATTTCATTTTGCTCCTGGCTTTACAATGTTATAGAATGAACATGTTCAAACTGGCAAGAGAAATAGCAGGGTTAGGACTTCTTTGTGAAAGTAAGAGCACATAGGTGAACTCTTTGAGGTAAACTCTTTCTATCTTAATTGAATAGCTCAACAGTACCAATTAGAGCATTTAAGGACACACAATATAAACTAATATTTAATGACACATTTTGACAATAATATATGAACTTTACCAAATAAATCTCACTATTTCATCACAGTTCTTACATAAAAATCATTACATATCATTGTGGAACTACTGAAAAATATTTACACATCTTAGCACTCTATTGTTCACATTCAGTGTTTTTATAGCTGACAAAAACAAGCTTTATTTTTTTCCCAGTAACAGTAAACAACTATTTCATAAACCTTTGCTCACAGAAACATTAAGGTGGAGGACCTGTGGTTATTCTGATTTCCTTAATTCAGTTGAGTGATGATCTTGGAAACTTCTCTGTCATCTGAGTTCTGTAAAGGAACCAGTGATATTCCAGGGCACACCTTTAGCAGAATTATATTTCAAGTCTCCCTTTACTGCATAGACCAGAAAACCAATTTCTTCTTCTTCAAAAAAAAATATTTTGAAGCTATTCTTTCCCTTGCTGAGAGACACCTCAAAAAGGAATTTCCACCTTGCTGGAAGGATATTAAAACTAGGACAATTATTCTGCAAGCAAAATAGCTAAGCTTTATTCTGTTATGCACAAATTCTGTCCTCTTATCTAATAATTTTGGCTATTCTTCAGATAGTGATAGTGCTGCCTGATCATTCTGTCTGATAACAGATGTTCTCTATAGCTTCCTGCAGATTCTGAGCTGAATTGTGCTGTAATATTCTGAATAGTACAGATGTCTATTTTCATTCTGATATTTTCACATTATAGAAAAAACTCACATATTCACAGGAAGGAAGGAAGGAAGGAAGGAGGGAAGGAAGGAGGGAAGGAAGGAGGGAAGGAAGGAGGGAAGGAAGGAGAAAGAAAGAAAAAGAAAGAAAGAGAAATAAAGAAAGAAAGAAAGAAAGAAAGAAGAGAAAAAGAAAATCTCTGTTCCACAGGGGTTCTTTTTTTCTGTTTGTATTGATATTATTTTTAAGAGACATTTAGTATATCTGTAGTTCAACATGATAAAATCTTCAATCATGCACCCATCACTCCCTTTTGCACGCTAAATCATGCTCCTGACAAATCAATTTAGTTATGCTTTTCACCTTCTCGGTGAATGTGACCTTTTGTTCTCCTTTACCAAATGCTGCAATAATGGAATGGCCACATTATGCACAGACACATTATTTTCTGAGAGACGATCACCCTCTCTGAAGTCTCTCTATTTACAGGAAAAAGTGAATTCAGAAAAGAATTAGACTTGGTTCCACAATATTCTCACTAGCCACAATATTCAACTATTAAATGAGAAGCGGTGCCAYTGAGTGCACTGCTTCATTTGTGTGCTTAAAAACATTCACATTCTTAAATACCTTGCAGAATTAGGTATTTAAGGTGCAACAACAGAGAACAGGCATTAGGAAATACTGCCTCCACTAGCCATAACTGAGAGTAGTTAGAAAGACCGGTTTTCAGTTTTTGCAAACGAAGAACATAGAACTTAATATCCTACCTTTAAAAAGTCACTTGTTTCAGCTAAGATAATGGCAAGATAGGTATTTCGCAACAAAATATCTTTTCCAAACCATGCCCTGGGTGGGTAGCAATAGGCATCTTTTAAGGCAGTTTGGTTACGAGGCAAGTTGTCAAAATACTGCTCTTAGAGAAAATAACCACCCTAGCTCTATTATATTTTGTGCTATTGTTTCAAACTTAATAATGTGCAACAAATACAAGAATACTTATCTGGGTGGATGAAAGAAATCATTTTGTTTAGCGTGGAGTCACAGTAGCCAGGCATGCAGTTATTAGTTGTACCTAAGCTGTATTACCTACTGGAAAGGTTCTTCAACAGAAATGTTRTTTTACACCTCAGGACTTCTTGCAGACAAATTCTGGTGGACCTGCCAGCAGCAACACAAGGTATCCTATCCTCACATCCTTTGCCATGGTAAATGTTGTTTTTTTTTTTTTTTGCTCAATGGCAATGCAGAGGAAAGTATACTCATGTCACAGCCATGACAGTTCACGGAAATACTAGAGTTAAATGCTGACAGACTTGGGTTTGAGCAAAAACACCAGACCATAAACTGAGGTGTCTCAGGTGCAAGTATATGCATTGTTTTCCACCTCTGCTGCAAATACAGCCGCCTCTGGTCTACAGCATACTGAACTCCCGCAGCAGTTTGCTACACAAAGAGATAGTCAAAGCCTTTCTTTTTCTTCACACTCAAATTTGAAATTGTGCCCCAAACCTTCTTCCCTTTAGTCTGATGTTTTAAAATTAGATTTATGTTATTTAATATGATGTCATTAGCACTAGCATTATGATGTTATGCTATAATATTGATATCAAATGAAGATGCTTTCATTTATGAGCAAGAACAGAGAGATCAAAAAAATCCATTTAACATCTGCAAAAGCAGAAACTTGCATTATGCAGAGATCAGTAAAATCTCAGTCTGAAAGGGAGGGTTGTATGGCCACAGTATCGTATAGCATAGCATGGAATCCCATACTACACCAAGCTAATAATATTTAGGGCTCTTTCTCCAGTAAATCCATATCTTATTAAACCAGTGCACATGTGTGTGTACGTAGGCAAATATATGTATATGTACATATATGTGTACATGTGCCCACACACACACTTACTCTCTGCAGTTAATAAAAAAAGAAAAAGAAAAAAAGAAAAAAGAAAAAAAAGAAAAAGGAAAAAGAAAGAAAGAAAAAAGAAAAGAAAAAGAAAATATTATGGATGATAAAGAATTGCAGTTATTTCTCTAAACATCATTTTTTGTGGACAATTTCTTAAGAGACTTTTTAGCTACAAATAACTGAATTGTACCTTGCCTGAACTACTGATCATCCAGCAGGCAAGGCAAAAGGATACTTCTTCTTTGGCATAATTAAATGACATTTGTATAGCCCTATGGTCTAAAACATCATTTGCATACCAAACTTCAATTTTAAAAAGATGGAGTGCATTCTGACACAAGCATGAGTTAATTAGCGTTTACTCCATCACAGAGATTTCTGCTAGTTACATTTCTCTTTGTGTACATTTTTGTTTCATAGATACAAGATAGTTGAGGAATCACAAATAATTCCAGAGAAGCTAGAAGCAGCAGTGTCCCTCTCTGTCAGAATTTTTTACCTTCTTGCTCATAAAATGAGGATGATTTCTTTTCTTGCTTTTTTTTTTTTCCCAGCTCAAAAGTTAGTAAATTTGACTGTCGAGGTCCCTATTTTTAGGGCTTGTGCACTATTGGCAGCTAAAGAATTCAATAGTACCTCTTTGTATGGCTCCAACCATGCAAAATAGATCCAACTTGTCCAAATTTTCCATGTTATAGTAACTTTCTGTTAACGGACTTTCCCATTATTGATAAGTTACTTAACTTAAAGCCAAAGTCTGTCACATTTTTTACCTTTGGTTTCTTTGGTTACGCTTTGTTCATCTAAGTGAGAAGACTAAAGTATTACCCCAGGTCTGATTTCCAGTGTACATTGTTCTTTCAGTTGCTCTTTATTTTCCAGCAGAGATATGTCTTATTCTCTCCAAATGCTGTCTCTCAGACTTAGTAGGCTCTTTAGGGCTGTCAAGCCTTCCTTTTGCCCCTCATCCTGCTCTTCTTGTCTACAGTTATTTGGAAAGGGAAAGATTGCCTAACAGCATTTAGTAGATATAGTTATAACTTAGTTTTCCATGGAGATCACTGCTGTTTTGGATATCCTTGCTCCTATACAGAGTTTCAGAAAATATCCTTCTTTTTGTAATATTTGCCTGATCATTAGTTAATAAGATCTCATCAGAGATCTTGAAGCCTAACAAGCTGAATATGTCCCAGCAGGCCCAGGCTGCTCTTTAACAGAATTGATCACGTGCTATTCATATTGGTGTTTTTGAATCACCAGACTGTGATACTGTCAGAACAAGATTTACCAGCACAAAATTATCTTCTTTCTGATGAATTTCTATTTGATGAGATATAACAAATCAGGAATCACAGGTCCCTGTCCTTGTAAATGCTAATTCTGTCTCAAAGAGCTCGCAAATAAGCATAAATAGATATCTGATGATCTACCAAACTGTAATGATTAAGTCCTCTCTGTCACTGGCTGAACAAGATTTCCTTCCATCTCTTCCTTCTCAAGGTCATGTCACATTGATCCAGTGACAGGGAGCAAAGGCCTGCCTGACTCTTTTGTTCCCTCTAGTATATATATATATATATATAAGACCTCCTGGTGGTGCCATAAACTATATAGAAATGAAAAGTGAAAAAGGAAGCAGTGAAAATCAACAAAGTACCTCCCGGATGGGAACAGCTCCACCCCATCTTCTTCCATATCTCAATATTCCTAAGTGCTAAAAATAAACCAAAGGTAAGGCATACCTGGAGGATTTTCTGTGGGCTTAGCTTTATAACATGCCAAGTAAAAAATAAAATTGCTTTAGGCCTTTGATGTGAGGAAGCTTTCATCCAAAATTCTGGCAGCTGCACTGCCTTAGAGAGAGCTAAATTCATCCTGGGATTAGAGTGCATTTGAAAATAATAGGAGTCAGTTTAACTTGGGGTCAGCCCTTCTCTCCTTCTCTGTGAAATACACACACTCATTTCAGGAATGACCTTGAGGTCTATGGATCAAAGTAGAGATTTACTCCTGAATTCTCCTGAATATGGTTCTACTTGGCAACTGCTAGTGCACAGTGATAAAAGAGAGCTCAGGTGATGAAGTGCATTCCTTGCATTTCCCTGTCCCTGCTAAGGCCTCTACAGTTAGCCTTTCCAGGTGATGTAAATATTAGAGCAGGTTTGTTCATGGAAAGTAAGTTTTACTGATGGTAATTCAGCAGAACCTGCTCCCCAAAGGAAATGAGAACATAGTGAGGTAAGGACTGTAGACTGGTTCATAAGCATTGTGTCAGCTCAGTGAGAGCAAGGTGTTTTATGTATTCTGTGTGATCTTAAAAGAGAGTTATCCCCTTTGAGAAGAAATGGATTAGGAAAGACATAGGGTTCATGCAGGGATAATCATCATCATCATCATCATCATCATAATAGTAATAATAACCCATTCTATTGCATAGAAATAAAGAAGAGTCTTTGTTATTCTTCATTCTATATGAAAAACATGTACTTTCTCTTTCCCAATAAACGTATTTCTTCCTTGAACCAGAATTTTCACACTTAGATGCCCAACATTCKTCAATATATAGGCTCATAAATTAAAGTGTTATTTCTCTGTACCTCATAATATGATACTTTAAATTATTATCCTCTACTAAATGTAGTCAGGTCTTTCAGCATAATCAAATTTTCAGCAAAATATTTGAAAATGGGATAACTGCATACATACATACATACACACACATGTATGTATGTATATGTATATTTATGTATGCGTATGTATATGTATATACATTTTCATTTACTGTTAGTACCTATTAGTGCATATTAGCACCTACTTACAATAAAGTCTTCAGCATTTTTTTTTAATATCGAAAGAAACATTGAAGGTTATAGATTTATTTTGGAGTTGGAGATTCTCTACAAAACACATCTCCATTTTACATCRGGAGCACAGCTAACAGAGCTAGCCAGTAGACACAAAGATCTCTGCAGCATGTTTTGCAGCAAGCTGTGCACAAGGTTGCAAAGCAGGGGTCTTCCCCTCAGTTCAGAGCAGCGCACACCTCCTCAAGTAGGGTGGTGACGTGCCCCAGGGCATCTTCTCCAGCAGCTGTTGAAGCCAGCTGTCCCTGCCATGTAGGAAGGCTTTGACTCCGACCAAGCTTTGGGTGGAGGATGCAGTTCTACAGGTCTTGGCTGCAGGGAATGCCTGGGGCCTCTCCTGGAGGCGGGGGCAAACCTCCCCCTTCCCTGCAGGATGTGTGCTGCTGTTGCAGAGCTGTGTGGCTAAGTGTGGAGTTACGGGAGGAAGTCAGCAGGCTGCATGGCATCTGAGCATGAGAGACAAACAGATGGGACCATCTCAGAGGCCTTAGAGCACAAGAGCCCCAATCTTCAGCTGCAGTGGAAATGCACACAGAGTCTATGCCTTGCAGAACAGTAAGTGGTAAATCCAAGGAAGGTGAAGGCTGGAATCTGGTGACTTCTTATACCAGAAAGAAGGCTCTGCTCCTCCTGAAGGCTTGCTGACCTGGGCATGCTGTCAAATGAGGCACCTGGGCTGATGGACCCTGAGCCACACAGGAGGACTTGGAGTAAGCAGTGTGTGATGGTAGTAGGTGACTTCCTGCTGAGGGGGGTGGAGGCACCCATCTGCTGTCCTGACATGCCATCTAGAGAAGTTGGCTGCTTGCCAGGGGCTTGGATCCAGGATGTCATGAAGAGACTGACGAAGCTTGTCCATCCCTCTGACTATTACCCTTTTCTGCTCTTTCATGTGGGCACCAATGATACTGTCGAGAGTAACCTGGAAAGTATCAAACAACCACAGAGCTCTGGGGGTGGTCGTCAGGGGTGTGGGGACTCAGGTGGTTTTCTCCTCAACCCTGCTAGTGAGGGAGAAGGATAGGAGAAGGAGTAGACGAATACTGTGARTCAATAACTGACTGTGCAGCTGGTGTCAGCAACAGGGTTTTCATTTCTGTGACTGTGAGACCCTGTTTGACGATAGACATCTGCTTGAGACAGGATCCACCTCCCTAAGTGGGGCAAAAGTATCTTTACCAATAGGCTGGCCAACCTGGTAAGGAGCACTAAAAAGAAGGAATGACCGGTGAGGGAGAAAGTTAGCAGCAGCCACATGAGGGACTGATGGATGGAGCAGACAGACAAAGGCCTTGGGGTGACATGAACAAAAGGGAATGCATAGTCAGCAAAGCAGGGCTTAAGTGAAGGCACCTCAGGCATTTACATGTTGACAAGGAAATGCCTACAGGATAACATTACCAGGAAATCTCTCACACCTTCTGGGAAATCAGCTCATTTGGGTGCCTCTTTGAAGTGCCTGTACACTAGTGCCTGAAGCATGGGGAATAAACAGGAGGAACTAGAGCTCTGTGTTCAGTTGCAGGGCTATGATCTGATTGCAACTACAGAGATGTGGTGGGGTAGCTTGCATTACTCGAATGTTGCAATGGAAGAATACAGGTTCCTCTGGAAGGACAGGCCAGGAAGGTGAGAAGGGAGAGTGTCCCTTTATGTGAGGGAGCAGCAGGAATGCCCAGAGCTCTGCCTGGGAGTGGGCACTGGGCTGGCTGAGAGCTTATGGGTAAGAACTAAGTGGCAGACATGAGAGACACTGTAGTGGATGTTTGCTACAGGCCACTTGACCAGGAAGAAGAAGTAGTTGAAGCCTTCTCCAGATAGCTAGAAGTAGCATTATGTTTGCAGGCCCTSGTCCTCATGGGGGACTTCAACCACCCCAATATCTGCAGGAGGAGCAATGCATCAGGGAACAAGCAATGTAGGAAGTTCCTGGATAGCACTGATGACAACTTCCTGATACAGCTGATAGAGGAGCCAACAAAGTGATAGGTGCCCTGATGGAACTCACACACATGAATAAGTAAGGGCTGGCTGGGGATGTGAAGATCAGGGGCAACCCTGGCTGCAGTGACCATGAGATGGTGGAGTTCCAGATGCTGCAAGGAAGGAGCAGGGCAAAAAGCAGGATCACAAACCTGGACTTCTGGAGAGCAGAATTACACCTTTTCAGGGACCTGTTGGGAAGAATCCCATGGGACAGGTCCCTAGAAGGAAGAGGGGTCCAAGAAAGTTGGTTGATATTCAAGGCTCACCTTCTCCAAGCTCAAGAATGGTCCATCCCAATGAGTCTGGTGAGGGATGTCAGGGACAACAAGGAGGGCTTCTATAAGTACATCAGTAGCAAAAGAGGTCTAGGGGAAATGTGGGCCAACTGCTAAATGGGACAGGAGCCATGGTAAAAAAATGATATAGAGAAGGCTGAGGTACTGAATGCCTTTTTCAGGCATACCAGCTTTCAGGAATTCCAAGCCCCTGAGACCAGGAGAAAGTCTGGAGCAATGAAGGCTGTCCCTTGGTGGAGGAGGATCAGGGAAGGGAACACTTAAGCAAACTGGACTTATACAAGTCTCTGATCTCTGATGGGATGCACTCACAAGTGCTGAGGGAGCTGGTGGACATCATTGCTAGGCCACTCTCAATCATCTTTGAAAGAACACAGAGAACAGGAGACGTCCCTGAGGACTGGAAGAAAGCTAATGTCACTCATCTTCAAAAAAGAAAAGAAGGAGGACTACAGGCCAGTTGGCCTCACCTCCACTCCTGGAAAAATGTTGGAGCAGCTCATCCTCGATACCATTTCTAAGCACATGAAGACAAGAAAGTGATCAGGAAATCCTGCTTAACCAATCTGATAGCCTTCTCTGATGGAATAACTGGCTGGTAGATGAGGGGAGAGCAGTGGATATTATCTCCCATGAGTTCAGTAAGGGTTTCAGTGTGATTTCCCATAAAATCCTCATAGGCAGGCTGATGAAGTATGTGCTCAGTGAGCAGACAGTGAAGTAGACTGAAATCTCGCTGCTTGGCAGAGCTCAGCGGGTTGTGCCCAGTGGCAAAAAGTCTAGTTGGAGGCCTGTAGCTAGCAGTGTCCCCTGGGGGTCAATACGGAGTCTAGTCCAGTTCCACTGAGTGATCAATGACCTGCATGGAGGGACAGAGTGCATCCTCAGAAAGTTTGCTGATGATACAAAACTGGGAGGAGTGTCTCATACACCAGAGGGCTGTGCTGACATTTAAAGGGACCTCAGCAGGCTGGAGAGATGAGCAGAGAGAAACCTCATGGATTTCCATCAAGGGAAGTGCAGAGTGCTGCACCTAGGAGGAATAACCCCATGCATCAGTATGGGCTGGGAGATGAGCAGCTGGAAAGCCGCTTTGCAAAGAACAACCTGAGCGGACCACAAGTTCTGAGCCAGCAATGTGCCCTTGCGGCCAAGAAGGCCAAAGATCCCCTGGGCTGCATGAGCAAGAACATTGTCAGCAGGTAGAGGGAGGTGCTCCTTGCCCCCTGCTCAGCCCTGGTGAGGCCACACCTGCAGTGCTGTTTCCAGTGCTGGGCTCCCCAGTCCAAGAAAAACATGGAGATACTGGAGTGAGTCCTGCAAAGGGCTACCCAGATGGTTAAGGAACTGACCATCTGTCATGTGAGGAAAGGTTGAGAGCTGGGACTATTCAGTCTAGAGAAGAGAAGACTGAGCGGGGCATCTTATCGACGTGTATAAATATCGGAAGGGAAGGTGTAAAGAGGACGGGGACAGGCTCTTGTCAGTGGTGCCCGTGACAGGACAAGAGTCAATGTTTGCAAACCAGAAAACAGAAAATTCTGTACGAACATAAGAGAAAACTTTTCTACTGTGAGAGTGACTGAACACTGAAGCAAGTTGCCCAGAGAGGACATCTCCACCCTTGGAGATATTCAAAGCTGTCAGGACAGAGTCCTGGACAACGTGCRTTAGGTGACCCTGCTTGAGCGGGGGGGTTGGACTAGGTGGTCTTTAGAGATGCCTTCTAATAGCAACTCTTCTGTGATTCTGATTCTATATAGTGAATCAGCCAACTTCCTGAATATATGATTATAGATTCTCAAGGGGTTTAGCCACCTGTTTGAGAGTTTTCTTCAATCTAAGTAATTAGGACCTGATCTGAAGCAAAATTAAATTGATATTGAGATTCCCATTATTTTTAACTGAATCAGGTCCACCATAGTCACCATAAACTAAATGCTGTAGATTTTTAATCACATATTTAAACCCTTTTACACTATTTTTTATTAGAAAGAAGCTGTTAAGTACAATGAAGATCAGTGTTTATTCCTAAATCAAGGCCTCTTACTGTCTCCAGAAGGACTTTACAATAGACATGAAAGCCTTTCTGCTTTGAACTGATTTGAAGATCTTCACATTTCTTATTACTTTTGATAGTGATCTCTAATAGATGCCTGATTGATTTTTCTTTTTAATTACTATATGTACTCAACAGCTAAAAGAAATTTACTGAGAGTTATTTGCTTTCAGTGTGAGAGTGTCGTGTGACACAACTCAGCAACTTATTATTATTAGGGAAATAATGAAGTGATAAGGTGAAAAAGAATTCTCCTGAGAAGAAAAAAAATACTCATGACTCCCATGTCATTTAATTAAATGGTATGTAATATTTTTTTGCTATCATGCTTCATACTGCTTCCATATAACTAAGAAAAATTACTAGGGCAATATAGAAAATCTATTCTTTTCCATTTTCCTTCAATTTTATTCAGAGAGAGAGGTTTTTTTTCTGTAGTTATTTTATCACAATAACATCTAGATACCTCAAGTGAAAATACTACTTTATTGTGCTAAGTGTTGCACATCCAGAATGGATCTCATTTCTGTTTTGAAGCTGTTAAACATAAAACAACCAAGCTGAGAAAGAAGGAAAAAAAATAAAGAAGAAGAAGAAGAAGAAGAAGAAGAAGAAGTGATATGTTCAAAGTCATGGTATGTGTCAGTATCAGGAAAGAATATAGGTAGAATATAGGTAGAGTATTGCCATGCCAGTTCCCTGCTGACCAAAGAATTCTGCCTCCAGAAGAGTAGATGAGGGAGGGGAAAGTAAACATCCAGCTATACAATGACCCCTGAACACTAAATTCTTTACTGTTGATAGAGAAAGCAGTGGCATTAGAGTCTGTAGTTATCAGTTCCTATGGACATGTCCAAACAAACAAATTAATAAGTATGAAAAATATGCTCAGTTTGGTAGTCAGCTCTTTAGGTACAATGGAGAAAAAAATAAATAAAAGACTGTTAAGGTAGTTAGAGCCCCTTCTCCCACTCCCCCAACAAAACAAAATTAAACAAAACAAAACCAAGAAGGACTAATGATCTATTATGGAAGTGAAGCAGCTAAGATTTTCTTATAAGGTGGATTTTTTTTTTTTTAGGGTTATCTCTAATCAGCAAGTTTCTTCAAGCTTCAGAATTTTTCAGAAAACTTTTCCCCAGTACCAACTTTCTCATTATATTTTTCTCGACTTTAAAGGCTGACTTTTATTTATGGAACATGTAAATTGTCCCAAATAATTTTATGCTCCTCATCATATTTAAATAACTCTTTCTCTGTGGTATGTCTCAAAATATTACACCAGTTTTCCCAGTAGAATTTCAAGATTGTGATCTTGGACAAATTAATTTCTGATGTGATACTGATCCTAGACTACTTTACGAATGTCTTCCTCTATTAATTGTTCTCTTCATTTCCTTCACTCTAGTTTCATTTCCCCATAAATCTTGTTTTGCATTTTCCTACTCCATTTTTCACATTCAGCCTCCAGGTGCCTAACATTACTTGTCTGAGACCTTCTCCTGTGCCCCTGGAAAGTAATGCAAAATCTCATTGAATTTCAGTGGCACTTGAGAGAACAACATTTTCAAAAKGTGTTTTTGGAGCTAGTTCTAGTGTAAGACTCAGGACTATATCAATAATGGCTTGTGACAGAATTCAGCCACTGACTGAAACAAGACTTCTTTGTTCTGAGGGATTTCTTAGAACTACAGTGGAAAATCAAGTTCTAGAAAGGAAAAAATATTTTCTCTTTTTATTTGCAGAGTCAGAGCAGTTCATGCCATACCTTTCAAGAAAGAAAAATATTTCTCTCACAACGTCAATTTTTTTTGTCTGAGTGGAGGCCTAATTGCCTCTTTCTATCTGTTGCAGAGAAGTGGATGCTCTCTGTAGTGTCAGCTTAGATGCTCACTTTGCTTGCTAGAGGGGACGATGCTGAGATATATTGCACTTCCTAGGTGTATGAACCGAACTGTACTCTTTTTACCATCATTCTTACCTGCTAGGCTGTAGATCGAGTCAATTAATTAACTGTTTAGGTGTGGTGTATAGACAACTGAGCAATTATTTTAGTTTCTGCCACAGCAGATCCAATTTGGTGAGCACTTGGTATAGCTTTCTATAAACTTCAGTTTCAAGCAGTCACCATTCACAGATGCACAGGCTAGTTATTCCTGAATTATCTCATGGGACATATCTCTAGACTGATCTGTAGCAAGTACTCAAAAATAGCAGTATATTGGCTGGAAGATTCATTGTCCTTTAAAACTGTAGGACCTATTACCAGGAAGGAGACAGGCAGAAGATATACTTTGACCTGAAAGATGAGGAGCGCATTTGCAGTCCTTTTTTCCTTGAGACCTGGGAACTCGCCTTTGTTCTAAACCGAACTATTAATCTCGCATAGGCAGTTTATAAAATCCAATACAGCTTTATAACAGTATGTCTGAATAACCTGTACTTATGCAAAACAGTGTTAGGGGCCTTTGCCTGCAAATGTTTTAAAAAATACACTTAGGAAAGAACTATGACAATGTACAGATAAACACTATTGTAGGGGGAAACAGCAACAACAGCAACATAATTAGTCCAAAAATCACCAATGTTAAGTACACAGTTATCCTCACAGCAGGTCTGATACTATGGTTAGGTCCCAGAGACACTTTCTTCTTGATACTATGTAAATAGAAGAATTCAACTGTCTTGAAGGTCTCAAATTTGTGGCCTAATCCTCTTGGTCTTTCCCAAAGACAGTATCTCCCACCACCTTGCGTGCAAAATATACCCAGACATAGCTCATCATTTAGGAGTTTGTTCTAGATAAAACTGAAGGTGTAAGTCTCAAACTAAAACCTTCCTGCTCTGAACACATACACAGTAGCTTAACAAAGCAGTATCTTTATGTGACTCTTTGAAATCTTGGTATCAGTTTTAAAAGAAAAAGGGACTTGAGGTTTTGTTTCTCAACTGCAGTAACTTACAGTGTTGGGGGAAGACACAGGAGACAATAGTAGTATATATTTGTTAATTTTCTATTTTGTTCCAAACCCCAGAACACTGAGGGATATTTCCACTGTGTCTTCTTCCTCCCTAAAGTTTGGTTCTTGTTAAATGTACAGGAAGGCAGAAAAAGTTTCCAGTGAAATCTGCTATAGACAAAGGGATGACAAATTGCTGTGTCTTCCAAGAATGACAATGTTTCAGCCATAAAATTGTAGTGCAGATGTAAAAATTCTGCCATTCATTCTGTTTTTATAATGTTRGGCCATTTCATGGCAGCAACTGTATTGTGTCTCCTTCCATTTTCATTGCAACAGGGCTGATCTGAATGAGAAATCAGAACTTTAGCACATAATACAGTTTGTAAATTAACTTCCCATTCTGTACTTGACCTTTTCAACATTATCCCTTGTGATTGTCTGTAACCAAATTAGCAAGGCAGCAAYATTTTCCCTATTTTAAAGTCCTGCCAGGCTCAGTCAGTCACAGCTCTTTGATTGGCATTTCCGATTGTCTCCTTCCACTTTGAATTATGGCATGATTCTTTTAATATTGATTCCCAGTACTGCACAGGTTCACTCCTGCCTTGCCTGAGCACACACAAGCTTCTGCCACGCAGATGTGGGGATACAAAGGGAAGCTGACAATCAGCAACACTGATTATGTGGTCAAGTCCTTCCCCGTACTGTGTCTGATGCAAAAAGTAGCAACATGAAAGAAATAAGGGCAGAACATAAAGATGCAAAAATAGTACTCCCAGAATTTTTTCTCTAGTTGATATAACAACAATGTTTTTATCATCTACTGGTAAATAGAAAATAAGACTGGAAGGGGACTTGAGAAACTGCTTAGTATCTTAGGGAAGGAATGAGCACACGTTTATCTGATCTACCCCTTCGCACTCCCATCACTGCAGGTGTCAATTCTGTCCACAGTCTACCCTAGCCCTAATTAGCTGTACTGATTTCAGGTCTCGCTACCTGAAATCTCCCTTGCTACTGTTTAAAACTATTGCTTCTTATTGTTTGCAAGGGACACTGAGAACAGTCTATTTCACTCCTCTTTTCAGCAGCCTGTTAAAAATTTGGTTGTTACCATGTCTCCCCAGAGGCTATTGTTCTGTAGACTAGACAATCCAAATTCTTTCAGTCTTTCCTCAGAGAATATTCATGGACTCTCTAAAGTTTTCCTCATCTTTCTTGAAATACTTAGCCTAAAATGGGACATGTTAGCTCAGCTGAGGTCCCAAAATGATGAAGTTCTTAACCTCCTCTTAAAGTGTACCAATGTGATGTTGTTGAGGTGCATCTAAGTTAACGATCTGCTGTAAGTCCCTGTCTTTTTTTTCTACCTAATTGTTTCACCTTCTTAATCATTAGTTGTCTCCCTGGTGAAAATACAGGTGTTCTTATACTTCTGCATAAAGAATAGAGTTTAGGAATATGAAGATACTTGAAATGACTTCCTGCTCTGTGTTGTATAACAGAAGTGAGGAAAGAGATTTCTCTAGTCTTTGAAATGTAACAGGACACAAGTCCACTGGATAAATCAGTGGTTAAACCTAAGATTCAATTTCCTAAGAACATTCAGACTTACTGAAAATCAGAGATATAGGAGCTTAAACAAACCACTTTCAAAAATGGGTTGTAACCCATAAATCAACTAGAGTATGTGTTAAATCCCTCCGTCTTCTGCAGGGACAACGAGGCCCTCAGGCAGCRCTGCTGCAGCAGCCGCCAGCAGCTGCAGGCCATGCAGGAGCTGCGGCCAGAGCTGGAGGTGAGCTGGGCCGCGGGCCTCTCCGTGCCGCGCGGTGCCGGCAGAGCTGGCTCCCTGAGGGCAG
>NW_020447487.1:66363-91422 GCF_003343035.1 Apteryx rowi | reverse complement strand
ATCCTGTGCAATGTGCTCTAGGTGACCCTGCTTGAGCAGGGGGGTTGGACTAGATGATCTCCAGAGGTCCCTTCCAACCTCAGCGATTCTGTGATTCTGTGATTCTGCAATTCTGTGATATCTGCAGTAAGCAGGATTTTCAATTTACATTTTAATACCATTTAATTTCATACTATAATTTAATGGCAAACATAAATCACATGTAATCATTAATAATATGGAGAGCTGGTGTAGCAGGCTGAGATTTATTTTCCTGAAATTTTGACATTTAAAAGTTAGGCATATAATTCTGTGCCACATTTTGGAGACTCAAATTTAGGCATTAAACGAACCTRGTAGGATACCGCGCAAGTTCAGAACACCCACATTTAGGTATTTATATATAAATTTATGTGCATAAGCTAGTTGTCTAAGTTACTGTGGGAACCTGTGGGGATTTAATCAGTACACTGAATGGATCCAAGAGAGCTGTTAAGCCAAAAGCTGTTGGGGTGCCACTCAGTTACCTACATACAATAGTACCATTTAAAAAACCCTGTGGCATCTGGGACTTCCACACAAGGCTCTACAACACAGGATATATATCCTGAAGCAGCAGCAAGGTAAAATAAGATAAGGCATTTCAAATGGCATTAGATGCTGATTGTGAGCATCTGAATTGAGCCTTTGGGGTATTAGTCAGACAGAGCCAGTCTCTGGAGGGGCTTGTCTCCCTTTATTGCTATGGAGGGAATATAGGTGATTCCCTACATGGCCAAAGGGAAAAGGAAGGGAAGGAAAGGAAAAGAGAAAAGACTGCAGACAGTAGCTGGSGAGATTCTCCAGAAGATGATGCAGAAATGTGAAGAAGAATTAAGAAGGATTTTTCACTTTTCCCCACCATTCAAACACTGTGGTGGACTCACTGAACTTACTGAGCAGCAAAGTTTGAAACAAAAGGTAGTTCTTTTGAAACACAGTTATAAACTGCAAAATTTATTGCCATAGGAAGCTGAAGAAGCCAAAGCAGACTAAAGAAATTCATGGAAGGAAAATTACTTAAAAGTTAGTAAGTATAATAGGGTAAATACAATCTCCCAGTAGATAAGCCACCTTTCATACAGTAACTGAGAGCTTAAGCATGCTGAAGTTTTACAAAAACAGGGAAGAATCTTGAGTAGAAGGTCAAGAATTCTGGTGCTCCCCTGCTGCTATTCCCTAGAGGAACCATTACTTCTGTTGCATGTTCCACCAGCCCTTAATCCAGGCCCAAAATCTGTTTTCCAGAGCTGCAGCAGGACTACCTCCTGACTTGCAGTTGAATTCATTTGGCCACATCACATGATCAGTTTACAGATACTCTGAGATGACAACAAGCTCCATCCTGTTATTTCTTCATCTTTTCAACTGGCAGTTGTCAGCAATTGAAATTTGTACTTCAGTTGAAAATATGAATCTTGACTGCTTCCTTTCCCACCCTCCCCGTAAGTATAAGTCCTTGCTTTCCTTTTTTATATCATTTCCTCTCTGTTCTTATACCCATATTCTCCTTCCTGCTCAAGAAAGCAGAAACAAATCAAACAAACAACAGTACCATCAAGATGTGTATAAAATGAACCTAAGTAACCATGTAATTATTCTCACTCTATTGCTGCTGCTCTTTATTGCTCTCACTTGTTGTGTCATCTTTCATATTGTAAGACTGTAAGCTCCTTGGGGAAGGGACTGCATCATTTATTTTCTCTTTGAAGTACCTTCACCACCTCAGGCACTTTGCAAGTAACAAATAATAATAATAACCATTAATCAGGTAATGGGATCAGTAGAAAGCACTAGTCATCAGCAATTAAGATGTTAGCAACAGTAGGCATGTTCATACTTTAGAATTTAGAGTCCTTTCTCTTTGTTYGTTTCTAATTAAGAAGCCAACTTGCTTCATCCAACATAAAATACAGGACCTCTCAAACAGGCTTTTTTTTTTTTTCTTCAGACTGAGAAAATGAGAAGTATCTACAATCCCCAGATTTAAGTGGCCCATGGCCTAAAAAAAATATCTGTTTTCTGATCATGCCAAATATCAAAGGTGATTAAAAATGATGTTATTGGTTCAGCTTACAGCAGAGTGAAATAGCTAGAGCTGAGGGCCTGCATTCTCAAAGGAGCTGAAAGAATTTGATTTCTTTAGCTGCTATTGAAATCCAATGAGTTCTCGGTACCTAACTTGTATATAATCAAGGCTGAGTGAATTCAAGATGACTCAGCATTTACATGCAGCTGGTAGCAAGAAGGATTTTTACACTGGGACTTGTCTGCCCTGTTGAAACAAGGCAAAAGAAGCCCACAGGAAAAATATTATTTTCARTGGTGTTTCCAAATGACCAATTGACATTAATATTTTTTTCTGTGACTAGCAATGAGTACATATACAGTATATTTCTGCTTATTATCCATTGACATCTCACTTTATTCGTATCTATATCCAAAGCTTTCATATAATTATTCTTTACAGCTTTAATTATAGTAAGACACCAAATAATGTTGATGAAAGGCCATTAATTTCAGTTCTAAGTCTTAGTAGAATTTTTGGAATTAATAGTACAAAGATGTTGTCTTTATTACAACAAATAAAGTCTCTTAATTGAAAATATTGATAGGGACACACTTTAGGCAGAGATCGTTATGTAATTCTAGTGAATACATCAGTTTAATCTTTGAACACTTCCCATTTTCCCTAAGATCCATTTTTTCTTCTCCAGTTCTATCAGTCCTTGCTGCATGACCTAAAGCCTTGTTCAGTTGTCCCTTTTTCTCCCACTGACCTTTCTTGGTTTGTATCTTTAACACTTTCAAACCCCCACTTTCTCTGTCCCTTCATATCTGCTAATTGGCCCTAAACTAAAGCCATCTACCTGGTTTTATATGTAATTTTATAAAAGGCATAAACACACAGCTTTTATACATTTATAAAACAAYAATATAATATGAAAACTAAGTGGCATATATAAATCATTTCTGAAAAATAAATAAGTAAATATATGTGTGTGTTATATATATATATATAAAACCATTCCCATGGAGATACGGATATCTCATACACATAACTTCTGCCTTTTTCTTGGATTCTTCTTATTCACTAACTCAATGGTAAATTGGATTATAACTTCCTTGGGACAGAAGCCATATTTTATTTCTACTGTGAGAGACATGCTATACCTTTGGGGGATTAGGGACTAAATCATGACATGAAAGGCTTCATTTCTGTGCTTCATGGTTCACATGCTGCTCTGGCTATTTTTTTCCCACAGCAAGTAACTTAGAGCAAAAATCTATTTTCTATTTCATAAAAGTTTGCCTACATAGTTGCTGGAAGGTGTGGTTAGAGCACGTGGTAGCACACTTGTGATATTTTAATCAAGTTAGCATAAGCAAGAGTAGTGACAAAGTCTTCTAGTAGGGATTTTACAAAAACTAAGAGTCACAGCCAGCACATGGGGATCCTGGAAAGTATTGACTTTGTGAGCATGTGCTAGGGCTTGTACCATTGCAACTTTATTGCTCTTACCTCAGAGGTTAGCTAGATTAGCATGCTTTCGTTCTGCTCTGATGTCATCTTTATGCGATCTGAAATGACTTCCCCCTCCATCCTTATCATCATTAGAATAACTTCTTCTCTCATCCATTCCCCAGAAAATATGCATCTGTTTAAGGATTTTTTCATAATAAACACCTGGATCACACATAAGAAGATATTCCTATACCAAATGATAGAGGACTGGATGTAGCCTTATGGAAAGAGGCACATGGGGATGAGTTGAACAGTACCATAGTTTTTCCCTTATTATTTGAGAAGGATCACACTTTCAGGTGTTGGTGCTTATGCAAAAAACAGTGGGAAGAAGTAAAAGTCCGGTTAACCCCTTGTGGGAAATCTAACCCTGAATTATTCTATATCTCATACTATGGTGCTTGATATTTGCTCTTTTTCCTTCCTACCCCTGAACCCTAAGTAATTGTTACAAAACATCTTGTGGTGTACGTTCATGCCCAATTGCTAAGGACACTGCATCTGCCGCGTTCTCACTACAGTGCTGGGAGTGTGCTGAAACTCCTCTGTGATCAAGGCCGATGACTGATGATGTTCCCACTCACTGACTGCGGTGTACACTTGTCCCTTCACCCATTAACCCCCACACCAAGCAGCTTGACTATGACATTATTTGAAAAAAAGAATGCCTTTCTTTCAGCTGAACAAATGCTGGGTTTTATTTTGTTATGCTGCTTGAACATGATATATTACGAGGCTTCAGTAGCATTTGATTTACAACATTACAGCCAGGAATCTCATTGTTAACATTAAGTGATGCTGTTGCAGGCACTGGTTTCACATACATTGCACTGTAGCACTGCACACTTTGGCTGTGACAGATTTTTGTTTTATGCTACCCGATGATCAGGCAAATACTGAGCAAGATCACTGAGCCAGATTTTTTAAATACATAGCTGATGATCACATTTCCCTACACAGCATCATCTGCAGAGCCTTATGCCTTGCAGCTCACTGTCTTTGCCCAGCATGTGTCTCTGATAATTGGTTTTCCTTTGGCATCGTCTCTGGAGTTAGTGTTGAGTGGGAGTGTGGCGCAGGCTGTTCTTGTGAAAGGAGGTACTGTGATTTCAGCCACAACCTCAGCAGTTAGCTTCTGAACTGCCCAACTTCTTATTTCTTCCTGGAGGCTTTGTACAAGGTCTGTGTTCTGTGTTTGTGACTGGCAGTTACCTCACTGTATGTTGCCTTGCGYGGGCCAGTGCTACCAGCGATCTTAGGCTTGGCACTGTTTGTGGAGGATGAGGTCGCTGCTTTGCGAGGCTCTTTGTTCGTATACTGTGTCAAACTGAGAAGCAGTGAGGGTGGGGAGGAAAAGGGAGCTGAAGAATTGCTTGCTGAATCACGTTTTTTAGAAGAGGAGACACAGTATTTGTCTCCTTTCCCGGCTGGCAAACGAGTGGCTAAAGGCAGCTTAGTCTTGCCAGTCCTTTTAAGTGATTTCCCTCACCTGACTCTGTATTGCAGTGCTGTCTGCAAAAATGTTGCTCACTGCTTAACTTGAAAAGGGACTTTGTCATTCTCCTTATGGATCCTGACTCTGGACAGTGGCCAGGCAGTTTCTTGTCCACTAGAGGAGTATTTCATTCTGTCAGTTCCTTCAGGGTTTCATTTGAGTATTTTCTGCTACACAGTTGACCATGACTGCTTGATGCCTACACACATTTATTAGATAGATCATGACTTTAGCCAAATGCCAGGTGATGAGACACCTTTTAGTGCCTTTGGTACTTCCTTTACTGTAAGTATGTTGGGGGCAGGAAACTGTCAGAACTTGGGACAAGTCTCCTTTCCTCCTGCATTCTGTGTCCAGATGTTGCCCTAAGATGAACCAACATCCCTGCTGCCCTGAAGATCTATCATCTATCTCTAGCTCATCTAGTAGGTCTTAGAATATTAGCTAGTGTAAGATAACCTTAAAAATAACTTACATTAATATAGATAGAAGCTTAGAAAGGCATAATAAAAATAAGAGGAAATATAAGGACAGATTGACTTTAGTTACATTTAAGTAACTGGGACATGTTAGAAGAGTCAGGAATGAGAAATGAGTCAACAGAGATCAACAGACCAGCTTAGTTATGCATCAGACAGCCTGATTTTTTTTTATTGGAATAACATGACTGAGTGATAGATGTATTTACCCTACACAGATTAGAATAACTTCATATTAATAATATCCAATTATGTTATATAGACTAAAACAATTTTATATTAGCAATAAGATAATAATTGAGAGRTTAACACCAAGATACTGTTCCCCTGTTGAAGAACTTGTATTTATGCCAAAGTTCTCATCTGCAGATGTCCTGAGAACATCACTGGAATATAGTCTTTGAATTTAGAGAAATTAGATAAGATTTCATCACTAATAAATTGGTCACATTTTAATGCTCTTCCAGATAAAATATAAAGATTTGAGTATAAACATCTTTTTTTTCTTAGAAACTATTTATATAATCATATATATATGCATATATAATATATATAAAACAGTATATATATATAAAAAAATCTTATGTCTTCTCTAAACTACATTGTTATTTATTTATTCATTGCGCACTTAAGATTTTTAAATAAAAAGGCTTTTTTTTTTTGATTTATTATTGTGCTAGTCTGATTTCTCTGGATGGGTTCCTTAAGTTCCCTTGATTCCCAGCTCWCGTCTGGGTATCAGTAGTATCCTTGGGCACCAGTATTTTTGGTTCACTTTGYTCTTTGCCAAATCGCTCTTCAGAGTTAAATTCAGTGACAACTCATCAATTACCAACAGAGGTGGGAACAGTGGGCAGAGTCTTGCCTGCGTGCCATCTTCTCCTTGACTCCTCCACCACCACCTCCAAGAAGGAGCCTTTTTGTATAAATGCCTTCATTCCCCCATTTGCCCTGAGGGTTCAAGCACAGAGATGTGACATCTTGGCTTTTCTTTCAGTTCATTTTCAGTCTGATCTCCATGTTCCTATATCAGTCTTGCAGTATACTCCTTACTGTATTTGTTATGTTTTAGAGAACCTGTAGATGCTGTTACTGGTCATATTGATGCCTAATGACCCTATTCTGAAGTTAATCGGGAATCTCTGTTTTTCCTTCCACAAAAGCAKCTGTTACATTTTTACCACATATTCTGTTGAAAAGTTTTATCATTGAGTTCTACAAGCTTGTGATCAACACCTAACTGGCTCTGCTAAGGGACTTTTAGGCTCAGCTCAATATTTTTCTTTCATCTGGGCCACTTTRATGTATTAGTATGCATAGGGTGGGTTCAGATAGCAAATGATAGTGCACTGCATAAGCCTATGGATCCAGTCATACTTCTAACACTAAACATCTCTACTGCTAAATAAAAGAGAAAGAGAAACTGACCTTTGGCCCTGAAGAAATATGGCTCTGACTGTCTTCTGTCCTTATTTCTTAGGACTAGCCCCTTTAACACCAGTTAGTGTGCTGCAGAACAGAGTCAGGGAATAAGCTAACACAGCTGTAAATGGTAAGGACAATTAGGGATTAGGGACAATTAGGGCTTCAGTTCATTCTCTTTCTCTCTTTCATTTCACATGATAAGCATACCTTATATATCCTTGTTGCTCTGTATATTGGTCCTCTCTGAAGACTCTCTGTCCAGTATGGACAAACCTACATTTGAGAAGAGGGTTCTGGAAGACATTTACTGAGCTCTGAGAGCTGACGATTGATCCCAGGGGTTTTAGATCCCTTAGGCAAGTTTGGTCCTTTCATCTGGTGTAACAGGGGCAGTATCTAGGAGAGAATCTTATCTTACCATTTAAATATTCAACCTAATGAAAGGATTGTCCAGTTCTTTATATATCAGAAGGGTCACTTTCCACTCTCTATGTAGAACTCCACTATTGGAGGAATAACTTTCTCACAAATGAAGGATGATATGTTCTGAAGGATCATACCCTTAATAATCTGTCTTTTGAGACTTGATGCTTCCTTATATTTGTTCTTTTTTTCTAATTTCCTTTTACTTATAAAACTACACTACCCTCTTCTCTTTTATCCTGATCTGCTTTAAACAGGCTGTAGTTGAATTTTCCACTGTGTTTCAGTTTATTTCAAAGTGCCTTCTACATGTTTTAAATGTTTTCATTCTTATATATGCATTAGAGAGGCATGAAGATTACTTATACAGTTCTAATTTATTCATAAAAATAAATTGCTACAAAGATCAATATATTATCCTGAATTTTTTACATTATGTTTACATTTAGTGCTCTGTATATTTACACATTCTTTTSCCTCTTCTGGTCTTATGGTTATAATTTTTTAAAGATTAAATGTTGCCTTTTAATTTTTTTTCAAATTTTGCTGAATTTTGCTGTGTAAATTGGGAAATTGCCTTGAAAATAATGTAATCATTTCTCTTGAAGCTAAGTTTTGTTTTATATGCTGAAATATGCCTTAACTTCGCATAAGATTTTAACCTACCTGAAACAGATCTATCATTATGTTGAAACAAACGACATCTGGTGATTAAAATATTTAGATGTTCACAAAATATTATCACTCTCAATTTAAAAGCTAATGCAAAAGTGTTTTGGGAAGTCATCTCTCAAAGTTAAATAGTCTGTGCTACAGAAAATATATATCCATTGAAGTTTTTGTGAACAAYGCCAAAATAACTTTATACAACTTGTGATAGATGTTTCTTCAGTTGTACAAATGACCTGGTTGCTACATTTTGTTTTGCAATTTTTTCTACTTTGCCATCTATTGTAATGGGTCAAACACAGAGGTCATTTTCTATGAAGTCTGAAGATAACTGTATGATGTAACAGCAAAATTGCTAATTATCCTCTTAAATTAACAGTTTCAGCAACCAGAGTTCCTTCAGTAGATAACAAAATTAGAAAACATATACAGTATATTTCTGAAATAACTTTTTAGCTAGCTTAAATAGTAACAGTGGTAATCAGAATGAATTGAATTTGTTTCAACAGCATCTAATGGATTTCCAATTTAAGCATTATTTTACTCTCATATAAATTGCCCAACATATTAAGTACTTTTTTATCATAAAATCAATATGATATTCTAAAAATTGCATTTTATTAGTCTACAGGTCAAGTTACTTGAATGTTTCAGCACTATTTAACAATCAACAATTTAGCACTTTAATTTGAAATCGATCATTAAAGATTCATTTTGTTTCACTACAACTATTTGTAAACATTATCCTCACTTTTCTTGTGGCTTCATTAGTACCCTGTCATCTTCACATTAGTTTGTAACCTATTAGAATCACTCTAAGTCATCAGTAGCAGATTTTTCATTAGACTCCAGCTGATAAAGTGAACCATCAGGTAACAACGTAGGTAACTGATCACACTAAAATGAATCATTGATTAAAAATTTCATGGATGGAAGAGACCCAAATACTGAGAAATATTTCTCTCCCTTCCCTGCAACTAGGAGCTAGTGGTCAGTGCTCAGCCCCGCTATTGAGACAAACTTTTGTTCAAGATAATCATTGGTAAATCCATCAATAACATTTGTTAGTAAATAGATAAAGGTAAATGCTGCAAATAATTTTCTGCTAATATCTGGTTTCAGATTTTTTCAACATGTGCAGTCTGGTTGAAGCAGAAGTATCTTTTTTTGTTTGGTTTGTACAGTGTCTAGTAATAATATAATGAAATTCTGGCTGTTACCATGGTTCAAACCAGTTGTCCCATGAGCAGTGGGGCCAACAAAGCCTGGAACCCTAAGGATTTGTGTTTTGCCTACTTAAAGCTTTATGCTGAACTATTGGCAGGTCCTTTGTAAGTTCTGCTAAAAAAACTTATTGCAGTCTCCTCAGTCTTCCTCAGCAGCACCTAAACCACCATACATTCATCTCCATCTTATGTCCCTGCCTTGCATCACAATTACCCCGGCTCCTTTCATATCTCTCCATATCTTGCGCTTCCCTCAGCTCCATTATGTCTCATAAGACCTCATACAATATCCCTACTTTCTTCTTATGCCCACTGCTATCGAGGCAACCGAGAGCGCACTTGACATCTGGTGAAGAGCTACAACTGTTACAGCTGGCTAGCAAACAGAATAGATGAGGTTTGGTCGAATTCCAGCCTTCCCATACGGAAGAAATTCTTAGATTCTCCATCCTTTATCCATCTCCTGATTTCTTTTCAAAATGCATAGAAACATAATCTCTTTCAGACCACTACTCACTGTGAAACTGCCCAATGACATCAAAGGCTTTGCAAGTGAGATGGGATAGAAAGAGAAATGGTATTAATTTCCTTAGGAGAATGATTTAAGAATGAATATTTCTAATGTATCTGTTTACCAGCATGGCAGCTCACACAAGCAATTTATTTTCTSTGTAACAAAAACAGAAGGCACTGTGCTTTGGTCCACAGAAGGTTAATTTAGGCCATCACATGAACAGGTTCTTTATAGTTAAAATAGAGCATGTTCAAGCCATGTCATGATACTGTATAAAGGTGACATTGGCACCCCTGGAGCTCAGGCCAGCCTTGATTTTCATGGGAAGAAAACTGGTATGTGTAGTCAAATGTGACACTACATGAAAGAAAGGTCATGATGTACACAAACTCCTCTCTATTACAGCCYCAGAGTAAAGAAACCTGAGTTCATAGGCTGCAAATGAGGTGCAGCAGTCCCATAGGTCAGGTCCCCAGTCAGGACAGTCTGGAGACCATGACATTTGATGTTAATATAGATTCATCCGTGAAAATGGAAGGGATAGAGCATGACTGCCATGTAAGAGAGGAGGGAAACAGGATTTTTCACTCAGAAGCATATAACACTGGATTACACATGATTCTGAGGGCTCTTCTCTTTCCTTCAGCTCATGTTAACTTGCTCTGTCTTCATATCATAAAAGTATCTTTAAAAAAATAGCAAACAAAATGCATTGCTTACTGCAATCATATTTTTTTCTACCGAGTTTACACCTTAATTAAAAAAAAAAAAAATCCCTTAAATTCTACAGATCTGATCAGCCAGAGTTAGCATAGCCCTGAAAAAGGATTATTTTGAAAATGATTACACCCATGCTGTGATGTCTACAAAACACTTTATAATGGTTAAACAGCTGGAGGGAAATCCTGAGTCTACAGAAGTTAATGAGAGCTTTTCCACAGACTTCAATGAGGTCAAGATTTTATTCCCAGCATGCTGTGATCTTTGCTTATCACACTCTTCATAACTATCCCATTGTGACTTGGCTCCATTTCTATTTTTCTCTTCCCTGATTCTTATATTTTGTTCTGATTAAAGGACTATTACAGAGAAGGACAGTGTTCGAACACGTTGCCTTGATCTCTGATTTACAGCTGAAATACCAATACCTATGAAGTTTCATTTTAATATTTATCTCATTATTCAATATCTTTTTATTCAATATGATTTTTTATTTAATATTTTATTTAATGTACATACCAAGAGACTTGGGAGATATCTTCAGTCTAGGCAAAATTAAAAAACAGAGACCTTGCCTGTGTTAGGATGAGAGGTCAAGCACAGTCATAAATAAAGCAAGAGCAAAGTGTGGTAGTTGATTGCTTTATGGATTATACCCTTCTCATATATTTCTTACATTGTTCTCTTTTATTTGGAAACTCTCATGGATTTGTAGCTCACTGTTAGCATTTCATCATTTAAATAAATGGACAAAGGCTGGACTATATAGCCTATGAGCCACAGCATCGCATGGACAATATAATAGCTAAGCCTCTCCACATGCAACACTAACTGATTTAGTCTTTTTTTGCATAAGAGGTTATAATATCTGTTACAGTGGGGACTGCTTTCAAATAAGCAATCCTATCAAATGATGTCCTCTCTGATTCATACACAGTTCTGCCTTGCACTATGCAATACTGACTGTGTAGATAGCTGATGTCCTCAGATGCAGAATAGTACTGGGACCTCCATTTCTCAGTGATGCAAAATGTCAAGTGGAGTTGGGTCAGTAAATCACAAATCAAGCTAATTAGATGTTACTGGGACATACAGTCAGAGATATAATGAGCCATGGAAACTGAGAAGAGCTATGATCTTGCCCTACACTACTTGTTACAGAGCTTTCCCTTTGAAGGGGAAGGGCACAGGAGAGAAAAGCTCTTCTTTCCTCCATAAAATAGTATTATTCTTGTCCTTGATCCTTCCCTGGCCTCATAAGTAAAGGAGAAAAGCTGCTTCTTCACTTTTACATRGAGACATCTGCCCTACACATAGTGTAATACCATCTCTAAGTGGCTAACTTTTTTAAACAGAGCAAATTGACTTAAAGGTAAAGTTTGGAATGGATACCACACAAAATTCTGCAACTCTTCCAACATCTTCAGTCGCAAGGAAAAATCATGTTGGTGATCAAAAACTTTTTTGGTTATCTTCTTATTCCTGCAAAATAAGAAACTTGCTTTTGCTTCTTACCTCTAAAGCAATTGTCTTTGTCATCTGCTAACTAGTGAAGAAAAGTGTTGAGATTATGACTGATTTCTTTGCTTATGTGTCTGTAATGCCTTATCTTCCTAAATGTTTCTGTGTTCCAGTTCTTTCTTTTGCCATCCATATTGCTGAACCCTCATGAGTGAGGCCATTAGCTCTCACCACCTGTTCTTACTTTCCAATAGGAAAAACGTCAAAACAGCCTTGTTTTCCCACTGAGTTATTTCATATGGGGCTGAATTTGGGGTTGGAGTTGTTGTTTTTGTTGTTTTCAAAAGGGTTGTGCAACATTTTTTGTTAAGCGGCTTTTAAATGCTAGCTGAAATAATGAAATCTCACCAGGACAACGGTGTTCACTTTGGTATTATCAGGATAATGAAGATCTGTGATTGACAGAGACCACTTTAAAATGTATTTTTGAAAGAGGGAAAGAAACTTGAAGCTAAGTGTTACAGCAGTGGCAGGAGATGAAAAATAATCAAAGCTCCCATAGTTATTAATACAGACTACACCAACAACACTGCAATGACTGAGTATAACTGAGTCACCCCATATCACCAGACCTCCACTTCCTTTTCCACTCTTCCTTTCTCCTGCCATAACAAATGTTCTATCTGATATCTCTCTCTGTGACAGTTCCTCTGCACGTGACTCTTTTTCTAAAAGAGAAGATCAAGTTTTGAATTATTTTTATCTCACTATCTCACACAGGTTTCATCCAAAGCAAATTTGATGGTGTTGGATGATCTGTGTGTGTAAAAGAGCCAGGAAACTTTATCTGAAACTGTACCTCAAGCCAGGGCATTCATGACTGATCCACTTACACTTAAACCAACTAAAAATAGAAGGTATATAATATTGATAGAATTTTTTAATAAATAACTTCTGAACAATGTTTTATTCAGCAGATTTCAGATAGTCATAACCTCTCTACACCTATATAATACAATACTGTTAACATATTCATTACTGTGTTTAGCTCCCTTCATTCACTCTATGATACAAATTGTTGGGTTGTTCTGCAAACTGGGATAAGAGAAGTTTGAACAGAATGATCCTGCCAACTCTCGCATTTTCTGATGTCTCAAACTATCTGACTTTTTTTATGACTCCTGCTGAATTGCCTTCCATATTGCAGCCTCAGATATCTGGTCTGCTTCTCACTGATGGCCACTCCACTAACTCAGACAAGTGTAGGTCATATCAAATCATATCATATCATAGCCAATATGATTGGTTTTATTCTTGTTTTACATCCACAGAAAATTTCAAAAGGAAACTTTACTGTTTCTTATGTATCCATAGTTTTCTCACTATAATGAAACAGTGAGAAAGGTCTTCCCAGACTATTATTGTAGTAAAYGGCATGTAATTTCTCAGGACACACTTAGTGATTCCACTTCCCCGAAGATTCAAATAGTTTACTGGGAGGGTATAATTTTAGTATCTCTCACAGAAAAGTTATCAAAAGAAAAACTCACCCGAAAGTGTATATTGACATCCATTACCATAAATAATATATCATTGGTTTCCGTTGTGGTTAATAATGGAAGCCAAGTATGTAATCATAAGATTAGTACTAATCATGATGGGAAGCAAAGTTACCGTTTACAGTAATAATCAGCTCCCATCATAACATAACAACAAACTAAAAAGTAGTTGAACAGGATTATTATCAAGATCATGCTAATGTTTATCATCTACTTTTACTGACTGAAGGAAAGCAGAATAAGCTTTGATGGTTTTATTATTGAGTTGACCTCTTCGTAATAAACTCAGCCAGGGTGATCTTTTTTTAGGCCATCAATGTGCAGATGATTACAGTGGTTATGTAGACTGCTATGATTGTATTCATATGCCAATTTACTTAGCATAGGAACCCTGTATGATGTCCCATTCCTGAAGCAAATAGCTTTTCCAAAGATACGTGGGTTTTTTGGAGAAAAATGTAGACCTATCTTATTAGAAATAGCCAGGAGATGTTATTCTCCTGATTGGAACATGCATTTTAAAGACTAGCTGTAGATAGAATACCTAAACTAGCTTGTAGTCTCCATACTAAAAGAATGTAGTAATTCAGTGTAGTAAACATGTTGCAGCCCAGGAAATGATCAGAAATGCATCCACAACCAGGAGTAAGAAGAATGTACTACAGGATGATTCAAACTAAACAGAGAAGAGATATAGGTGAACTCTTGGTCTTCCTTACATTTGTGGATGTACTGCCTGTAGTTTTATAGATGCTAGCATTGTCTTCTGGACATAAGGTAGGATGCCATGAGTTCTTGGAACTAACAAATAAAATAAGAAGATGGGAAGTAGAATCATTTTAAATCAGAACATTTGGACTGATACACAATATTCCTCTGTCATTTATTTAATGAGAGTAAGGTAGGAGTTGTGTAGATTTGATTCACAGTAATGCTTCTCTCACTTACAAAAAGGTATAGCAAAAAAGGATGTCAGTGAAGTGGGAAAATAGGTGAGAGTTGGTCTCTCAGTTAATTGCAATTCATCCAGTTCTTTTAGGAAGGTTGATTGAAAGTGTTAGATAGCAGTTGCCACACAAAGGATAGGAACTCTTGACAGACAGACTACTAAACAAACAAACAAAAAATCATATCAGACTGGGTCATAACAGGTAATCACTGGGTGATAAAATGTGTTGGGCTAGAAAACTACCAGCTGAAATGTCTCATAGGACCCCCCAGTTACTATGCAGTTAAAAGAGGTGTACAAAACAAGCAAAACTTCAACGGCTGGCATGAACAGCAATTTTTTCTTTCCTCTTTTGCAAAATATTAGTTCTCTCTAGGTATTGTTTTGAAAATTTAAATCTTCCATGGTTTTCTTACCATTTTCTTCTTCTTCTTTTTTTTTTTTTTTTATTTTTAAGCTGGTAAATGTGTGTGTGTGTGTGTTTTTGCACATGCACACACAGAAGAGAGCGAGGGGGAAGACAGAGAAGGCATTTTCAATTTCAGAAACTGCTCATTGCTCCTATAAAATTGTAGATGAAATGCCAAGGAAAGCAGAATTGGCAATAAGCTGGAAATATGCAAGTTTTGCTTTGAATGCAAATGTTTTCCCAAAGATTTATTGCGTGAGCACATAAGGAAAGCATTTTCCATGTTCTGAACAGGATCATTAATTGATTCTACTGTTATTTTCACATTCCAGACAATATGAAATCTGTAATTGAAGGGCAAACATCAGATTCGTACTCAGTAAAGAGTGACTGGCTTTAACAATAAAGAAATGAACTGAAGAACGATGCCATCATGTACGGTATGGACCTCAAGACAGCCTAACACAAGCAAATCTTCTCCGGAAAAGGTTATGTTGTACCTCAGGCAACGTCAAATGGAAATCACTTTCTACTTCTGGTTAAGAAGATTTGGTAATATAAACTTTAAGGAGTCTATATCCACAATAGATCCAAGTGAATGACTTGCAGTATTATAAAATGACATACAAAAGTGTAGACTGGAATTTCCTTTGAATGCACTTGAATATGGGATTGCTATACAAAAGTAACAAGTCATGTACCTGTAGTGCAGAGAAACATGCAAGGAGAGGTGCTTCTGAACCTTTTATGCTCCAAAATATTGGGCATTATAATACTCACAAGATTATTTTCAACTCTTTTTTTTTTAAATAAAAATACACATGAAAAACATCAAGCTCCTTCTTATAGAGTAAAAATATCCATTATCTACTTTACTTAGGTAGTATAAGTAGCAACATTACAATTATTTTCTTGCCAGCAGGCCTCAGCTTTTCTATACCAAAACAGACTAATTCTGTTTGAAAGAGAAAGAGAGAAAGAGAGAAAAAGAGAGAGAGAGAGAGAAAGAGAGAGAGAGAGAAAAAAAAGAAAAAGAAAAAGAAAAAAATATTTCTTATACAATTTGGAGAAACTTTCTGAGAAATAAAGAGAGGACAAAACATGAAGGGTTTGTTTCCCTCTTCCTCCCCTTTCTGCCATATAGTTTCAGACTGCATTTTGGACTTAAAGGAAGCACATTGATGAAAGCAGATATTCATCCCACACTGTACACCTAATCAGATAAAAGCTCTGGGTGCTTTTTTTTTTTTTTGAACCTTAGGGTCCATTTTTCAGAAAGGTAAGTAAAGATCTGAGAGAAATTAAAACTCATTTCTCTCTTTACAAATATAATTAAGTATTTTCTTGCCATCCAGCAACTTCACTGTTGCAAGGATCTGTTTCAACCTTTTTCATTTTGTATATATATAACTTGTAACTTATATATATAACTTGTATAAATATAACTTGTAACAAGTTATTCTGGAAACTGTGTATTTGGCATCAGGGAAACATAGCTGAGTATTAAGAATTTAATTTTGTGTTGAAGAGCTGGGAATTTTTTTACCACGCTAATGCAATCTAGCAGATACCTAATTTGTCCAGAGATCTTTTATTTTTCTCTGGCTTAACCTGAAGAGACAACAGTGCTAAGAGGGTAGTTGACCTCTCGGGTAAAACATGCACATGACCTTCTTCTGTGTTTTGTATGGGCAAATGATCTAAGTAGAAGCAAAGAGTTTGTGAAGTTTAGTTGCTGATTTGGGAATCTGTTTTATGAGAGTCACTTCAATGGGCAGGTTCTTCACTAAGCCTGCCTGTGTTATTAATAGCTGTCACACTGTCATATTTGAGCAATATCATTTTGCAATGAAAAATTAAGTTCAAGTAACAATCTTTCATGAATTTGTATAATAGATGCCTTTTATTAATTACTGTCCTAAGTAGTTCATCTGTGTTATCACTAAATTCTGCACCTAGTGAAAAATGGAAAACTGTAATATACTGGTCTGTAATTTCATCATAAATTTGTGCATTCTATAGAGTCAATGACATTCAGAAACTATATTAACCTTTGGAGTAAAGGGAATTGTCAAGCAGTAACAGCTGAAGCATATGTATCACCTCTATCTGGCAAGGTATGGAAAATACACTCTCCTCCTGTGCCCAAGCAATATAGCAAAACATTTCAGTTATGTATATCAGGGCATGCTTATCCTGCAACATCAGTCATAAAGACTTAAGCATTTATACCAAATTAAAAAAAAATATATAGAGATCTTTTGAACAAGGAAGAAAGCTACCAAATACTGTAACAGCCACAAAAAGAAACTGGCTCATGACCTGTTGTTTCTATGGGTTAATGTAATGAAGAGAGATGGCAATGGATTTACTCTGACAGTTATTGCAAGGCCACTTCTATTGTCTTCTTGGCTTCTGAAGTTCTTTTGAGTATAATCAGAAAATATCATTTGGAGGAACCAAGCTTATTTATAGGCAGTAGCGTGCACTTTTTTATCAGGGAACAGAAATAGTTTTGGTTAATAGTGATTAAAGAGATAAGTTTAAATTAACAGAGAACACAGATAGTAATGGGGAAGAGTTAAGYAAATTAATTGCTGCCAATTCTTTGTGGTAGGTGTACTCTACAGATAGATACTCATATCAAAGAGCGGAGCAATAATAATACACTGAAGTTCTAACTGAAGTTAGGAAAAAATGTTTAAGGGCAGCAGGAAAATAAAGATTGAATCTCCTAATGTCTGAGACAGAAGGTTGGTAAAATTTTTCCTTAACAACCCCTCTACCTGAAAGAATAACAATTATATGACCTGGCTTGCAGAGGGAGAGCTGGTGGCAATCTTCCAAAAAAAATGGGACAATTAAAGAAAGAAAGAAAACTGACAGAATGAAATTTATCGTTGTGAAACCTTCCAAGATGAGAAAAAATTTTGATGCCTAATTAAGCTAGATCTCTCTCTTCCTTCAAGCATGGGATAACTATACACTTCTTTGCAGAAACAGTGGTTATGGCACACGATAACCACTCTTTTCTCTTTTGCAAAAGGAGAAAATCTGTAATAATTTGTGTTACATTTTTGGAGCAGCAAAAAGCAGTTTTCCCAGCCTCTCCAGCTTTTGAACACTGACATGAATGATGCCATATTGTTCGATCAAGTTAAGTTTGTGTGTGCCTGCACTGTTGAARCAGTACTGTATTTTCAGATTATTCAACTATTATATAATTATAATACAAATATATATATATGACTTCAACTTCATTAGACATAAGTCATAAAATATGTATGACTATATGACTTTCTTGCCTAAGACTGCTTGATCTTGTTGAACAATGACAATAAATTATTTCTGAAAATGTATTAATCAAAATCTTTGAGTTGCTTAGCACAGAGGAAATACTAATTCAGAGACCTAAAATCCAGAATTTCCTGATAAAGATGAAAGTGAATTAATGATTACTCTTCCTTATTGCAGGGCTATAGCTTTGCTACATAATCTCTGTGTCTTGATGTTTGGCTGATTATAATCATAAAACAAAACAGAAATTTAAAAAATAAATAAAACTTTTTCCCTACATTTTTTTTCTCTATTTGGAAGATTTCTCAATTTTTTACATAAATGAGTAAATGTTTTACTGAATATTTTCAGCAGGTTGTTTGCTTAAGAGATGAGAAAATATTGTGAATTCTTTAAATAGGCTTACACCCTATAGTAGGAAATCACTAGCACTGGGTAACAAAAATTACAGAAAGGTACATTGACTAATTGACTGGAGGACTATGATTACTCATCTAACTCTAAAATATGGATAAGGAAACCGCATACTCATCAAATAATTAAAATATTGCAAAGCTGTTACAATACATTATTCAATGACACTAATTTGATCAGGTCTATGCAATCACTCAAAATGGCATTGGATATTATTAGGTTAGGTAAAATTGCCTTTTGCCATGTAGAAGTGGCCTTTTGCCTTATACAGAAAGATGCACAGAAAGACATTTTGCCCAGTGAGCAAATAACCCAGCATGAGTAGACAGATAGCTCTGCTACCCAGGATATAGCAGAGAGGAAGCTGAGATAGTCTTTCCCCATCTTCTCCAAACATCTTTCAGACCTTGAATACTCAGTAAGGAAGAGATGCAATTCTGCTTGGTGATTTGCAGGAAATACAGCTGGTCATCAGTCAAGGAAGTGCACAAAACTGAGAAAGAAAACACTTTTTTGACAGGATTTAGATCTTTGCTTTGTATATGTGATTCAGCAGTGATATGTGACACAAACATATCTCATTTATTGCATCACATACATACATCATAAACAAAGGACTGGAGAAGAAGTAAAAGGGGCAGGAGGAGCTGGAAAACTGGTAGAAGAGGATGAGAGAGATGTCTCTCAGGACATTCCACACTATATTATTGTTCCTTCCCATCCTGTGCTGCAGTGTTTCCATAAAACTAATGATGGTTTGGCATCTGCAATGACCATAGTCCCAATGCACAGCTTCCCTTTGGGGAGGGGTGTGTATGCGGGGGTGTGTGGAAAAAGGTGATTGGGCAAAGAGTCTTCTTCCAACTCCAGGATCAAGGACACCAAACTAAGACCAGCTTTGTTCCCTCTTTTCCTTTCAGTTTGTGAAGGCTGATTGACACAACAATCTTACCTTCCTATTTCAGAAAGGAATTGTGGCTTAGCTTTCATCTTCAACATTACTTATCAAATGATGGTGAAGACAAAATTTTTTTTTTGAGAACTGTTATACAGAACTAGCGTCATCATCTTTCATCTGTGTCTGAACCTTTACACAAAATATGAACACTTTTTATCTTATACTTTCTTGTTCTATTTCTTTATAGCTACCTTTTGTTTAAATCTGATCTACACTTCTTCACTTAAAATATTTTAAAGTGATAAATTGTCGCTCATATGCAGAATTTCAATGCTAATTAATGACAATCATATTTGATTTTATAAGTTCTGACATTAAATGCAGTATAGTCCTAAGAACAGTTCAGTCATTTACACTTTAACAAGTGACCTGTAATGCAAAAGCCTCACAATCTAAAAAGTTTTGTAGAGGACAGAACTCAGCTTTCTAATACTGAGAAGTGGAATTTTTAAGGCTCAGCAAAGGAGCAAACAAAGAGTAACACAATATGTAAAAAGAATGATTATTGCATTGAATCTTGAGCATAAACTGCAATCTGTTACCAGCACAGAAGATACACCAGCAAAGTGTGTATGTGGGGGGACACAACAGAAATGATCGTGAGTTCCAAAAATTTAGGATAAAAAAAAAAAAAAAAAGGAAACAGAAATCCTCACACCCCCAAAAGATGCCAAGTGATGTTGGAATTTCTCATTGTTTGTATTTGGAGAAATCYTCAGCCACCAATTGTGGAAAATAGAACAGAGAAAGAGGAGAAGAATGACATCAGAAAATGATTCAGCATCACCTGTCTTAACACACATTCCTAAAGTAGCAAAACCTTCATAATCCCTTGTCTTTTACATCAACTCATCTGTACTTGAAACAGATGACAATGAATGACTCATTTTTAGATAGAACACTTATAAAAAAACCTTGGGAAATGTCAGCTGTAGTTGTCAAACTGACCACAAACTGGTTCAGAATTAAATAAGGCTGCAAATGTGGAGAGTTCCCTGTGACAGATGAAATATGCAATGACAGAAATAACACATTAAGTTTTGTGCACACAGGCTCATAATCTTGTGAGCTGCTTTTTTGCATTTGAGATCACGATTCAGAAGTAATTGTCTAAGAACTTTTTTTACCCTCTTTCTAAGAACTATAGTGCTCAGGTTTAGTGCCACTGGTGTCAGGAACATGGGAAATGCTGCAGTGAGATTTTATCTTCTGACAGTGGACAGTGCCAAAACTTCTATCCCTATAAAGTATTCTGCACAGAAGATACCTTCACTGTTATTCATTCAGAGTTTATTAAAACCTCTCAGTGTGTGAATTTATACAACTTCTAAACAAACACAAATTTTCAAATTTTACTTCATGCAAACTGTAGATATTACCAGTATCCATCCATCTGTAATTATCAGACTCTTTCTCTGCCTATACATTTATAGTTATGCTATTATTATTATTATTACTATTATTATTATTATGCTAAATTTTCAACTCTAATGTTACCTTGTGACAGTAAATTGAATAATTTAATTGGCAAATGAGTAGACAAAAAGGTTGTTTTTATTTATTGAATGTGTTGTATTTTCATTTTACTGAGTATCTTATTGTTCTTACACAGTATTTATGTTTTCTCATTCAGACAATTGACAAAGGCTACTAAATCTCCATTTAAAAAACTATTTTCTTGCTTGCATGCAACACGYGTCCTGAACTCATAGATGAACCCTGCTTGCTATCTAAATTCATTGTCAGATCTTTTAGTCCCCCAAATGAAGTCAGTTATAGTCCAGTGAAGTGAAGCCTAAAATATACATAAAATACAGCTATCCAAACACTATCAAAAAGCATGTAAAGACATGTGACTTCTTATCACCAAACCACTAAATAAAATTTACAAAATGGATCAGAAGTATGGAGAACTTTCTTCCCATCACTGCTTCCATAAATATTTTTTTGAGGTGTTTTGTCCTTTCCCATGTTTATATATATATATATATATATATATATATAGTTTTATCCCCCTGGCCCCCCAACCTCAAAAAGAGAGGAGGTCTAATCTCAGTCCAAATTATGCAGACGGAGTTAGCTAATGTTTGAGAATACTTTGTGGAAAGTTGTTATGTGCCAGTCAAGCCAAAGAGGACTCATTTATTTGATAGGGCAGAAAGGTTGCTTAACTAGCTGCCTCCTACTTTGATCACTATAATCATTTTTAATTCAGTTTTAACACACATTGAATAGTCTTATTTTTCAAGGATGACAAAGTGACATTTGGAGGTGATATCGTAACTCGTAAGAGTCACTTTACCAGTGCTGAATGAGATTATTTTATTTTAGTTTATTTAGAAAAAATTGGCAAACTGTACATTAATAAGTTTAAGTTTATTTATGTAAGTTTATTTCTGTGTGAGATATCACCTGCTTGTGCTCTAAAACTGCATATTAGGTAAATTATATTTCACTGTAGAAAGCCTTGCAACGAGCAAGCAATTCCAAGGGCAAAAATGTTTGTTTCTTGAAGTTTAAATGCTGTAGGAGAGCATGTAGGTAGTGAGCTATTTACTCGTTTGAATTGAGTGGTGTTTACATTTCACTGTTTAAGTGCTCTAGCAAAATGCACCACTGTTTTAATGCCACTAAGCACTGAGAAAACCACTATAACAGGTACTGAAACTGTAGCCACATTTTTTTAACCTCTTAGCATGATTTCCTCCCAAGTTTTTCAAAGCAAAGAGGATATTTTGGATATTTTCAATATCCAAATATTAAGTTTAAATTTATAGCTAGGGTTCAGCGGGTGCAGTTGAATTCCCTGAACATAGACAGTTGTTATTCTAAACACACCGGTGTATCCTTCCTGGCCTCGCTCTGCTGCTCCAGAAGGAAACGGTGCCTTAGCTGCCATCCCTATGCAGATGCATCAGGCATCCTAGGAAGTCTCAGAGGGCACAAGGCCCTTCACTTGTTTATTTTTAGGCAAGTAATTCAAGTCCCTGGTGTCTGAATCTTCACCTGATGTCCAGGGAGTCAATGGTTTTTAGGGACCTACTGCCTTTAGATACAGTCTGCCTTAGTCCTTTTTTGAGGAAAGATATTTAAAAATGCAGGGCTGCACTTTTTAAAGAAAAAAAGAAAACAGCCAATGTTTTGGCAACACTAGTGTAATAGCTTCTTTTGTGTMATATCCTTTATTTCAAACACTTGCTCATCAAGTAGAGCGTTTGTGTTTTAGATCTCCTTCAGTCTGATGAGGTCTGAATCTACATCCTAGGAAAATATCCAAATCACCAGGTCATCCTAGAACACTCTCTGAAGTGCATCATGCACAATAGTTTTGGTTGAAACGGAGGAACTCTGCAGTCAAGGGAAAAGAGACAAAAAGGAGTCTGGATTTCCCTTGGGAAGAAGCAGATCTGGGAATCTATATTTTGTTCCCTGAAATATTTCTACATTTAACATTTGGACATTGCTGGCTAAAGACCACTAGGACTACCTCACTGGGTTGACCRGTGTTCTATATAGTCTGATATTCTGGTTTGGACAGTAGGAGTGGCAATAAGAAAGATTATTCAGAGAGAGCATGCTCTTTTGTCATTCTCCTTGTACTCCCACTGCATCCGTAAAGTATTGTATTGGGCATGTAGGCATGTACATCCCTTCCTGGAACTTTTAGTGTTTTTTTATGGACCTGTTGTCCATGAATATGTCTAGTCTCTTTCTGAGTCTGCTGGTACTGTCTATTTCCTAAATGCCTTGTGATAACATGTTCCAGAAATTCACTTTCTACTGTGTAAGGAATATTTTAGCGTATGTACTTTAAGCTGATCTCCCAGCAGTTTCATCAAGTGCATCCGCATCTAGTATAGAGGGWTTTTGTAAATAACAGTTTGACATTCAGTTTATACACAACCTTCATGTATTTCTAAAACTTGATGCTAGTTTTGGAAAATTCAGCCTTCTCCTATCCAAACTGAAGAGTTCTAGGCTTTTTTACTCTTTACTTCTAAGGCTGCTGTTCCAGATTCTTGATTATTGTAGTTGCCCTTCTCTGTGCCTTCTCTAATTCCACTCCATCTTTGTTGAAATGTGGAGAACACAACTGCACGCAGTACTCAAGAGGGGTATACAATAAGATTTTCAACAGGAGAAAAATAACACTATCTGTATTGTTCTTAATCCTTTTGTGATGATGCTCAACATTTTATTGGCTTTTTTTGGTTGCATACTGAACTGATGATTTCAGAGAACTGTAAATGATGACTCCAAGATTTCTTTCCTAGTGACTGCTAGTTCAGAGTTCAGCGAACGTGTTTTAGATTACTTTCCCCTGAATGAATATGTAAATATAAATCTTACATTTATTTACATTGAAACTCAAGAGTTTAGTACTATCTGAAAACTTGGAGCTTTCACTGCACACTTCTACTCCAGGTCATCAATGAAAACACTGAATAAAGCCAAGCGTCACTCTGATCTGTGGAGAACCTGCTGGTGATTTTTTTCATCCTGAAAAGTGACCTTGCTTTCCCTCCTTTAACTACCTTTCTAACCATAAACAAGAGCCTTTCCCATAGCTACTTATTTTCTTTCATAAATTTGATGTAGAGACTCGTCAAAGACTTTTTGAAACTCCAAATATATTATGTCCACTGAATCACTCTTAACACATGCTCTTCAAAACCTCTTCAAATACCATCAGGTTAATGGGGTGGAATTTCCATTTATAGAAGCCACTGATTCTTTCCTAACAGACCATGTTTATACATGTTGTCATGCTTTCAACGATTTTATCTTTTACTACTGACTCCACCATCTTACTAGGGAAAGAAGCCAGACTCACTGGTCTGCAGTTCTTAGGATTGTCCCCAAAGCCCTTTGCATATCTGTGAGTTACTCCAGTGGCCTGCCAGTCCTCTGGCACAGCAGCTGTTTGTGATGACAGATTGCACACTTCATCCACTGCTTCCGCAGWGTTACATTTGGGTTCTTTTAGAACTTTGTGCTGAATGTGATCCAGTTCTGTTGACTTATTAACATTTAGCTTGTTTTTTTGATCTAACGCTTCCTCCATATTTGCTTCAAATGTATTTAGCACTTCTGACTTGCTTGCTACAAAGAAAATACCAGGTGTGGGAATCTCCCCAATACTTTTGGCTCCTAAGGCCAAGATAAAAATTCGTTGAACTTCTCTGTTGTTGCCTTTCTCCTCAAGATGTCTGACTGATTACCTAGCTGCCTCCTAGTTTTGGTATATTTTTGCTGTATATCTTTTACATATCCCTTGCAAGGCAGGCACTCTTCATATTGTTTTTTAGTCTTCTTAATTTTCTATTGACATTTGACCTGCCATGTTTTGTGGGCTTTCTTGGTGTCCTCATTTGGTCAAGATTTTATTTATTTTTTATTGCTGTGGTAATGTCATTGTCTTAACTTTTCTATTGAGCCATGCAGCTTTTTGTTGAACCTATTTCTTTTTGTTTTGATTTGTTGCAACCCTGGGATTCTGATTCCTTTTTTTTTTTT
>NW_020447487.1:59474-66317 GCF_003343035.1 Apteryx rowi | reverse complement strand
GGATTCTGATTCCTTTTTTTTTTTTAAGTGTTCTCCATGCTACTTATATATATATATATGTATATATATTTATTGAGAAACAATCGGAAAGTATTGTACTGACCCTTCAGGGCTTTTATTTTTATTTTTGGTTGTTGCTGGTTTTTACTAATTGCCTCGTTTTTTTTTTTCTTATTGTTCCTTTTTTGAAACTGAATATCCATATGCCAGATTTGCTGCCTATTCTCTCCTGCTGCAATGTGTTGTGGCCACTTTTACATAGCAGCTCTCCCTCTAAGACCGCTTGAACTTGATTCTGTGTTCTACTCAGCATCAAATCCTGAACAATATCTTTTAATGTGGATTCAAAGACCAGTTGATCTAGGAAGCAGTCAAATATTGAATCCAAGCTTTTTCTCTCTCCCCTCATCCTGATAAGGCATCAATGCAGTCTTCACTGAAATCTCCTAGTACTACCACCTGTCTTAAATTTGCAGTTTCTCTAATCTCACTTCACATTTCCTGATCAATATCATTGTCCTTATCAGTACTCAGGAATTAGCAGGATCAGTAGTGAGGGAGTCAGTAGTCCAGTCCTGATGACTGTTATTAGACTATGGGATTTCCACCCACAAGACTTGCCTAACTCTTCCCTTTACCCATATTATTCTGGTGCTCTTATGTTTTACACAATCCTCCATGCACAGTGCCACTCCCCCTATGACTGGTAACACTTTTTCCTACTGATTATCCTCTTCTCATGCTTACTGGAGATAGCTGTTGTATCAGAACTGTCATTCTGTCATTAGCCAACCCTCTAATTCCCTACCAGCACCAGTGCAGAAATATTTGTAATTTTTGCCTTTGATCCGGTGCTCAGTATTGCACATGACCATCACCTGGCATTGTAGGCAGTCTGGTCTGAYTTTCCTATTTATTGTGATTATCCTGTTTATTTCCCCCCTGGCCTTTTCAGAGGTGCACTGTAGATAAGCCACAGCCCTTGTGGACTGTGCCGGTCTGAATCATGAGAAGGTCCACACCTCTTGACTTTCACCCTGCTTTAAACTTAGAGGAGTTTAAATATTCCTCCACCACCTTTTAATTTTCAGTTCCAGCAAATTCACTCTAATTTGAGTAAGGCGCAGCTTGTCCTTCCTGTACAGGTTCTTTTGTCCTAAAAGGTTCCCCAGTTTCATCCTAAATCCCTCATCTCTACAATACTATCTCATTCAAGCATTGAGACATTTGATTCTTGCCTGCCTCCTGACCCTCACATGTGGGACTGGAAATATTTCGGAGAATGGTAGCGTGATGCTCCCAGACATTAGTCTCCTGGCTAGCAACCTAAATTTGGCCTCCAGAGTGTTTCTCCTACATTCCCCTATCTCACTAATATTAACATGTATCATGACTCCCAGTTGCTTTTCTGAACATCTTGTGACATTCACTGCCTTTGCACTCAGCAGGCAAGTTACCATCCAGTCTTCTCAGACATCGCAAACCCATCTGTCTCTATCTAATAGTCAAACCTCCCACTATCATCACCCAATTGAAGTTCTCTTTGAGGAGAGATCATCCCCTGTGCAGGAAAAAACAGCAGGAAAAAAAAAAACAATCCGAAGAGCAAAGACCAGAACACTTATGTTGTAAACAGTGGGAATAAACTGAGAGAATTTCTTTCCATTAGCTTCTGATACATGACATTTTAACAGYACAATGTCCAGCTTTAAGAATAGGTGGAAAGTGCCCTCAGAAAGGACATCCTGAGCATATTCTTTTATCAGGAAGAAAACATAGATCAAATCCCATCAGATGTAGAGGTCTAGACCCCAGGTCTCCTGCTTTTTGATATAAACTGCAATTACTAAGTCTTTATGCAGAAGGTGATCTCTCTTTCTTTTTTTTTTTTTTTCCTTTTTTTCCTTTTTTTTTTTCCCCTTAGGTAGTTGACCATATAACATGTATCCGAACAAGCCTCTAGGTAGAAAATAAAGTATATAAATCCCCATGACTTAGGTACTCCTCAGGAGTCTGAAGTTAAAGATGCTAAAGGGCCTTTAGGGGATTTTAGACCCCAATAACAAAGATCTGGGCAATTAATCTCATGAATTATTATTTGTTTGTAAAGATCAAAAATTTATTTGTCTAGTATTTATTTGAACTAGAGTTTCCATGTTAGATAATCTTACAGCTGAATGTAAGGACTGAAAACTGATACCTGCAATAGAGAAATAAATGGAAAATATTTACTCAGAAAAAAAACATTTCTCAGAAAAGAAATCCCATACAAGCTATAATGTTTTCTCCATTGTAGAAGCACTGAAATTTCATGTAGAGCTGATCTCAGCTACGGATGGTTATACTGGTACATACAGATGTATGTATATATACCCATGCCCACATATATACAAAAACATGCAGATATAGAGATAAATGAACCAATATTCAGCTGTGGAAAGCCACACTGATTTGTTTGGAATGGCATTCAAAATTTTATGTGAACATTATATGACGGATGTGTTTTGTTTGTAAGAATGTTTACCAGAAGTGAAAACTCACAAGAATGTGTCTGTGCAAAGAGTAAGCATTAACTCTCATTTATCTCAATAAATTTCATTTTTCTTTCTTCTTCTGTCCCCATGGCCAAGAAAGTTGTATTCATCAAGTCTAGAATATATACTACATTGTCAAGGATGTAACTATACATAATGGCTCCAGACAACTCTCATGCTAAAACATATTCATATTGCATTTTTATAACAGCATAAATTGTTCGTATGTTGTAAAATGAGAGCTATTTGCAGGTAATTCTTTAGCAAATTGAAAGCTAAATTCATCAGAGATGTTCATGTCTATGAATAGTCCCCTGAGTTTTAGTCAGATACGGTCACTGTGTCTTTGTACCAAATTTCTCTCTCTTGGTTTACCTATCTTCAAAATGAAAGCTGCAGTAATACCCATGACTTGCTTTTTAAGTTGCTTAATATAAAAGGACCAATGGCTAAATCTCATTACTTTGTCTGGGACATTTATATATGCTAACGAGTTCTCATCTGGCACAAATGTGATTAGAAATGCACTAGGTAAAGGAGATTGATCTCTGCAAAAATTAATGAAACTGAGCTGAAGAATAGAAGAGACAGAGTTGTAGATCCCGTTTTTGCTGCCCAGGGTTTTGCTCACCCTTGGCAGACCACCTCATTTACCACAAGTGTGACTGATGTAGTATCATAAACACCTTTATCTGGGAATAAAGGTTATCAAGACAGGATGCAATGAGACTTTGAGGTGTTTTCACAACATTTCAACATGTTTTTATTACTAACTGTAATGCAGCAGTCTACCTTGTATGAGTAATTAGCACCACAATTATATTTCCAATCTTTTTACCTGTAGTTTTACTGTCAAAAGGAATTATATTTAGTCAAGCTTGGCTAATAGCACAACTAAAAACTGTTAAAAATCAGATTGCAATGCATGGAACCCCCCCCCCCAAAAAAAAAAAAGTGACATTACATACAGCAATATTATTCATCTCTAATAACGAAAACCTCTTGTACATGCTTCGGAGATACAGACAGAAAAGAAACAAACCAGAGGAGAAAAATAATGACTCACAACAATTTATTTGGCAATCAATAGAGAGCATAGACCTTACCCTATTTTAACAATTAATGAAACATGAGAGCCCAGAGACRAAGAAATTTCAAATGCCACCAAAGGTTGCCAAGAAGTAAAGGTTTCTGCACTTATAAGATTGTTCCTTCAAATACAGAGGTGGTTTTAAGGCAGTAATTCATTCAAGGGGTTCAACTGACACCATAACTCATGAAAATTTAGAAATGTCAGGTGCTTGTGAGATGAATTGCTGCCTTACAGCAATCTCTAATTATATGTTATAGATAACCTAAATGCAAGAAAACCACAATTAAGAGTAGAGAGAAGTGATTAGTGTGGACCCCATTCTATTTATAACCCAGAATACTGTACCAATTCCATATGCACACACATTAAATAGTACAGGGAAAAGTGTTTCTTTTAAGTGCTCTAAAACTGCTCACTCATAAATTTCCTTTTAAACTCTGGATTTCAGTATACTGTCACTGTCTACTGTAGTTCAGATTTGCTATGGTATTTCAGTTATGGATTTAATTCTCAGGTATGCTTTGCAGCACTTTGGCAGTACAAAGGGGCACTGAAGTGGGAGTTAATTATATTAACTTCCTTTACTTTTTTTTTTTTCCAAAAAGGCTGGTGTAAACTGGCCTTTGTGTTAATGTGAATCAGACCTCATGCACTGACCTTTGTAAACTTATTGCAAGCTGTCCACACTGAGACTGGCAGATCCTTCTGGGACTCCATAATACTAAGAACATATGGACTGCAAACAATAACATGCAAAAAGAGTTTGATTTCCAGAAGAGACCACAGAGCTATATAAAAGAAATAACAGTTTTCAGAATAAGTAATTTGATTCTTTGCTTTTAGTTGTCCCCCACCAGAGTTTAGGGGTACATGGCCTGATGCCATGTGCTTGTAACTCTCTGATATGCTTTAGGGGATTGGCTCTGATTGCGCCATTTTAATTTGACACTGAGCATTGCATTAGGTTTTGACTGAAAGACTTTTGAAGGAGCCTATTCATCCCCCGACACCCGAGAGGATATCTGGGAATCAGAAAAAGCCTGGTCTCTCCATCTGGATGGAGGTCTTGCTCCTCTCTCCTGGCCCCCGTCCAGCAACCCTGTCTTTTCTGTCAGTTTAACTCCAAGAACCACACTACCATAACAAGCGATCATGTTTATGTTGTGTAGAGCAGGAGCTGCTTACAGAGTAATACTTTTTGAAGCTCTTTTTTACTTTATAATTTGGGTGCAAGGAAGATTGTGAACTATGGGTGTGCTCCATAAAAACATGATGAGCTAAAGTATAAAGCAGTGGACGGTATTGTTCTTCCAGATAACTAAAACTACAAGACTTGTTCCCTTTCAGGGCTAGCTATGCAGTGCCAAGACACAAAGGAAATAATATTGGAGGTCAGCATATTTCCCCACTCATGAAAGATTTATCCCTTCTCTACTTGACATGGATGTGGAAGAAATTATATCCTCCTAAATCAGGATCATTACTGCATGGGATATCTAAAACACAATAGGGCAGGAATTCCATATATGGTCTGAAAACCATATAAAACTTTACTAGATTTTTCTTCAGATGCCTGAAGTGTACTCATAAAYCTGCCTTATCTAGTTGGTTACTTGGTCCCAATACTTTGATCCATACAATCTTTTCATTGAAGCATGGTACTAATTAAATGTTGTTTACCCACCTAGTTTTAAAACAAACAAATGAAAAAGAACTCTTGAAAATTACTGCTTTTGGCAGTTTGAGACAGACAAGAAGGATGCTCTGTAATCAGGAAATTCTGCCTTCACCTGTGAAAATTTGCTCACTACTGCAGGGTTTTTTTATAATGTTAAAAGCAAAGGAGATAGGAGGTTTTTAAGGTGTTTTCATATTTCAAAGCATGAGACTACACATACAAAAATAAATTTCAGTTTCTGAGTGCGTTTTACTATAATGTCATAAACTGCCATAATAACATGCATAAACAATTTTATATTTCAATGTGATGAGCTACTTTCTGTATTTATAACAAATAGTCATTATGGTGAACTGCACAGTATCAGTCAGCTGTTCATATCTGTGCTCACAGAAGTAAGACATGGAATAGCTTTTGCGGTGTTAGATAACACTAGTCAGAGCGGCTATTTTAGATGTTTTAATAACTGAGCCATTTGTATCCCTATTCATTTATTCCATTCAAAAGTTCACCAAACACATCACAGAAACAAATCCAGTTAAGATTACTCCCCTAAAGAAGTTTATAAAGTAAAGTCTGATCTTGTTTCACTTAACTTTAGGCTTTTAATTTGGCAGCTGGGAGACTGTTGGCTTTCCCCGTAATCAGTGGGCTCCTCAGGTCTCAGTTGTTGTGTACAGGTGACTGTTTCCAGCCATTATAGCTAATGACATCTAAGGGGACTTAACTCCTAACTTTAATGCCTCAGATCCCTAAAGTTTGGTAAAATGAATCTGGACCTCAGATTCTGCAGTTGTGATTGTTAGTGTTGTGACAGCGCTGTGCAGGATCAGGCCAGCAGCTTTACCCTATGTGAAGTCAGTGGAGCTCCATATGGTTCTAACAGTTTGCCTACAGGCTGTCTATTTAAAACTGGGGCCTGAATGTTATCCTATCTCAGATCAGTGGGGCTCTGTGCTGGTTCATTAGCTCACAATGTGCTGCCAATTTGAGGATTGGGGTTTTAATTGGAACTTATTTACAAGCTAAATCGCTGTTAGAGCTATTATTATTGTTATTTTTGTAGTGGTTGGGGGAATGTTACGGAGAATGGGAAAATGACGAGAAAGAATAGAAAAGGACTAGAGACAAGAAAATGATAAAAAGGGAGAACTCCAGGAGAAAAGAGAAGACAGTCTTTTCTTCTCCTGTAACAGTTCTTTCCATATATGCACCCCTACYGTCTTTCCCTACCTCCTCCTCATTTATGTTATCCAAGAAGGCAGAGCAAAATTACTAGGACTGCTACAAACAATAAAAACAGATGTTGCAATTCAAGCTATAGAAGCTGGTTTTCTGTGTACTACTAAAGCCACCAACTCAGTTTAATTCTTTTTGATTCAAGAGGTTCAACATCCCCCATTTAAGTAGTCTACCAGCATCAGCCATATTCAAATCACAGAATCACAGAATCACAGAATCGCTGAGGTTGGAAGGGACTTCTGGAGATCATCTAGTCCAATCCCCCTGCTCAAGCAGGGTCACCTAGAGCACATTGC